>NC_136505.1:33711237-33756237 GCF_053919585.1 Euprymna scolopes | reverse complement strand
TAGCTAATAATAATAAAATAATTACCACTTCTACCTGGTCATGACTGATAGAACAAGAATAATCTAACCCCCCCCCCCCACACACACACATATAGAAAAGGTTCAGTTCGGAATTCTGTCCAAGTTCCTTATTTCAACTTAAATACGCCTAAGTTTGAAAGAATCCACCTGAAGAATTTGGAAAGTTACATCAGCCAAAATTTTGTGAAAATAACAAAGAAATGTGAATAATAGTCTGAATAATTGAACTGATGCCAATAATCACTATTTGAAACTGAAATATAACGGACCAGAATATACCGATGTATGGAGTTTGGACAATGAACATTTGAATATGAAAAATATACTAACCGGAACATTTTTTTTGATATATTGGAGAACATTTCCCAGTTTATTCATTGAAACTTTCTTGTCATCGATAGAAAGCAAGGTATCACCTGCAAATGAGAAAATATGACTATTATATCAATACGACCTGACAAGGAAGCGACATGATGTAGTGGTTCCATGCAAGAACTATGGATTTGACATTCCAGGTTCAAGTGTAAGATGTTCCTTGTAAGATATTCACAGCAAAAATTCTTCCATCTATCACAACAGAAAGAGACTTTCCATTTTCTCTATGCGCCTATCATCAGGCGGAATTTCCCTGGGCAAAGCTTTGGAAGGAATTCCTGCCTTAGGAACACATTACCATGTGGCTGCTTCCTTATGTTAACAAATTTTTGTTGTAAACCAATCCTTAAGTAATCAAATGCAGTTCATACCTTTGATCACTGTAACTACTCCCATAATGTTCCTCATCTCTCAACCGACAATCATTCCATCTACATTAATTCTTATCCTCAAGTGACTGCTGACCTTGACAAATGGTGATCCAATTGTAAAAACAATTATAAAAAGAAAAATTTTTATTAATACTCTTGGAAAAGGTATGAATCTACATATCTTTCCTTCAGCTAAGTATTAAATAGTAGGGTAAACAAGACTCTCAAGACTTGATTGTGTCAAAAAAGAAGGAAAAACTAAAAAATAACGCAAGCATTATTTCTAGTTTTCGTGGGCTTCTCTTTGACACTAGATTCAAACAATGTCGATATTCAGAAGTGCCGTTAAAGATAGTGTAAACCTTATTTCACTATTAACTTCTCGTAAGTAGACTTGCAGAGGGTATCTATTGTCTCTCGAGACTAAAGGAAGTATTTTTTTTTATTGCCTGATAATACAAAATGTTATGAGATGAAAATATTCCTTACAGAGTAACCTCCCCTTAATAGAAAAATAAAATAAAAAATTGAATCATGGTGGAAATTTGATGAGTCAGCAATATATATATATATATATATATATATATATATATATATATATATATATATAAGTGCAAACAGTTAATAAAACATGTTAAAAAACACTTTGAAAAAGAGTTCAAAACATATTTAATCTGAAAAGGAAACACTTGATAAGTGGATAGTCCTTAATCCGTGGAGTTTCGAAGAAATACTTTCCTTCTCATCAGAGGGTAGGAATTAGCAAAATGCGGGATCGGATTTTGCATACAAAAGTATTTGATGAAACTACAAGTAAGTAAAAGATCTTACTTGATAACAAAAAGTGAAGCAGAGGGAATATAGTGAAGAAAAGGGTGATTACACGTGAATGGATAGTCTGGAGAAAGGTAAATAATTCAATGACGGTAAAATCCAAAAATATAACTCCAAGAAAGTTAATTGAGTTTCCATTTGCACAAATAAAATCCAAGGAGATCACGTAATTGGAAGATAGTCCAAAATAATCCAAAATGCCGAAATCCATGGAATAATTCATAAATATGTACAAAGAAAAGAAAAGGGGAAAATTCCAATAATATTAATAAAAGAAAAATAAGATATGCTTTTCACACGACTGCCGAGACATAATGTCTCGGCAGTCGTGCGAAAAGCATTTTGCTAATTCCTACCCTCTGATGAGAAGGAAAGTATTTCTTCCAAACTCCGTGGATTAAGGACTATCCACTTATCAAGTGTTTCCTTTTCAGATTAAATATGTTTTTAACTCTTTTTCAAAGTGTTTTTTAACATGTTTTATTAACTGTTTGCTCTTATTATAAGCTCTATCTCCTATTTTGTTTCATCGAACTTTTACATCTGGTTGAGATTACTTTATAAATATTAATTCTTTAATATTTATAATATACTTTAGTTTTACCATCTTGGATCATTTTGGTAAATTTAATTGTAATTTTTTATTTTATTTTTATTTTATATATATATATATATATATATATATATATATATATATATATATATATGAATAAATTATTAATAAAACATGTTAAAAGACATCTTGAAAAAGAGTTAAAAACATATTTAATTTTAGAAAAGAAAACACAAAATAAGTGGATAGTCCTTAATCCGCGGAGTTTCGAAGAAATACTCCTCTTCTCATCAGAGGGCAGGAATTAGCAAAATGCAGGATCGGATTTTGCATATAAAAGTATTTAATGAAACTACAAGTAAGTCACAGATCTTACTTGGTTAAAAAAGGGTGAGGTAAGGGGAACAGGAGGCAAAATAAAAATAAAAATAAAAAGATTTCATATGAATGGACAGTCCGGTGAAGGGTAAAAATCCAAAAATGGTAAAATCCAAAACGGTAGAATTTAAAATTTCAATCCGATAGGTAAATTCCAAATGGTCCAAAATAATCCAAAAGGCAGAGTTCCTTGGAAAAAGCGCAAATGGAATGAATTCCAAATCATTAAAAGAAAAGTACTGGAGAGAATATTTAAAAACACGTCTGTCAAGGCTGGATGAATCAAAAAAAAAATATATATATATATATATATATATATATATATATATATATATATATATATATATATATATATATATATCATGTCACTTTGGTTTAAATTGAGTGGGAGCTAAGTGTATGCTGCTTTGAAGATTTATTTATACAGATCAAATCAAGATACACACGTTACAATTTAAGAAATAAAAACTTTAAATTTCAACTCACTAAATACAAAATCGATGCAATACTGACCTTTGTGAACTTTCTGTGACCTTTGTGCTTGGCTGCCAATCACAACTTTCTGAACGATAAGCTTTCTATCATTTGTCGTTTGAGGTTTATTGTTTACAGAATCCGTTTGGGGAAATTTGAGGTTATAACTACAAAGAACAATGCCGAAGAGTTTTTCGAACAGTTCCATGTCGGAAACCTCTTCTTTCCCATCAAACGACACCGGAAGCAAAAAGATGTCTTTCTTGTTGGAAGTGCTGTTCCGCGATTTTAAAGAGTCCAGGCTCAGCGAACAGTTTGAGGATTCGTTGCTTTGAGAATCGGCCGATACGCAGTCGACGTTTGCTTTAGATCCAAAATGCTTTGTGGTTTCATTGTCCCTGCTGTGACGAATGCTGACCTGTGACAGGCTCTTTTTGGGAAGGACAACTTTGTGTGAAGAAGGTTCCAGAAAAAAGATGTCTCCCTGTTCTCCAACATGATATGACCAAGCCGGTTTTAAATTGCTACAAAATGAAATAAGAAAATATAAGAATGGATTAATTTTCGTTCATTAATAGATTAATTTTCGTTAATTAATGGATTAATTTTCGTTAATTAATTGGATTAATTTTCGTTAATTAATTGGATTAATTTTCGTTAATTGGATTAATTTTCGTTAATTAATTGGATTAATTCTTGTTAATTAATTGGATTAATTTTCTTTAATTAATTGGATTAATTTTCGTTAATTAATTGGATTAATTTTCGTTAATTAATTGGATTGATTTACGTTAATTAATTGGATTAATTTTCGTTAATTAATTGGATTAATTTTCGTTAATTAATTGGATTAATTTTCGTTAATTAATTGGATTAATTTTTGTTAATTAATGGATTAATTTTCGTTAATTAATGGATTAATTTTCGTTAATTAATTGGATTGATTTACGTTAATTAATTGGATTAATTTTCGTTAATTAACGGATTAATTTTCGTTAATTAATTGGATTAATTTTCGTTAATTAATTGGATTGATTTACGTTAATTAATTGGATTAATTTTCGTTAATTAATTGGATTAATTTTCGTTAATTAATTGGATTGATTTACGTTAATTAATTGGATTAATTTTCGTTAATTAATTGGATTAATTTTCGTTAATTAATTGGATTAATTTTCGTTAATTAATTGGATTAATTTTTGTTAATTAATGGATTAATTTTCGTTAATTAATGGATTAATTTTCGTTAATTAATTGGATTGATTTACGTTAATTAATTGGATTAATTTTCGTTAATTAACGGATTAATTTTCGTTAATTAATTGGATTAATTTTCGTTAATTAATTGGATTGATTTACGTTAATTAATTGGATTAATTTTCGTTAATTAATTGGATTAATTTTCGTTAATTAATTGGATACAGTATGAATACATAAAACTAATTCCAATTTTTGACCTCTTAGCAGCCCTTTTTTCCGGATGAAAACTGATTAAAACTTTTCCACATGTCTGAATACCCTATATACCAAATTTCAAATCTGTAGATCAAAAATTCGTAGAGTATATTGGTTGAGACTTGTTCTCACGCATACACACATTCTTACTTTTATAGATACACTAGCAGATGTACACGGCGTTGCCAATTATTAAACGCAACATAAAATTACTTTTACGGTTTTGAATTGCTACAAAATGAAATAAGAAAATATAAGAATGGATTAATTTTCGTTAATTAATATTTCGATGCAGTATAAATGCGTAAAACTAATCCTTCGCATTCGACTTGTATTAGTCAGATTGTCGGTTTACTATCATTTCATAAAGTTTGTATCAATCAGATATTTTTATGGACTACTAGCAAATGTACCCTGTGTTGCCCGGTATTAAATGTAATTATTAAATTCCTTTAAAAAAATGAAGTAAAAATAATAGAAAGACACTGATTGTGCATGCGAGTATTATGTTTTTTTCTAAACAGTTCACTTCTTGTAAGTAAAAAAAAATACTCGAGCTAAGATCAAAACCAAAACCTAAAGACAGTGAGTCAAGTACGATAACCGTTAGGCCAGCTTGCCATAGTTTTAAAAAGTGTTTTCAAACCTATTTATTCTTATTCTTATTATTTATTATCTTAATATAAGGAATTCATGAACAGATACATTGAACATTGCCAGGGCCGCTGCGAGGAAGGTAGGCTCTCTCTACCGTGCTAGAAAGCTACTTAGGCCTGAAAGTATCCTGTACCTTTATAAGACCACCATTCGTCCATGTACGGAGTATCGTTGTCACATTTGGGTTGGTGCATCTGCTACTAGTCTTTCACTTCCGGACAGGATTCAAAAAAGAGTCACCAACCTGATAGGTCCTACACTGTCATCTAAGCTTCACCCTCTGTCCCCTCGAGTAAATGTTGCATCCCTCTGCCTGTTCTACAAGTATTTTAATGGTGAATGCTCCGATGAACTACAAGCACTTGCACCCCCTCAATGTAAATACCCCCGACAAACCCAACAAGCAGCAAAATCCCACCTCTATACAGTAGAGATCCCTTGATGTATTAATATTATTAATATTTTTTATTGATAGTTTCTTCCCCGGAACTGCTAGACTTTGGAACTCCCTTCCGGGATTTTTCTTTTCCAACTGTACTGACATGCAGAAGTTCAAGTATAATGTGAACAGACATCTTGCTGCTCAACTCCCTACATAGTATCCCTGCAACCTATGTCCCCGATAGTAGCCCCCTAAATCAAAGTGGTACTGTGCCTTGTTTGGGGGAAAAATGGAATAAAAAAATAAAAAAATTAAAAATAAAAAAATTTTTAAAAACTTAAAACATTAATTAAAAATTATAAACATTTCATTCATAATTTTGTTGTAAACTCGAAAAACAAAATCTTTTCTTATTTATTTATAAAGACAAACACTAACATTAAGATAAACAGTAAGCCTGATACAAATTTACTTTTTAACTGTGACCGTAAAGAAAGGAAAAAAACAAAACAAAATTATATTAATTTATTTATTGCGGACTATTATTCTCATCCTTATTGGTTGTTGTTTCACTACGTTTCGGCCAACTATTCCTCTGGCCTTCGTCAGTTGGTAACTGCGACGGATAGGAATTTTGAATCTCCTAACTGCATTCTCAGCAATCACTGCCATCCGAAGTTGTTGTCGTCTTACCACGTTTTGACCAAGTAAGCCTCTGGCCGGCTTTGGGTAGGATTGAAACCGCTATCTTCAGACAATGCTCATCTTGAACCGTAGAGACGTCTCTATCAACTGCACCACGGGCCCCGAAGAGCGATCAAGGTTGGATTTTTTGATCTTATAAATCCACGTTTATTTATTATCTGATCTTCCATGGTCGGGTTTGTACCGAATGGTATATATATTATTTAACTGGAATTCATTATTGAGATGAGTATTATTTATATTAATTTATTTATTGCGGACTATTATTCTCATCTTTATTGGTTGTTGTTTCACAACGTTTCGGCCAACTATTCTTCTGGCCTTCATCAGGTGGTAGTTGTTGTCGTCTCAAAGAGGCTTACTTAGCCAAAACGTGGTGAGACGACAGCAACTCCGGATGGCAGTGATTGCTGAGAATGCAGTTAAGAGATTCGAAGTTCTTATCCGTCGCGGTTACCACCTGATGAAGGCCAGAGGAATAGTTGGCCGAAACGTCGTGAAACCACAACCAATAAAGATGAGAATAATAGTCCCAAATAAATAAATTAATATAAATAATACTCATCTCAATAATGAATTCCAATTAAAATAATATATAAAACAAAATTAATTTGTCTTTTGACTTACAATTTACAAATAGATCGCAATATCCTCAATGTATTTGTTCCAGTTCATATTGCCCGTGAATGTTAAGCCGAGGAGTTTGAAGGAAGAATTCTCAGGTAGCATGTCATTTGTTATGGATATCGGTGGTTGGAGAGGTTTCTTGTAATTGTTAAAGGAGGGCAGCTTAGTTTTACTAGCATTAAACGTTACCATTCATTTATGGATCCATTTCACTACTGTCTGAAGGTTATTTTCTAGGGATGGATTAATTTTGTTTGGTTGATATTTGGATACAGTATGAATACGTAAAACTAATTCTTAACATTAGAGTTGTATCAAAATACTTTATTTTTATGGACTACGAACTGCTTTTGCTGGCTTGTTATCACTTCACAAAATTTACTATTTGAAATACTTGAAGCGTTAATTCAAAATAATAAATATTTCATTCCAAACTTCTTTGTGAGTCTGATACAAAACCGTTCTCATTTATTCATATAAACATTAACTTTTTTGTGAGTCTAATACAAATTTATCTTTTAGGAAAAATAAAAAGAAATCGATTTGCCTTTTGACTGGCAATTTACAAATAGACTGAAACAGGTTAAAAATCAAATCTAAAGAACCGATTATTTGAACACAAATACTAATAAATATAAATGAATAAAGAAAAATTTCATTCATAATTTTGCTGTAAACAGAAAACAAAATATTTTTACGTTTTTTAATTTTATTTTTGATGAGGTTTGGTTATTCGTATTATTTGCGATTCTTCTGACTACTGTTCTCATCTTGAGTGTCATTGACACAACGTTTTGGTCGGTGTAACTTCCGACCTTCTTCAGGTGTATCTTGTTGAACTCGGGAATCTTTGTCAAACTCAGGACAGAATTTGGAACGGAACCCTTTATTTACTTCACAGGGGTAGCAGCTCTCATTCACTGTCGATGTCCTTCTGCTGGACTGAAATCCCCTCCCTGTTTACTGCTGCTTCCCTGACAGTACTAACATGCAGAAGTGTAAATGTAATGTGAACAGACATCTAGCTGCTCAACTTTCTAGATAGCCTCCTGTAGGCATGGTCCCAAATAGTAGCCCCTTACATTTAAGTGGCTTTAAGCCTTGCTTCAAGTGAACAAAAAAAAGTCAGTCCTAGGAGCTTTCAAAACAACAGACTTCTTTAAGGTAAGAGAGATTCATTTCAACTGGGACAAAATAAGGATTTGAGCATTGGTAATAAAAGGAGAGATGCTTCGTTTTAGAAATGTTAAAAGCAACAGGCTGCCTTTACATCATTGAATTAGATGCTCTAAATCAATAGAGATAGAGAGAAAGAGAGAATTAGCAAAATGTTGATCATCAATGCTCTTCATAGTGCAGCCAGAGGCAGTTGTTTCATTTGCATCGATGTCAACAAATGATTTCTGAATATGATTTGGAAGATCATTAATGAAGATCAGGAAGATGGATTGGATCTGAAATAGATAATTGAGGCACACAGATATTGATACTGTGCACTTCTGTCTATTAGCAACTATTTTTACAGATCTATCAAAGAGAAAGGATCTGATGTGTAACATCGTTCGGCAACCAATCGCAAAGTAGAGAAAGAATAGAAAAGAACTTATTTTTTGTACAACAACATTTATTTCATCATTGTTACATTACTGCTGACGTCACTCACATGATTGTCTTCTCGGACGTCATCCACACCTCTCACCTGATCTCTTCTCTAAAGTGCTCTCTCTTCTTTTTATACTCCCTTTTCAATACGGTTATGTCATTTCGCATTTCGCATGCATTTGCAGACAGTTGAGATGATATTTCCAGATATTCCATAGCTAGAAAGTTTGTGAAGTTTGGACTATAACCTATCAAGAGTTATATCACTAGAAACAAGCCTCCATCGAGAGATTCACTGATTCTATGCAATGATACATTCAGTACGTCAGCAGCTAATCTTGCAGGACGAAATCCATATTACTTTCCACTAGGTGAATTGCTTTTGCTGAAGTGACTTTTTTCTTGATTTATCACAGTTTAAAATTATGTGCACATGATGCACAAGAGACTGATCAGTCTGTACTGAGATGCAGAAGACTACTCACCAGTATTTCTAAATACTGGCGAGACTAACAGAATTTTCCACAGACGATTTAAGTAGTTGATTAAACTTGAGAATTATGTTTCTGAATTTTTAAGATGAGGATTGATAATTTGAATAATTTGGATTCTTCGGACTACTGTTCTCATCTTGAGTGTCATTCGCACAACGTTTGGGTCGATGTAACCTCTGACTTTCTTCAATCCTCAGTGTAAACGATATTCATAATACAACTGCAAATTGCTTAAGACTTCTGCTCGGTCTTAGCTGACAAAACGAGAGCATGCTACCCCTGCTGTATAAATAACAAGTTCCGTTCGAAAATCTGTGCAGATTTCCAAATTTGACAGAACGATTCGCAGATTCAGCAAGAGACACCTGAAAAAAAAAACGTTGTGAATAGTGTATATTATTTAATTATTGGAATTATTTTTTGAAATGAATAATTCATATATTTTATTTATTTATTTGCAGACTATTATCTTCATCTTTAGAGTTGTTGTTCCACAACGTTTCAGCCAACTATTCCTCTGGCCTTCGTCAGGTGGTTAACCGCGACGGGATAGGAATGCTGAATTTTGTGAATAGTAGTCCTAATAATCGAAATAATGCTAATTTTCCTCTAACAACAATTTAATCTATATAATTATAAAACTCAAATGACTTCTGGTTGCACATGCGTACATAAATAAATAATCAACGCGACAATAAAACATATTGTTTTACTGTGTACGCTTTCAGCGTCCCAATTGTTTGGGGGTTTTTTTCGCGTTTAAATTAAAAGATATATCAAAATTTGAATGTAACTTTAAGTATTATGGTATCTGTTCAGTGCACATTTACCTATAAGTATGGCAAGCCATTTATAATTCAATGGCTGTAAGTTTTTGGGGTTTTTTTTTCAAAAATAAACAATTATAAACTCATAGAAATCTATCTATATTCTTTTTTCATTCTAATATACTTTCATAGAAATGTTTCTGTTATGTCACAAAAACTATTTTCTTTACATCACAAGTGTCATGCTCATACGTTAATTCCATAGCTAATATAACATACTGACCCAACGGGTCACAAGTAGTCTAGTAGCTTTATAAAGATAAGAGCAAGTTCCAACAGTACAATGATCGGAATGTTGTCAGTAGACGTGTTTACATCAAAGTGTTTGATAAGTTTGGAAACATCCCAGATAAAAGTATAGATTTGGTCAAAGGAAAAAATTCTGGAAGCAACTGGCTGGAATTTGGGAAAAAAAAGCTGTTTGGATATTCATGTAGAATACAAATTTTTTAGATAGGATTTTTAAGTTAATTCAATTTTTATATCTTTTAGTACGGAAAAAAAAAAGCTCCCCTTCCCCAAGAATGGGTTTCTAATTAATGACATTATCGTTATTTCAGCATAGTTTGTATTCTGTATAAGTGCCGCTTTTTGTGAAGGTGCTGTGCATGCGAGGATGACAATACTTTCCTACAAAAACTACTTGTCAAACAGATTGCAGACTGGCAACAGTAAATACAGCACATCCCAAAATTGATAATCTAATTTCATGAACTCAATCATTTTTCTAAACAAAATTTCTTCAAGTATATTCACCTTCTTAAAAAATATATTATGCATAAATGTTATCATTTCATGTGTGAAGGGTGTCTTAAAAATTAATTTCTTGCATTCTCTTCAGAATCCTTAATTTTATTTCATATTTAAAAAAATTTTTTTTACTCACATTCAACCCCCACCCCACCCCCCAACAAGACATATCACCACTTGGATATAAGGGGCTACTATTTGGGACCATGACTAGGAAAGATTAACCAGATGTTGGTTTACGTTACATTTAAATTTCTGTGTATCAGTACAATCAGAGAAGCAGATATCAAGAAGGGAATTCTAAAGTCTAGCTGTTTGAAGGAAGAAACTATTTGAGTAGAAATCTTTCTGGCATTTAGAGACCAAAATGAAGGGGTGTAATTTTGTTGCTAAGCAGGTTTGTTGGGAATATGTACATTGAGGGGGAACAAGTGCAACGACTTCATCAGAGCACATTCCATTAAAATACTTAATACGTAATAAAGGAGTTTGCCGTAATTGCATGTATTTGAGAAGCAAAAAATAATGAAGTACAGGACATGTTTCAAAATAAATTGCATAAACCTGGGCCTGGAGAATAAGCAATCCATTTACTTATGAACAAGTTTAAAAGAATAAGATCTGTGCCCGCTGAAATAATTTATAGGACGAAAATAGATGTTATCTTCTATATAACGCTTATATTTCTTGCATAACGCACACGCAAGATATTAGTTAAAGGGAGATAACTTTCTCAAACTTAGCATTTCAGTCATGGTTTAAAACATGGAGTGCTGACTTGTATTATTTGGATTGTTCCGACTACTGATATCATCTTTATTGTTATTCTCATAACGTTTTGGCCGATGTAATCTCCGACCTTCTTCAAAATGTGTGAATAACAACCAATAGGAGAACAGCAGTCCAAACAACCAGATAATGCAGATTATCAATTGCATCTCAAAAGTTCAGAAACATGGATTGGTGACATTTTTATTTCTGCAATCATCATCATCATCATTATTATTATTATTATTAATAGTAGTAGTAGTAGTAGTAGTAGTAGTAGTAGTAGTAGTAGTAGTTAATTAATTAATTAATTAATTATATATGTATTATATGTGTGTGATAAATTTGGTCAAAGTTCTTGAAAGCATCATTAAGAAATTTGAAAATTTTAATAAGCTGACCTTGGGAACAACATTAGAAAGATAAATATTTTTATTAAAAAGTATTAGTTTTTAATCTTTACTTTTTTCTTATTAATTTCGGATAGTATACGCTAGTGATGGGACGAATCCAATATTTTTCCCGATTCCAATACAATTACCGATTCCTTACTGAATTCCCGATTCTGATGCAATTACCAATTCCGGTTCCGATTCTTTATAATCTCTAAATATTTAACTATGAAGTGGTCATTTTTTCACAATTATCGTAAAAACACATGCTCAATGTGCAGATATTTTCTCAGGCATAAAAAATACACTTTTAAGCGATGATCTATAGATTTTAGTTTTACTATTAATCAAAAAATCAATATTTATTATCTTATTATTATTATCTTATTATTATTATCTTATTATTATTACCACCAGTGGAAGATTTTGCTTTTAACAGAAGTAAATTTTTAAAAAATCAAAAGAATCATTTATTCGCATCGGAAAGTAGGTATTTATTTTTCCGATTCTGATACCCTTAAAAGTTGTTCTGATTTTTCCAATTCCCGATTCCGTTTCCAATTAATTAGTACACACACACACACACACACACATATATATATATATATATATATATATATATATATATATATATATATATATATATACATATATATGTATATACATATATATACATATATATATATATATACATATATATGTATATACATATATATACGTATATATATATATATACATATATATGTATATACATATATATACGTATATATATATATATACATATATATGTATATACATATATATACATATATATATATATACATATATATGTATATACATATATATACATATATATGTATATACATATATATACATATATATGTATATACATATATATACATATATATATATATATATATATATATATATATATATACGTTTTATTTTTTTATTACTGTATCTTTCTGTTAAGTTACATTATTGTTTCAGCTACTCGGCCGTTTTTTGGCCGTCTGTAGCTTCCTCAGACTGTAAAAGTCTGAGGAAGCTACAGACGGCCAAAAAAACGGCCGAGTAGCTGAAACAATAATGTAACTTAACAGAAAGATAGGGTAATAAAAAATAAAACGCATATTTGCTCTACAACAGTATTGAGCACTTTCTTCAGTTTTTATTAATTACCATCTCCACTAAATATATATATATAGGTATATATATATATATATATATATATATATATATATATATATATATAGTCATCCACAGACAGACTATTTCCCTGTATTCAGCGTGGCTAGACCAGCAACTATCTCAAGCCAGGATTGAAACTCGACCACTTAGGTGACAGTCAGTGTTTCTACTCATTACACTATTCGGCGGCTGCTGCTATAATGCATATGCGAAATTACAATGATTAAACACTGTCCAGTTCTTTATATGCTAGCGGCAGTTTGTTTTGTTTCTGCCCAATATACTCAACCCAAGATAGGGAACATTTATAGTCATCTACAGACAGACTGTTTTATTATTTCATAGCTCTTCAGTGTGGCTAATCTAGCAACTACTTCAAGTCAAGATTGAAACTTGACCGTTTAAATGGCAGTCAGTACTTCTAACCGTTATACTATTTGGCTGCTGTTGCTAAGATGGGTTTGTGAAATTATAATGATTAAACATTGTCCAAACGAGTTAAACCCATTTTTTTTTTTTACACAAAGAGCATTGCTTTAATTCATCCTTTAATAATCCTTGTCCCTTCCCTTTTTTGTTTTTTGTTTTTTTTTTCTTTTAAATTTGCTTCTATTTGTTGTTTCTTTGTTTTAATTTTATATTTTATATTTTATTTTTTATTTTGCTTTTATATTTTATATTTTACACTTTACATTTTATTTTATTTTTTACTTTTCCATTATTGGGCAACCATGTGACTTTTTCAAATTGCAATTTTTGTGAAATTGTTTTTGTTTTGTTTTTTTTTTGCTTTATTGAGGACTTGACTTTCTTAAAAACAACATTGCCTGATGAGGTCTTCAGTTATTAATAAATAATTGAACGAAACATTGTCATGATCGCTACACGATCATGACAATGTTTCGTTCAATTATGTAAAGAAGACGAAGATGTCAATAGATTTGTAATGGGGAAAGTAATGTCACAATTTTTTTTTTTTTTTACATCAGTTAGTTTTAAGAGATCAAGAGGTTAATCCCTCCTGGAGCTAACACTTGATTCCGTTACGATTTAAATTTATATCCGATGGCTTTTTTTAAGAATAGATGCTGTTCTCTTTATGGCTGCTATTTGTATTTCCTTGCAGCTTGGTCTTCCTGGGATTGCTTCTAAGTATTTCTGAAGATTCTTTTTTATTAGGCCAGTTGCTCCTATCACAACCGGTATAATTTTTATTTCTTTCAGAGACCATGTTTTTATATCATTTTTTATGTTCTGATATTTTATTATCTTTTCCCCTTCAGCTCTATTAAGGCCAAAATCGACGTCGATAATGAGCGCACAAACAATGTGGATAAGGAGGATATTAGTTAAAGGGAGATAACTTTATCATTCTTAGCATTACAGTCATGGTTTCTATTTACAATGCCTCTCCACGGGACAGAGTTAGACACCAGTGTCGTTTTTTAACGTCGAGAAAAGGAACAAAAAAAAAAAAAAAAAAAAAAAAAGTTGTCTCAGTCGTAAAGGACTTCTCCTCCACTGACAGAGAACAAGAAATTGAAGTGCAGCATCTGACGAACAGATACTATACTTTGATCTCGGCCAAAGGCCAGGTAAGCGAAATGTACAACATATAGAAGAAGAAGAAGAAGAAGAAGAAGAAGAAGAAGAAGAAGAAGAAGAAGAAGAAGAAATATTAATAATGTGATTTATAAAAAATATTAATTTTACTCAACATTAAATATTTATCACAAAGTAGACATTTTCCGCCACCCAAAACAACAAACAGTGTGAACCAAAAAGCAGACGCCACTATCATCGTCGTCATCATCATCATCGTCGTCATCATCATCATCATCAGTTTAAAAGTCAATTAAAAGTCAATTAAAAGTCAATTCACATGTATTGGACTGTTTTTAGAAGACTTCCCAAGTAACCTATCTCTGCCAGGTCTTTATTTATCCTTCTTTCTCTCAAGTCGATCATTATCGGGTCATCCCTTGTTTAACTTGCATTTCTCTATGAATTGAACTTGCTACCAGAAATTTTCTACATTGACGCACCCAAAAACTCCTATCCATTATTTCAATGTGGCTAAACTATCAAAGTCTCCTGATATGCACACATCTCTCTCTATATCAACCAAATTTAATCCTTCCCTGAGATCATCTGAACTAAGCTTTTCTTTCAGAAACACATTACACATGTATTGTATTATTCTCATATCAACTCCATCCATGCAACGCATGTCCTCAACCCTCATTGGTTAGATTTCAGTTCCACAATATCATCATACTGTGTACATATGCCTGTGTTAGATCATATGCAGGTTGCTGACAGCTATCGACCCCAACGTTCATGTGCTGTGGTTTTCTGTTCAATTTCATCTTCTTGATCTGACCATGTCGTCTATTACCTCGGCAATTGCCAAGGTAACGTATTGGTTTACATGCATACAAAAAGCAAATGCAATTCAGACTCACAAGCGAAAACACAAATTCAGATACATTGTGTATAAGTCAGTTGTGCTCTGAGTGTCTGTGTAACATTGTTGTAGAAAATGACACCCAAACGCCAGTGTCTACATCTTACTTAAGTTTCCATATATCAACTAAGATCTAACTGTCAAGGCCATTATTATCGTTCAATGCATACCATGTCTGGTAAATCTGCCAAACTTTCTCTCCCAATTTGCTCTGACTGTATTCAAGCTAAAATATGACTCTTTAGTTTCGTCTGGTCTTTGTCTCACACTGACTGATAGATCACCTAAATTAAGCAATGTTGAACCTGGTTAGTTCCAGATAGTTGACAATTTGAGAATACCAGGCACTGTATGTAGGAGGACGTCGATTCCTCTCTACAAAGAACTGCCAAAACCTAACACTATCGTCTTTTCTGACAGTGATATACAAGCAACTAGAGACGACTTGATAATTTGATATTCCCATGAAACTTTCTTCTTTGGCGGAAGCTGGTTCAACCCACCCGTTGCATAGGTAATGGACAATGCCAGAAAATATTGTTAAAAATTCCGTCCAGATTCCAGAAATATTCCTGAGAATACCAGCCACTGTATGTAGGAGGACGGCGATACCTCGCTGCAAGAAACTGAAAATACATAACATCGTCATCTTCTCTGACAGGGATATACAAGCAACTGTAAACCGCTTGTGAATTTGATATTCCCATGAAACTTTCTCCTTTGGAGGAAGTCAGTTCAGTCCATCTAGGGTGAGTGCCACTTTGGTATGGTAATTGATAAGCGGAAATGATTCGTCATCTCAGCCACACCTAGCTGAAACTACCTGGAAACTATCAAAAGTCTTGTCTCATCACACTTCCCATTGTTTTTCCTTTTTGGGTATCATTTCTTCCTCATTCTCTGGAGTCATGGCTCTGGGGGCGGGGGGCGTGGTTGGAACAGTTCATAATATCACAATTGATAGAATTAATAAAGCGTTTGGTGGGAGAGAATGAAATCGAAAAAAACACAGGGTGAACCTTTTGACTGATTGTTTTACAATCATTTATTGAACTTTAAAGGAAGTTGTTGCTAATGAGGAAAGATTGTAAGAGAGAGGTTATTGGAGAGTGAGGCACGAGTTCCTTATGAAGATAATTTGAGCGAAGTTGTCCATATAGAAACTATCACGTAAGACGATATCAGTGAAAAAAGATTGTCAGAAAATTAATTATTAATGAAAAGTTTTCAAACAAAATTAGCGAAAATTGAGTTTTGCAAAAAAAAAGAAAAAAGAAACTGGAGAGTTCTAATCGTAAAAAAGGGAGGTAAATCTTTTCTGAAAATTGAAAATCTTTGACCAATTTAGCAAAGTTAATTTTTGTTTAATTATTTTCAAAAATTGTTTTCTTTAATAATTCATTTTCTACTTCACTATTTATTGTATTGTTTTATATTTTTATTACTGCGCCATGACAATTCAGTAAATACCATTGGTTTCATTTGAAATTCAATATATCAATTTTCGTTGGTCAAGATCAAAGTGTAGTATCTGTTCTTCAGATGCTGCACTTCCATTTCTTGTTCTCTTTCGGTGGAGGATCATTCCTTCACAACTGAGACAATTTTTTATTTTTGTACCTTTTCTCCACGTTAAAAAACGACCCTGGTGTCTAACTCTGTCCCGTGGGGAGGCATAGTAAATAGGTACAATAACGAAGAAGAACCTGTACTTGTGTACCATAAAAAAATTGAGTTGCTCCTGGCTCTCTTTTCACAAAATAGGCAGAGGAAACTCATCTTGTATATAATTTGTATTAAGTACTTAAGATTTTGCTATTCATTTGATTCTTGCTTTTATAGAAAATAAAACCCCAAGTCTTTTAATTAAAAGAAGAAAAAAACTTAAAATAAAAAAGAATCTAACCTTTGTTATTTTATTCAAATTAAAAAAACAAAAAAACTAACCGGTTATTTTTTTTTTATTCAAAACTGAAATTTATTCAATGTTATTACTGTTATTATTGACAGTAGATAAAATTATTTTTTACTAGAGGGGGGGGGGGCTTGCTTTCCCCGGGCGTGAAATACACTTAAATATGATATTTTAATTTGATCTGAGTTCTCAGCCTTCTTCATTGTCTTACACTTCTTACATGTTTGTTTTTGGATCTATATTCTTATTCCATTTGCCTCTGCCTTATATTTGAACATGCCTTTATTAGCCAGATATTACTCGTCTTCATCTTACTCACAGCTTCCCGTATCATTTCTTTCTCAATTCTTATTGCACCATTTTCATATCATTTCTCTCTATGTAACACATGCCCTCAAAGGGTGCTTATGCATCAATGTTACCGTGGTATTTTTTTTTTTTATAATAGTATTTTCAAGTTAAAGTCTTACAATATTATACATTAATAAATTTAAAGTTAAATTTAAAATTTTTACGATATTACATTTTTAGATGAAAATACAACATAGTTACAATACACGCCCCCCCCCATGCTAAGAATGGCTTTCTAAATGATAACGTCATTATTTCAGCATGATAACGTAGATGGCCAAGTCCCCCTCATATCTTACTGGCAAGGTTTAACTTCCATATATCATAAGTAGAGCTGTGACAACAGCATATTCTTTTCATTGTTTTAGCTCTTGATTATATATCCATTGATATCTAATATGTTTTTATATAGACGGATGTGGTTCTCGGATTAAGTGTGTCTAACTGTGTTGGATATATACCTGAGAGTTAAAAGAATGAAAAGAATATTTTATTGTCACCGCCCTAGTCATAATCAAGGTCTCGTGTATGATATGAAAAGAAACTGGAATCTTAGGGAGATATCAATCATACCAGTTATTATACGTGCCATATGGCTTATGAAGAAGAATCTGAAGTCCTACCTAACTAATATTCCTGGTGAACCAAGTGCAAAAGAGATCCAGACAATTGCACTTAAAGGAACAACGAGTATACTAAAAAGAGCTCTCGGTTGGTTTCAATAAAAAGCAGGGCAATGTTGGCAGCTGGTTTGGCTGCCTCATACCCTGCATTATAATCTTCAAAGGAAAAAAATTTTAAAAAAAAAAAAAAAAAAAAAAAAAAAGGCCTAATCGATTTTCTTCTGTGGCCGGCATGACGGGAGTTCCCTGAACTCCACCCATTTCTGCTTCTCTCCGTGCTTCAATCGTAGAGCTTTATTATTTAGTTTATTAGTTTATGTTCCTATGGTCCAGCTGAAAAAAAAAAGAATGTTTAGTTGTGTCAGTTTTCCTTTATGGATGAGAGCACCTTGGGTGGCAGACAATAAATCCAACCATCTCTCTAATTTCGTCTCCCCTCCAAAAGGTGGTGGGAATGCCCAGGAGGATATGGAACAGATACACTTTTAATTATTTATTTATTTAAATAATATGATGATAAAACCTTAATAAATTAGGCAAAAGGCCATCAAAATATGGGAATTGGTCATCTTCTGTCTATCCTACTCTTAACAACATCCTGACTGGCATGATGATACTTTTCCATACAAGTAAACCCTGACTAAATATTCAAAATCACATAGTATTCGCATCACAAATAAGATCTCTTCGGTATGACTAATGTACACTGGTCTTTATGAGGAATAACGCACCTATTCCAAGTGATGTTACCCCAACTAACAGCACAGACGAGATGAATTCTTGATCTGGAATCCAGTAAGACCAAGAGACCACAAAAAAGATGCACTATAACTAGGGCTAGGACAACAGCATATTATTTTCATTGTTTTGACTCTCGTGTGTGTATCCATTGATATCTTATATGCTTTTATATAGAGTGATGTGGTTCTCGGTTGATTAAGTCTGACTAATTGTGTGGGATATATACCCGAGAGTGAAAACAATGAAAATAATATTCTGTTGTCATAGCCCTAGTTATAACACATCAACTATTGTTAAGATACGTAATTATAACATACTAAGCGTTATTAACTCTGGTTCCAAAATCACACGTGTTAACTCACCTCCAAAATTATCAATGAGGCAATCAAACTGCGCCTTATCTATTTACATATCTATAAAAGTGAAAGTGTCTGTCTGGGTGTTTGTTTGTGTGTGTACATTTCCCTATGCAATAACTCTGTCAATTTTATGTCTACAATCTCGAATATCTACAGACTCGAATAGTCCAGGTTCTGATCTGTGATGTAAATCGGAAGCATCAATGCTAAACAGAGAAACAATAGATGCAAAGTTATGTAATCATAAACGGGTTTTGGAAAAGAGGGAGACAGAAGATAGAGACATGAGAAGAGACGCACGGTTTGTATATTGCCACAACTCCTCTCTCTCTCTCTCTCTCTCTCTCTCTCTCTCTCTCTCTCTCTCTCTCTCTCTCTCTCTCTCTCTCTCTCTGCCACACACTACAGACCTGTTGTTAAATAAAGTATGATTGTTTTTATAGAAAAAGAATTTGTCATTTTATTGATAAACATAGCTACATACTCGCATGCACCAAAAACATAGAGAACTGACTTTTATACATACATTGCAAAAAACATACTCATTATGCCACAACCAGATTTGTAAGTAGAAGAAATAACCTCCAAGATATCAAGTGACATTAAGATGGAATGAGGAAGTTGATAAATATATCCAATAAAAGTAGAAACAATTGAGTAGAGAAATATTGACTTGTAAGCAAAAAGAGCAATCTACAAAACTAAGCAATCTACCAAACTATGCAATCTACAAAACTAAGCAATCTACCAAACTAAGCAATCTACAAAACTAAGCAATCTGCAAAATTAAGCAAACTGCAAAACTAAGCAAACTGCAAAATTAAGCAAACTAGAAAACTAAGCAATTTACAACACAAAGCAAACTACAAAATTGAACAATTTATAAAACTAAGCAATCCACAAAACTAAGCAATCTGCAAAACTAAGCAATTTACAAAACTAAGCAATTTACATTTTCATAAATACGACATAGCAACAAATGAACAGAACAAGTGGAATATTTAGAATGCAATTATGGTAGGTTTTTTTTACATAGGCATCACCATGTATCAAGGCCCAGAGGCCACTTGAGGATAAGGGTTAAAGAGTGTACAGTAGTCAATTGGACAATATAGTAATCGATAGCAACGGAAATTCGGTAAATTTGTTAACTAAGTGGAACAGCTCATCAAAAACTTGTTTACGTTGGACTTGAAGACAACCATATTGTAAGCAGGAAAACAGAGGAGAGTTTCACAGGTGTGCAATTCTAAGAAAGAAGCTTTGTTCATGGAATCTACATTTAGGTTTAGGCACAGATAAAGAGGGGGGGAATTATTGATAGGTTTTTCAGCTAGATGAGTGTTTCTTGTGAAAGTTTGGTGAGGGGGGACCATAGATTGAAGTTCAGTCGAGCACCTGCCATGAAATAACGATAAAGGAAAGACAAACTCGCAACATCTCTTCTGTGAGAAAGAGGTTGCAAAGAAGAGAAAAGAACATCTACGAGGCTACAAAGTCTATTTTGAACTCTGTCAAGACAGTATAAGTCCTTTCTAGCAGCTCCTGCCCAGATGTGGCAACAGTATTCCATTCTTGGACATACCTGGCTCTTATATAGATAGAGAATTGCATCAGCAGTGAGGTATCTACAGGATCGATAGAAGGATCCCACCATTTTTCCAGTGGCCTTGACAACGCATTTGATGTATGTGCTCCATTTCAGATCAGGAGTAAAGATCAAGACCAGAAGCTTGTCAAAACATGAGGCCTCCCCAAGAGTCACTCATTTCAATTGATGCCAGATGGGGATCAGAGCGTTAATGATGCAAAGATAAAAGCTTGGTTTTAGATGCATTAAAGTAACCAGTCACTTCTTTCCTCATTGTACCATGTGCCCAAGATCAGAGGAGAGAGAATCAAAAAGAACTTGGTCGTTTGCAGTCTTAGATATGCTACCATAGATGGTAGTGTCATCAGCATAAATGTCTATGAATGATGTAATGATGTGATTTGGAAGATCATTAATGGAGATCAGGAAGAGAGTTGGGCCCAGGATGGACCCCTGAGGGACTCCAGCATTAATACTGTGAGCTTCTGATTTCTGCCCATCAACTACTACTCTTATGAACCTATCAGAGAGAAATGATTTAATAATTGAGAAGACATTTCCAGCTATACAATAGCTGGAGATCTTGTGAAGTAAACCTTTATGACATACCCTATCAAAGGCCTTTGACATGTCAAGAGCAATTGCCCTACAAATGTAGCCTCCATCAAGAAATTTGCTAATCCTATGAGATATAACTGTAATCACATCTCCTGTAGATCTAGCAGAACGGAAACCATATTGCATGTCACTAAGAAGGTTGTTTTTGCTGAGATGGTTGATTACTTCTCTATTTAACACAGATTCAAGTAACTTACTCATGACACACAGGAGACTTACTGGCCTGTACTGGGATGGAGATGACCAATCACTTGAATTCTTAAATACAGGACACACTGATGAGATTTTCCAGTGTGATGGGAAGCAATTCTCATTAAGACAACGTTTAAACAGTTTTGTAAGTATGGGCGCTAGTTCTGGTTGAAGTTTTTTGAGTATTATAATTCAAGGTTTTTGATTAGCTTGGCAATATCATGTACAGGTATTTGTATATCACATAGCATGTTTTCTGATACAGGAGGAAATATTGGGGGTTGGCGTCTTGGTTGCAAGGGTAGAATTAGCTGCAAAGTTTTTGGCAAAGAGTTTGGCTTTGTCTGATGCTGACGAGATTACCTCAGGTTCATTGATTATAGTTGGGATGGAGCACATGCTTCTGTTCAGGATTCTGTTTGTTATTTGCCAAAACTGGTGGGAACCAAGCCGATACTCAGCTACCTTGGACTGAGCATACAACTCTCTTGCATTCTTTATTACTTTTTTACAGTGGTTGCTAGCAATCCTGAAAGCGGCCTTAGTCTCAGTACATCTATTATGTTGGAAGCAATGGAAAAGTGATTTCTGTGCGCAATGGCAGCAGCACATTCAGGAGAGAACCTGTTAGATTTTTGCTAGAACATTTTGAGGGTATGAAACGGTCTACACCTACAATTAACCATTCCACTAGGTCTGATACTATAGAGGACACATCCTTTTTAATCATGGAATACAGAGATAGATCAGATATAAATGTACAGAAGCTATCCCAGTCAGCCATAGAGTATCAATATACTGTACGATGGAGAGGTACGTCTGAGGACTTATTACATTTCATTTTTATCTTAATTGAAACAACAGAGTGTTCGGAAGATCCAAGTGGAGGCAGAATGGAAACTGAACATAGTTCAGGGCAAGTTGTGAGAAAAAGGTCGAGGAGATTTGCATACTGGCCGTCAGTGTCGGGCACACGGGTGAGTTCATGAACAATCTGAGTGAGGTAATAAGCAATGGAGAAATCATGACAGAACCTCTCCTCATCATCGGTCTTGTTTGAGTAGGTTAACCATTCCACATTGTGAACATTGAAGTCTCCACATACATGAATGTTTGCTAAAGAATAAGGACGTGGTCAATTTTCTCAGAGATGCTTTTAAGGATAGTAACTCTGCTTTTGTCGGGGATGACAGAGAGTAAATATAAACACAATAGTGTGAGCAAGTGCAACCCGGAAGCACATATAGGGTAAGTTAGGATCTTCTCTGGAAATGTCCCTACCACATGGAAAGCTATCTTTAATATAGGCACATATTCCATGCCCATGGCCATCTTGGGGTTCAGATTTGGAAGTTAAGTTAGAGTACTCATATAGGGAAATAGTCTGTCCAATGCTTTTTTTTTGCTTAGGAATAATAGATTAGAATGCAGACCCCTCATGTTGGAGAAGGAGACATGGTAGTGGGGGTCTACGTTGGAAGTTGGAGATCCAGGTTTAATCATGTATTTTTTTTTGAAACTTTTCATAATGGAGTTTTGGAATTTGCGGACTAGGTCGACAGACTTGCTTAGAGCAGAACAGAGAGAAATAGAAACGAAGAATTTTTTTTTTTTTTTGGAGCACATTGCAGAAGCGGTTTTTAAGCTATAAGAATTGAGGAAGAAATGGTATGGGAAGCCGTAAGATGAAGAAGGATAAATCTTGTCAAACTCGGGAATGTTTCAGTCAAACCCAGGAATTTGAATGGAATTTCAAACGGAACACTTTATTTACTTCATGAGGGTTGCATGCTCTTGTTCTGTCAACCATGACTGGATAGAGGTCCAAAGTTATTCGCAATTGTATTTTTCGGTTGCCCACACTGAGAATCGAAGAAGTATAAAGGTGTCATTACAGAAATGCTGAAAGTTGCAGATGAAACAGGCATTGAGATGCTCACAGACTAAACAAATCAGATTATAAAAGATGAGGTTGTTCTGAAAACTGAATAAAGTTGATTATAGAGACTTAAAGATGGATCAGATCCTGAAAATGGTTAAGAAAATAATTGAGCAGCAAATAAGGAGTCAGATGAATATAGATGAAATGTGGAATGATTTTATGCCTGAGTAAAATACAACTACACTAAAACCTTGGGATACGGTGGCCCAAGAATACGTTTTTTTCAGGTTACAATGTGGAATACAATGTTTTTCCGGCCTCTGGTTACGGTATTTGCCCCACCTTATGGTATTATTTATAATGTCATTTGATTATATACATATGTATTATATACTGTACTGTATTTTGTTACTAATTTTTAATGCCGTTTCCTGAGGTCTTACTGTAATATTCAATTTATCCTGAGATAAAGACAAGAGAAGTATCTTGATAAGAAGAACCCGTATTATTCTTTTATGGATTTGAAGGAAGTTTTTGTCAGAATTCTAAGAGATATTGTTTGGTGGGCTTTGCGTAAATTAGAAGCAAGCAAGTAGCCGGTGAAGGTTGTTAAGCAATGGACAGAAATGCTGAAAGGCACACTTAAATAAACAGAAGACTTAGAGACAGCTTTAATATTAAGTGAGGATCATCTGCACTTCATATTGAATCAGTTGCTTTTCATTTGTGTCTTGTATTGTTCAGAGAGTTTCATATGAGTCGTATGGAGGAGATTCATATGGGTGGATAGTTGTAAGTGACACTTTTCTGGAGGTGGAGGGTTTAATCCTTAGTGTGGTTGACACTCAAAAATGTGAATTACCTAGAACTTCTACCCAGTCATGGATGACAAAACGAGAACATGCTATCTGCATCGATTAATTAAAGGGCTCTGTTCCAAATTTCATGCAGATTTCCAAGTTTGACAGAAAGATTCTCAAGTTCGATAAGATACACCTGAAGAAGTTTGGAGGTTATATCGGCTGAAACGTTGTGCGAATAACACTCAAGATGAGAACGGTTATCCAAAGAATCCGAATAATCCAAATTATCCAAATTATCCAAATAATCCAAATAATCCAAATTATCCAAATAATACAAATTATCCAAATAATCCAAATAATCCAAATTATCCAAATAATCCAAATTATCCAAACAATCCAAATTATCCAAATAATCCAAATTATGAAAATAATCCAAATTATGAAAATAATCCAAATTCTCCAAATTATGCAAATAATCCAAATTATCCAAATAATACAAATAATCCAAATTATCCAAATAATACAAATAATCTAAATTATCCAAATATCTTAACACCATCAACGCTCTGATCCCCATCTGGCATAAATTGTAATGGATGGCTCTCGCCTAGGAGAAACTCAATGTTTTGACAAGCTTCTGGGCTTGACCTTTACTCCTGATATGAAATGGAACACGTACATCAAGTCTGTTGCCAGGGTCGCTGGAAAGATGGTGGGTTCCTTCTACCGCTCCAGAAGATATCCCACTACTGATGCAATTCTCTATCTATATAAAAGCCAAGTACGTCCAAGGATGGAATACTGCTGCCATATCTGGGCAGGAGCTGCTAAAAATAGCCTATCCCACCTTGATAGAGTACAAAATAGACTTTGTGGCTTAGTGGGGGATGCCCTTTTCTCTTCCCTGCAATCTCTCTCCCACAGAAGAGACGTTGCGAGCCTGTCTTTGTTTTACCCTTATTTCCATGGCAAGTGCTCGTCTGAGCTCCAATCTCTAGTCCCCCCTTGCTAATCTTTTACGAAAAACACCCGTCTAGCTGAAGCCACTGCCAAAAATTTTCCCCACTCTTTATCTGTGCCTAAATCAAAACGTAGATTCCATGAACACAGCTTCTTTCTTAGAACAGCACGCCAGTGGAACTCTGTTCCATTTGCCTGTTTCCCACCTGACTACAACTTGGATGTCTTCAAATCTAACGTAAACAAATTCCTGATGAACTGCCATCTTAAGTAGACGCTTTATGAAATCTCAACACTAACGTACAACGTACTGTACATGCAATAACCCTTATCCCTGAGTGGCTCCTGGGCCTTGATAAGTGGTGACCTCCTTGTAAACAAAAAAAAATAAATAAATAAATAAAAATAATCCAAATAATCCAAATTATAATTATAATACAAATTATCCAAATAATCCAAATTATCCAAATAATACAAATTATCCAAATAATCCAAATTATCCAAATAATCCAAATTATGCAAATAATACAAATTATGCAAATAATCCAAATTATGCAAATAATCCAAATAATCCAAATAATCCAAATTATCCAAATAATCCAAATTATCCAAATAATCCAAATTATCCAAATAATACAAATTATCCAAATAATACAAATTATCCAAATAATCCAAATAATACAAATTATCCAAATAATCCAAATTATGCAAATTATCCAAATTATCCAAATAATCCAAATAATGCAAATAATCCAAATTATCCAAATAATACAAATTATCCAAATAATCCAAATTATCCAAATAATCCAAATTATCCAAATAATACAAATTATCCAAATAATACAAATTATCCAAATAATCCAAATAATACAAATTATCCAAATAATACAAATAATACAAATAATACAAATTATGCAAATAATCCAAATAATCCAAATAATCCAAATTATCCAAATAATCCAAATAATACAAATTATCCAAATAATCCAAATTATCCAAATAATCCAAATTATCCAAATAATCCAAATTATCCAAATAATCCAAATAATACAAATTATCCAAATAATACAAATTATCCAAATAATACAAATTATCCAAATAATACAAATTATCCAAATAATCCAAATTATCCAAATAATCCAAATAATCCAAATAATCCAAATAATCCAAATTATCCAAATAATACAAATTATCCAAATAATACAAATTATCCAAATAATCCAAATAATCCAAATTATCCAAATAATCCAAATTATCCAAATAATCCAAATTATCCAAATAATACAAATAATCCAAATAATACAAATTATCCAAATAATACAAATTATCCAAATAATCCAAATTATCCAAATAATCCAAATAATACAAATTATCCAAATAATACAAATAATACAAATAACACAAATTATCCAAATAATACAAATTATCCAAATTATCCAAATAATACAAATAATACAAATTATCCAAATAATACAAATTATCCAAATAATCCAAATTATCCAAATAATACAAATTATCCAAATAATCCAAATAATACAAATTATCCAAATAATACAAATAATCAAAATAATACAAATTATCCAAATAATACAAATTATCCAAATAATCCAAATAATCCAAATAATCCAAATTATCCAAATAATCCAAATTATCCAAATAATACAAATAATCCAAATAATACAAATTATCCAAATAATCCAAATTATCCAAATAATACAAATAATCCAAATTATGCAAATAATCCAAATTATCCAAATAATCCAAATTATCCAAATAATACAAATTATCCAAATAATACAAATAATACAAATAATACAAATAATACAAATTATCCAAATAATACAAATTATCCAAATAATCCAAATTATCCAAATAATCCAAATTATCCAAATAATCCAAATAATACAAATTATCCAAATAATCCAAATAATACAAATTATCCAAATAATACAAATTATCCAAATAATCCAAATAATACAAATTATCCAAATAATACAAATAATCCAAATAATCCAAATTATCCAAATAATACAAATTATCCAAATAATCCAAATTATCCAAATAATCCAAATAATCCAAATAATCCAAATTATCCAAATTATCCAAATAATACAAATTATCCAAATAATACAAATAATACAAATTATCCAAATAATACAAATAATCCAAATAATACAAATTATCCAAATAATACAAATTATCCAAATAATCCAAATAATGCAAATAATCCAAATAATACAAATTATCCAAATAATACAAATTATCCAAATAATCCAAATAATGCAAATAATCCAAATAATACAAATTATCCAAATAATACAAATTATCCAAATAATCCAAATAATGCAAATTATCCAAATAATACAAATTATCCAAATAATCCAAATTATCCAAATAATACAAATTATCCAAATGATCCAAATTATCCAAATAATACAAATTATCCAAATAATCCAAATAATGCAAATTATCCAAATAATACAAATTATCCAAATAATCCAAATTATCCAAATTATCCAAATAATCCAAATAATACAAATTATCCAAATAATACAAATTATCCAAATAATCCAAATTATCCAAATAATACAAATTATCCAAATAATCCAAATTATCCAAATAATCCAAATAATACAAATAATCCAAATAATCCAAATTATCCAAATAATACAAATTATCCAAATAATACAAATTATCCAAATAATCCAAATAATACAAATTATCCAAATAATCCAAATTATCCAAATAATCCAAATTATCCAAATAATACAAATAATCCAAATAATACAAATTATCCAAATAATACAAATTATCCAAATAATCCAAATTATCCAAATAATCCAAATAATACAAATTATCCAAATAATACAAATAATCCAAATAACACAAATTATCCAAATAATACAAATTATCCAAATTATCCAAATAATACAAATAATACAAATTATCCAAATAATACAAATTATCCAAATAATCCAAATTATCCAAATAATACTAATTATCCAAATAATCCAAATAATACAAATTATCCAAATAATACAAATAATCAAAATAATACAAATTATCCAAATAATACAAATTATCCAAATAATCCAAATAATCCAAATAATCCAAATTATCCAAATAATCCAAATTATCCAAATTATCCAAATAATCCAAATAATACAAATTATCCAAATAATCCAAATTATCCAAATAATACAAATAATCCAAATTATGCAAATGATACAAATTATGCAAATAATCCAAATTATGCAAATAATCCAAATAATCCAAATAATCCAAATTATGCAAATAATCCAAATTATCCAAATAATCCAAATTATCCAAATAATACAAATTATCCAAATAATACAAATAATACAAATAATACAAATAATACAAATTATCCAAATAATACAAATTATCCAAATAATCCAAATTATCCAAATAATCCAAATTATGCAAATAATCCAAATAATACAAATTATCCAAATAATCCAAATAATACAAATTATCCAAATAATACAAATTATCCAAATAATCCAAATAATACAAATTATCCAAATAATACAAATAATCCAAATAATCCAAATTATCCAAATAATACAAATTATCCAAATAATCCAAATTATCCAAATAATCCAAATAATCCAAATAATCCAAATTATCCAAATTATCCAAATTATCCAAATAATACAAATTATCCAAATAATCCAAATAATACAAATTATCCAAATAATACAAATAATCCAAATAATACAAATTATCCAAATAATACAAATTATCCAAATAATCCAAATAATGCAAATAATCCAAATAATACAAATTATCCAAATAATACAAATTATCCAAATAATCCAAATAATGCAAATAATCCAAATAATACAAATTATCCAAATAATACAAATAATCCAAATAATCCAAATAATGCAAATTATCCAAATAATACAAATTATCCAAATAATCCAAATTATCCAAATAATACAAATTATCCAAATGATCCAAATTATCCAAATAATACAAATCATCCAAATAATCCAAATAATGCAAATTATCCAAATAATACAAATTATCCAAATAATACAAGTTATCAATCTTCATCTAAAAAATTCTGAAACGTAATATTCTGTTATTTTTTTTTCAACTAAAACATGGTTTAAGTAAAAAAAATAAACTGTTTAAGAGTAAACAATTGTTGCGACTGAAATAGGAATTAATCTCGATTTGCTGTTAAGATTCAACCAGTCTTCTCACAGAATTAGACTTATAGTCATTTTTTGGAGGCGGGGGGGGGGGGTAAAATCCAGCTCTTCCAAAAAGGGGTACTCTAGTTTGGGAAAAAAAAAATTGACTCAGTCTAGAAAGATTTCTCCTTCACTGAACGAGTTTAGAAAAGATCTCTTCTTTCCCTAATACTTGGCCTTTTGGTCGAGATCAAAGTGTAGTATCTGTTCTTCAGATGCGGCACTTCCATTTCTCGTTCTCTTTCAGTGGAGGAGAAATCCTTCACGACTGAGACAATTTTTATTTTTGTACCTTTTCTCCACGTTAAAAAACGACCCTGCTGGTGTCTAACTCTGTCCCGTGGGGAGGCATTGTAAATAGGAACTCTCCACATTAAAAAACAAACAAACAAACCAAAACACCTAAAGTAAATAAATAATAGGTGAAAATGTAATACAACCACGCGTAATTCCCCAAAAGGTAGATTACTCTCCTTCCTCGTCTTAAAAATGATTTATATTTCTCATGGCAAAAATAAAATTCTGATTAATTATCCTAAAAGACTGATTCGTCAAAGGGACGTAACTCTACTTTTATTAAAAGATTTTTTTTCATCCAATAATTCGGGACACTAATTGTAAGTAAAGAACGATGCGACTATGTTTAACTACTTTATTTAGTGTAACACAAAATTTAAAAAATGCAATCATAAAGTTAACTGTTTGAAACAGAATAAGTCGAATTTTTTTTTTTTTATTAAATAAATAAACAACATTTTCTTTAAAAAAATAATCGCATTTTTCTTTTCTAGCAATTAGTGTCCCAAATTGGTTATTGTGGCCTGGTAGACCAACACAAAACCCACCTTTAAAAAACCTGTTTTGTGGGGTTTTCGGTTATGCTGAAAACGAATATCGCATTTAAAATTGGGTCCGGCAACTAGTTTTTACGATACTGAAAAGATATTTTCCCCGCATATTTCATGTAGTAATGAAACGTGGTGCCCATATTTATTCAAAAAAGAAACGACGAAATGAATTTTCAAGAGGAGTTAATCTTTTGTGTGTGTATATATATATATATATATATATATATATATATATATATATATATATATATATATATATATATATGCGCGCGCACAACAATAGCCACAACTTATGACATAAAATATCGTATTTAAATTTTCTGAAAATAAGTAGTTTTCCGGATAGTAAGCACTGTAATTCTTTATGTTATTAAGTGGTGGCCATTGTTATACGCGTATGCGCGGCAAAATATGCGCGCGTGCGCGTACAATAATGACCACCATTTATAACAAAGAATTACATTGCTTAATATCCGAAAAACTACTTATTTGCGGAAAATTTAAATGCGATATTCATTTTCAGCATACTCTACAACCTAGAAGTCGTCATTTTAAAAGGTGGAAACGAAGTAAAAAAAAAAAAATTACAAATACGGACAGCTATGGCCGCCACGTAATATTACTACATAAAACATGCGGAAAAGTATCTTTTCAGTATTGTGGAAACTAGTTGCGGCCCCAATTGTAAATGCGATATTCGTTTTCAGAACACCAGAAAACCTAACCCCCATAAATCAATTGTGTTGGTCTACCAGGTCACAATTACCCCCAAGATATCGTATGAAAGAAAAAACTCATCTCTTTATAAATGCAAAGTTACGTTCTTTAAACAAATGAGTCTTCCTTCATGATTACAGGAAATTTTATGTTAAATTTATATGTGAAGTTGATCCGCCACTCTAAATTCTAAAATAATTGTAGGGGGGGGGGTCAGTTGTTTTTTGTTTGATTTTTTTTTTTTTTTTTTTTTTTTATTTACTTGCCTCCTCACGAGAGCAAAGTTAGACACAAAGTCGATTTTTAATGTGGAGAAAATCCAGCTTCTCTAAAAAGCGGCACTCTGGATTGGAACAAAAATAAAAATTGCTCCAATCTAGAAGGACAACATCTTCATCTTCTTCAGTGACCGAGGACAGAAAAGACTAAGTGTACCTTCAGAACAGATACTACACTTTGTTCCTAATTTGGATTTTTTAAACTTTTTCCCCCGCCAAGTTTATTATGGTGTTCAAGTCTAATCTCATGAAAAAGTAGTAGCTAGTTTTCTTCAGGGGAAGGGGGTAATTTAGCGTATAGTGTTATTCTACAATATCTTGTTAAATCAATTTATCATCATCATCATCATTATCATCATCATCATCATCATCATCATCATTTGTTGTTATAGTAGTAGTAGTAGTAGTAGTAGTAGTAGTAGTAGTAGTAGTTATTTATTTTGAATGCATCGTGAAATCGTGAAAGTACATGTTTTATGTATGTTACTAATTGCGACATGGAATTTTACAATTTGTATTTAGCTGGAATTGGCGTAAAAAAAGTAAAAAAAAAACATGTTTTTAATGGAAATTCAGTTTGGTACTAGTTATAGAGTCGACAAATCAATTTTTTTCAATATGTAGTTTTAAGCAACAAAAAAAACAGCAGTACTTACTTGTCATGTTGAAAATGATATGTCAAAAAAAATCACAAAAAATTAATCGAGTTGAACAACTACTATTGTGTTTTTTTAGTAAAACAAACAAACAAACAAAAAAGTTTATCGCTTTGGTTTAAAACAGTATGTCAGCCATTAAAGTGGCGAATAGGGAGATAAGTATGTCCCCTGTATTCGCAATCTTTAAGGTGTTCGTATGCTAGTGAAAATGCAATTTCCCTGATTTTTTTTTTTTTTGTTAAAATTACCTTTAAGTATAAATAATTTCCTACTCGATGAATTTTTGTAATTTTGAAATGTATCGACGTGAATCACGTAAGTACTGTTGTTTATGCTTAAAACATTTTTAAGAATTGATCTGTTGACTCTATCCTAACAAGCACCGAAGAAGGGCCCCTTCACTATTTTTAAGGGATTTCTACCATTTAAACTTGTTTATTGTTAGACAAATCATACAAGACGAGTCGAGCATTGAGTTATCTATAATTTATATATTTATAATTTATAGGCTATAAAAGCAATTATCTAAGTTTAGGCATAAACAAAAAACAATGTCGAAGTGAAAAGGTGCAGTCTTCTAGCATTTCAGAATTTTCGACGATTTTCTGCGATTTGTTATTTAATTTTGTGATTTCCCTAAACAATTCATGATAGTGTTTAAATGTGACTTAATTTTAGATCATTGGCAGTGCATCGTGCTTAAAGTTTGTTTGCTTTTGTCGTTTTTTTTTTGTTGTTTTTTTTTTGTTTTTTTGCTGTTGTTTGGGTTTTTTTTTTTTTTACTTACGTTTGGGCCCATGGATGTGTGACCCGTCCGTCAGACATGGTTACTAATGGTGATACAATATTTATTAGTAGCGCAAGCGCACCAACAAAACGGATTAACGACTCAATTTAGAATTTCTCAAGTGTACTTCGTCTGAAAGTCTATTATTATTAAACCTAAGTACATTTTACATATTTTGTCTTCTGCGTCACCGATGAAAACTCAAGCGATATTATTAACATTAACATCTGCAAACGAAATTATTTCTCAAGGTTCAATAGCAACAAAAAACGGATTAGTTTGAATTGTGTAGAGATTTGATGAAAGCTGCTTACATCCGGTTAGTTCGGTTTTTTATGTGTATGTGTGTGTTAGTTGTATGTAGGTGTGTACGTTTTTATGTGTAAGCTACTTGTGTCTGTGTGTGCGTACGTTTTTTTGCGTGTATTTTTGTTGTGTGCGTGTGTCCATTGCTTGTGTGTGTATGTTTGTTGTGTGTGCATGCATGTCCGTTTTTTTTTGTTTTTTTTTTGCGTGTATGTTGTGTGTGCGATGTATGTTTGTGTGTGCGGCTGTACGTGTGTGCATTTTTTCTATTTTGAGTGTGTGTGTGTGTGTGTGTGTGTGTGTGTGTGTGTGTGTGCGTTTTTTGAATGTGCGGTTGTTGTGTATGTTGTGTGCATGCGCGTTTTTTACGTGTGTTTTTGTTGTTGTTGTTGTTGTTGTTGTTGTTGTTGTTGTGTGCATACGTGTGTGTGTGTTGTTTGCGCCTGTACTTGTTGTGTGTGTGTGTTGTGTGTGTGTGTGCGTTTTTGTGTGTGGGAGATTCTGTCAGTGTGCGTTTATTTTTTTGTGCGTTTTGTGTGTGCGCGTTATAGTTGTTTGTGTGTGTGTGTGTGTGTGTGTGTGTGTGTGTGTGTGTGTGTGTGTGTGTGTGTGTGTGTGTGTGTGTGTGTGTGTGTGTTTTATTGTCTGTGTGTGTATATGTGTGCCTTTTTGTTTTGTTTTGTGTGCATGCGTTTTTTGTTGGTTTTTGTGTACTTTTTATATGTGTGTGTGTGTGTGTGTGTGTGTGTGTGTGTGTGTGTGTGTGTGTGTGTGTGTGTGCGTGTGTGTGCAAAGGTGTGCGCGTGCGGGTTATTTTTCTTCTTTTTCTTCTTCTTCCTTTCCTCCCTTCAGAATGAGAGGTGAATAAGTGCTGGGAAGAAAACTTATTATTATTCCATGCATTATTTTCCAACGCTGATAGGTATTTTTATAGATTCACTCCCGACTCCAAATGGATTGTAGTGGTGGGTGGTGGTGGTGGTATGAAAGCGATAGTTTGCGCCTAACTACTTGCCTTCCTACCAAAGGTTGTTGTTTTTTTAATGCAGGGAAAAATTCAGCTACCTAGAAAGAGTTAAAGGCTCCTTCAGTCTTTGACAGACTATAGATATCCACGAAGGGGTGCTTGCGCGTGAAATTTTTTTGTGGCAGGACGTCGTGCCTCGTGCGCAATCTCCACCCACACCTCTCCTGAATCGACATTGTTAAATAACATTGGCAAGTGAAGTGTATGTACAGGATGACTGAAAACAAATGCCGAGATAAGCAGAGAGCACATACAGCAATACAGACAGCACCTAGAATTCCCAAATTGTCACCCGTCTGGTACTAACCAGGCTCAACGTTGTTTAACTTTGATCTGCCGAGAACTGGTGGGTCAACGCGATTATGCCGTTTAAAGTGTTATTCTTGATAGAAACGAAAATGCCTGTATTTCTGTTGATATTCACCTTAGGCAACACACAATAAACCCATGCCTCACACAAGAAGGATGAGGCAATGCTTTGCTTGGGAGAATAGCTTCCTAAAACTGAACAAAACATAAAAGGTGTTTTGAAGATCTTTATTTACTTTAGGTGTTTTGGTTTGTTTGTTTGTTTGTTTGTTTGTTTGTTTTTTAATGTGGAGAGTTCCTATTTACAATGCCTCCCCACGGGACAGAGTTAGACACCAGGGTCGTTTTTTAACGTGGAGAAAAGGAACAAAAATTAAAATTGTCTCAGTCGTGAAGGATTTCTCCTCCACGGAGAGAGAACAAGAAATTAAAGTGTAGCATCTGAAGAACAGATACTACACTTTGTTATAAAATCTTTTATTCGGGCTGAAAATACAATGTAAGTTCAACATGAACAAAAAACTTAGGCACAAGGCCAAGTCAAAAGAGGGAAAATACGGGTCGTTGGTCATCCTTGTCACTCTAGAACTAAACAAAAGTTTCTCTTAGCTAGTATCTTCTTCCACCATAATACCACATTCACTTTTTGTACTGGGGGATGTCCTACTTAGAACCCAATTGTTTCTTGGCTCGAAGGCAGTGGAGAGTTATCTACTACTCCTAAAAAGGTACTTTTAATGGTACAAAAATAACGATCGCCTCAGTGAAGGATTTCTCCTCTACTGACAAAGAACGAAACAAATAACGATATTTTATTTATTCACAAATATAAACATTACTTTCACTCATAAGTTAGACATAAGGCCTTCAAAAGTGTGGGAATAGCAGGAGGATGAATGGTCATCCTCTGTCTATCCTAGTTTTTAAAAAAGGTTCAAGAATTTCTGACATTGATAAGGACATCGGATCAAAGGCGCTGATTCCAAATGTGCAATTAGTTTGCTTCTTAGATCAATCATTTAACCATGATGCCATTAAACATATCCAGACAACTTTGCTTTATATATATATATATATAGCGGACGGATGTTTATTTAAATAGACGTTCGGACAGTTTAATTTCGGCCACCGATTCCGTAGTCAGGGGGTAGGACTGCCGACTGTCATCACGACGGTTCTAGGTTCGATCCTCGGCTTGGGAGAGGTGTTAGTCTAGCGGCACTGATGAGTTGTGAAACAACGAAACAGGTCTGTATGTCGATGACTAAAATATATTTTATATATATATATATATATATATATATATATATATATATATATAATATAAAGCTGAATGTCTGTGTGTGTGTGTGTGTGTGTGTATGTGTGTGTGTTTGTGGTCACGAATAGGCTCCTATATGGTTGACTATTTTAAAAAAACTGATTACATATAATGATAGAAGATGTATCGAGACACAGGAATGGGTATGTTTGATCTGGCAGAACAGTGGTTCATTAAAATTGTGGGGTCTACGTTCGCGCCTGGTCCATAAAGTATGGAAATAAAAAATTTTAAAATTAAAAAAAATCGTTTACAAGTGTTTTTGATATAGATGTACATAATAATAAGTATGTTTTAACTTAAATAGCGATCGGTATAATAAAATTGCGGGGTCTACGTTCACGCCTGGCCTCCATAAAATGGAAATAGGCATAAACTTTAATAAAAACTTTTCATATCTATCTGCATATCTATCTGCATACTTTGATAATTAGTTTTCAGTTTGAAGAAATATGGTATAATAAAATTGTGGGGTCTGCGTTCGCGCCTGGCCTCCATAGAATGTATATAGGCACAAACTTTAATAAAGACTTTTCATATCTATCTGCGTAAGTATACTTTGATAATTAGTTTTCAGTTTGAAGAAATATGGTATAATAAAATTATGGGGTGTTCGTTCACGCCTGACTTCCATAGAATGGAAATATGTCACAAAGTTTAACAAGGTCTTTTAATATAGATCCACAGAATATTGTGATAAGTGTTTCAGTGTGAACAGGTATGGTATAATAAATTATGGGGTTTATCTATTTTATTTTTACTTTCATCATATTTTGCTTTGGTTTTGATACCCCCAAATTCAAAGCTATCTCATTACAACCCTTCCTTTTCATAACCTATCATACTTTCATAAATCAGAGTCCATTTTCTGTAGGCTGTTTTTGAACCCAGTCAACGACGGGTACTTTTGCTAGTATATATATATATATATATATATATATATATATATATATATATATATATATATATATATATATATACTAGCAGGGCTATCCAGCATTGCCTGGAGCAAAAATATAACATAACTTCTTTTCCTCTCTCTTTTCCCCTCCCTTTTTCTTATTCGGATAGTCCATTACTCTCTCACATAATTTGAGTCGGCATAAGGGAAATAGCTTTATTAAAAGAATCAAAGTTGCTTCCCTTTATATAATAATATTTAAAAATGTGAATAAGTCTTGATAACATTAAATGATATAAATGACCATTCGACCCACCAAATAATTTTGTTTTTCTTTTTTAGGGTTAAACCAATAAAAAAAGATATCAACAATGTTGGAGTTTGTTGTGTACTTTTTAAGTTTTAGCAAGGCATACACGCAGACATACATACGCACAGATAGGAGAGAAACTGAATGCCTACTAGATGTTATTCTTTCAGTCTCTCTGTACCAGGAGTTTGTCAGAAGCTTTGAGGACACTTCTCATTGAAAGTAAACCGTTACCAAATATTCAAAAACATGTTGTGCTGTCTCTTCAAGCCATCTAGCACGTTCCTCAGGCTGTGAAAGGGGACATCTCTATTAAATAGAGGGCAGCTTCTAATACCAAATAAAAAGTCACAGACAATGAGGAATTAAATAATAAAAAAAAAAAAGATGTTTCTGAATTTTTAGATGAGGATTAAAGACAGGAGACATTCATTGACCTTGACGTTTCTGAATTTTTGAGATAAGGATTGGTTATTCATATTATTTGGATTTATCGGACTACTGTTCTCATCTTGAGTGTGATTTTCACAACGTTTCGGTCGATGTAACCTCCAATCTTTTTCAGGCGTATTTTGTCGAACTTGGAAATCTTTCTTTCAAACTCGGGGGAAAAAAAAAATCAAGTATAGCTGACCATATTTTTTTTATTCGGTCTTCTTTCCAACAATGTTTTTGATTTAAAGAAAAAAAATTAATTTCAAACAAGTTAAATATTGACCAAATTGAAAACTGGTTCTCTGAAAAAAAAAAAAAAAAAAAAAAAAAAGAGAAGCAGTTTTCAATTTGGTCGATATTTGACTTATTTGAAATTAATTTTTCTTTAAGAAGATCGGTGGTTACATCAATGGAAACGTTGTGAAAATCACACTCAAGATGAGAGCAGTAGTCTAATGAATCCATATAATACGATAAAATAAAGGAGTAAAAATATATCTGCATACTGGCAGGCCGACACCCAAGTTAAAAAAAGTCCCTTCAACCTGTTTATGCACCAGCTGGAAATGGGTAAATAATGGTGTAAACCTTATCTCTTCTGACAGTGACACGATAGCCATGACAGAGGTCAAACATGGTTAGCCATCAGGCCTTCATAAAAAAACAGGCCATGGCCCCGTATCACCACAAACTCTAGCTACTAAAAAAAAAAAATACAAAAGGTTTAAAAGCCCACCTATGGCCAGTTGCAGAAAAGAAGATCCTATTGTTTTACTACCACTATTCAAAGTTTGAAAAGTGGAGCAAAACTTTCAAAACGATTCTTACCGAGAAGATCAGAAAAACAAGTCTCCTTGCAGACAAGAAAAATACATATGGACGCTTGTTTCCCAATTGATCTGTTACATCTAGCAGATGAGATCAACCTCATAAGAAATGAAGCACTAGTGGGTGGAACGATAAAATTGTCACTTTAGAAAAGATGACATGATTCCATTTCCTTTTGATGAAAACCGGTTTTCTTTTTCTTTTTTTTTTTTTTTTTTGCAGACAATTTACTAGTTGGCCAGTTTTGTACAAATTCCAAGAGCAAGTAGAGCCTTCTCTCATGTCTGAAAGTGACACAGTGTTCAACGAGCGAGATCGCAGATGTGCCGCTGTACAACTTATGCACTCTACCAATCCAAGTTATGACAACAGGACCATTGCCAGCACCCTCAAAATGCAACACTGGATTTCAACGAATAATAGGGACGTGCCCAAGATGATGAGAACAAAATTTCCAGCCACAGTTATGGTCTTTGGTATGGTTTCAAGTGAGGGCCACATCATGCCACTTCACATTTTCGAAGTCAGCTTGAAAGTCAACACCAAATGGATTCTGAGGTGATGAAGAGTGCATTTATTCCCTGGTACATACAGGTGGCCGCTGGCAGACCCTAGGTGTGACAAGAGGACTCTGAGGCTGCCCATAAGTCCAAAGAAACCCAGGCTTGGGTTCAGGAGTGCTACGACTTTTTACTCTTTTCTCACTGGCCCTCTTCCTCCCCAACCTAAATCCGCATGACTACTTTGTTTGGTCATACATTGAAAACATCATCAACATGACCTCCCACAACAATACTGCTGAGTATTCACCGAGCTCCCATTGGCGCTTGTGGAAAAGGCATTCTCCCAGATCTGGGTCCATACCAAGGCGGTGATTGAGGCTGAAGGTGGCTACATTGAATAGATGTTAGCTCTACTACATAATTACCTGAATTGATTTTTTTTCAATAAAAGTTTTAAAATAAAGCTGTAGTGTTGTTTCCTTTAGGGCGACACTTTTATCATTCCTCCTTGTAAAGGAGGCAGAAAGAGATTGCCTTCCCATCAGGGAAGAAGAGGCCAGATGGAGACAGGAGGCTAGATAGAGAGGAAAGAAAAATGGACACTGCTATAGACTATAGAATATGTTCAAGCCAAACACACCAAGTAGAAGCAAAGGACAGAGACCTGACTTGAATTGATTATCAAAAGACATGATAGTGCACCCAACGCATGGATTCTGCGATGCCTTGATTTATATGCCTTTGATGTGTTGCAAGAGATGGTCGTGTCAACAGCATAGATGTCAACGAAAGATTTTAGTATGTGTTTTGGGAGATCATTGATGTATATCAGGAAGAGAGTTGGGCCCAGTATGGACCCCTGAGGGACTCCAGCATTAATACTGTGGGCCTCTGATTTCTGCCCATCAACCACTACTCTTATGAGCCTATCTGAGAGAAATGACTTAATGATAGAGAAAACATTTCCAGTTATACCGTAGCTGGAAATCTTGTGTAGTAGGCCTTTATGCTAAACCTTATCGAAGGCCTTTGATATGTCGAGATCAATTGCCCTAGAAATTAAGCCTTTGTAAATGATGATGTTCTCTCTGATTCACTCTCCTCTGATCTTGAGCGCGTGGTACAGTGGGGAAAGAGGTGGCTGGTTACCTTTAATGCATCTAAGACCAAGCTCCTATCTCTACATCATAAACGCTCTGATGCCCATCTGGCATCAATTGAAATGGATGGCTCTCGTCTAAGGGAGGCCCCAGGCTTTGATAAGCTCCTGGGTTTGACCTTTACACCTGATCTTAAATGGAACACATACATCAAGTCTGTGATCAAGGTTGCTGGGAAAATGGTGGGATCCTTCTACCGCTCCAGAAGATATCTCACTACTGATGCAATTCTATATCTATATAAGAGCCAAGTACGTCCAAAGATGGAGTACTGCTGCCACATCTGGGCGGGGGCTGCTAAAAACAGCCTATCCTGCCTTGACAGAGTACAAAATAGACTCCGTGGCTTGGTGGGGGATGCCCTTTTCTCTACCCTGCAACCTCTTTTCCACAGAAGAGACGTAGCGTGCCTGTCATTGTTCTATCGTTATTTCCATTGCAGGTGCTCGTCTGAGCTCCATTCTCTGGTCCCCCCTCGCCAATCTTTTTCAAAAAACACCCGACTAGCTGAAACCACCGTCAATAATTTTCCCCACTCCCTATCTGTGCCTAAATCAAAATGTAGATACCATGAACAAAGCTTCTTTCTTAGAACTGCACGCCTGTGGAACTCTGTTCCGCTTGCCTGTTTCTCTCCCGACTTCAACCTGGATGTCTTCAAGTCCAACACAAACAAATTCCTGATGAACCGCCCCCCCTAAGTAATGACACCTTACCAATTCTCCAATACTATTACAACACTATTCCTTTGATTACTGTACACACGATGACCCTTATCCCTGAGTGGCCATTGGGCCTTGATAAGTGGTGAACTCCATGTAAAAAAAAAAAATATGCCTAGCCTCGGTGCCTAGCGTTACCCAGGTGTTTGCAGGTGTGTATTGAGCAAAAAAAAAAAAAAAGTGGTAGTATGCACAAAGGCTCAAACCCATATCGTGAAGGAGGAAAAGAATATGAAAAAAAAAATGTGACGTCTTTGCCGTTACGTCCATCGCCAAACCGGAAATGACGAATGTTTAAATTAAGTTTAGTCAATCAAAAAGAGGGGATGGCTTTCGAAAATATCGGCAAAAAAAACGACTCCTTTCTGTAGAAAAGTGCTCAGTTGAGGGTGAAGGAATTAATGTTTTTGGCCAATTTTTCTATATTTGTCGTCCGAAGGGTTGAGCTTCAAAACGATACTGATCTCGTGAAAATTTGTTGCCTTTGTCAAAAGTTTTAGGCAGACATACAAACATACATACATATATTTAAACAGACAGGTGAGATTTATATAAGACTAGTGAGGGGTACCCGGCGTTGCCTGGGTGTTTGGAGGTGTGTGTGGAAACTCCGGGGGGGGGGGCTAAAAAAAAAAGTAAGTATGAGGATCGAAACCAAACCCTTGAGGCAAAGTTGTAAATTAAAATGTGAAAAAAAAAAACGTGCGACGTTAACCATTGCCCCACCGCGAGATGCTAATGGAAACAGGTTTGAATTTATTTAATTACTTGGATTTGGCAGGTGCCCGTTTTAATGAGTTAATGAGGTCAATTTGACTGCGGGATTTTTATTTTCCCAAGATGTTATAGGAAAAAGACTAACCCACATGCGGCCAGCGACAAATGTTGAATATTTATCTTCTCGAAATCAAGCAAATTAAATAGACAGGCGAGCTTCGTTGTTAACTCTGAGATATTACAATTTATATGTGATATAAAAAGTTTTAAAAAGTTGTGAAGCGACTGACTGCTTCTCTGAAAAAAGCCTTTTGTAGACATACAGAAAAAGCGAACACACATACATACATACATACATACATTTTCGCTTTTATATTTATAGACTAGCAAAAGTACCCGTCGTTAACTGGGTTCAAAAACAACCTACAGAAAATGGACTCCGATTTATGAAAGTACTAGCGGGGGTACCCGGCATTGCCCGGGTGTTTGGAGGTGTGTGTTGGTGGGGGGGGGGGCTAGATCAAAACAACCTTGTTAAAAAGAAAAAATCGTTGACCAGTAGTTTGGAGGCGTAAAAGAAAAAAAAAAGTTCTAGTAGAAAGGTAGGCTTGAACCCTGAACTTTTGACACGGAGGTGGAAAGGAAATGGAAAAAACCCCTGCGACCTAATCATCTCGACCACAGGAACAGATGAATTGATAAGTGTGTTAAGTTGAGGTTTATAAAGTAAAATTAGCAGGTGCGAGAAAGTCGCCTGATGTTTGACTTAGTTTTGCGCTGGAAACCAGTTTCTGTTTTCCCACTACGTGGCGATCACGAAATATCTCGAAAATATCTTGTAAAAGTCAGGTAAATTAAAGATAGCTGCGACCCGAGTTCCTTAGTCATAGATATTATTATTTAGACAGCATATAAAAGGTTTTAAGAAGGAGCAAGCCAACCGAGAATGACGGCCAAAAAAGCCTTTTGTAGACATACAGAAAAAGCGAACACACATACATACATACATTTTCGCTTTTATATATATAGATCACTCCCATAATCAAGAAAACCAGGACTGAACACATGAAGATGTGGCAGACAACCATGACATTAAACCACAATAATGGGAGAATAACAATACCTGATATAAAGATCCAAAAAGGAATTTTCCAAAGGGATAGTTTATCTTCTTTGCTCTTTTGCTTGGCGATAGATCCACGAAGTAAAAACTACTTAATAAAAGTTAGTGTGTTTACAACCTGAGCCAGGGCCACCGACAAGACTCAAACAAGATCATCTACTTTTCATGGATAACTGAAGTCGATTCTTACAAATTGTACATTCCTTGGAAAAATGTGCCAAGTGCTTTATCAGAGTTAAGTCCAAACTGAAAACATACAGCTTAACGAGTGTACAGATATGAAAGACCAAGAAGAACAGGAACAGTACAGATACTTTGGCATACAAGAATTTAACATTGCAAAACGAGAGAAAGAATAGGCAGAAAATATGTCTGCCAGGTAAATAAAATTGTTAAAACACAGTTCACAAATAAAAACAAACTAACTGCAATTAACCAATTTGTGTGTGTGTGTTTTTTTAACAAAGGAATTACCACTTATTAAGGCCCAGAGGCCAACTCGAGGATAAAAGTTAAAGAGTGTACAGTGGTCAAAAGGACAACATCATAGTAATCGTTAGAAGTGTAGATTTGGTAAATTGGATTACTTAAGGAGAACGGCTCATCAAGAACTTGTTTACATTGGACTTGAAGACGGCCATATTGTAGATAGCTGGAAAGCAGGTAAACGGAAGAGAGTTCGACAGGTGTGCAGTTCTTAGAAAGAAGCTTAGTTCATGGAATCTATGTTTAGGTTTAGGCATAGATAAAGAGTGGGGGAAATTATTGATAGTGTTTTCAGCCAAACGAGTGTTTCTCGTGGGACTTGCCACAAAATGACATTAACAGGTTAAACACTAAAACAAGAAAAATGCTAACACTGGTACAGAGTAATGTACAGAAAGCAGTGGCTACCAAGACTGTATCTGCCCAGAGGAGCAGGTGGTATGAGTCTCCCAAAGATTGACCACCAACACTTAGTCATTGTTGTGAGCATTGGGCAATAGCTGATGAGTTTCCAGAATCCAAACTTTAAGATGGTATATGAATACCAAAAATAAAACAAGAATCAATGGAACTACCTCCTGACCTAATATTTTGGACAAGTCTATCTTACAAATGACACAGAAACAGAAAACAAGCCTACAATGGAAATCGCCTAAAAGAGCCGACAAAAATACATGGAGACCTTCCACTATAGAAAATTGGAAGAATGCACCAATCAACAGCGTGCCAAATATTTCCTGGATGAACTATCTAAGGAATCTATACTCCCATAAATTTGGTGTTTTTGGAGTTTTGATATTCATATTAAAAACACTTTTCTCTGTGTAGTTATTTCTGTGCTTCCCCACTGAGCAAATTAGGCACAAGGCCGTTTTTTAATGCAGAGAGTGAGGGGAGAGGGTCCAGTTGCCCCGAGAGGGAACTGGATAGTGACAATTGGTATGAAGGGTTTCCCCACATTAACCAAAACTGATTGCTCTGATATGTGGGAGTTGCCCCCACATATAACTGTGATTTCAGCATCTGCCGGAACAGATACTACACTTTGAGGTATTTATTTGCTCCCCCACTGAGCAAATTAGGCACAAGGCCGATTTTTAAAGTGAGGAGTGAAGGGGGAATGGGGACCAACTCACCGGGGAGTAGGGGAGCTGGATAGTGACAATTGGTATGAAGGGTTTCCCCTACATTAACCAATAACTTGTATGTGGGGTTGCTCCCACATATGGTCTTTGCTTGCAGTATCTGTCGGAACAGATACTACACTTTGATAACAGAAAAAAGATGTTGGCCCAAAGGCCAAGAAGAAAAAAGGCGAATTTTTTTTCTGAAAAAGAAAACACAACTGTTATATATTGGTTGTGGAATTGCATTCATCTGCAAAAGATCTAGCTAATTTGAATATTCTTTTAAACATTCATTTTAATTAATTCCTTATTAGTTTTTTTTTCGGGTTTTTTGGGGGAGGATAATCATCTTTAGTTAACTATTATGTGTCATTATATTCATGCAGATATGCTACATGATTTATACTTGTGTAATATTTGCATAAAAAGGTCATAGTAAACACAAACCTCTTTCTATATATATTTATGTATGTGTATATATATTTGTTTAAAATATTTTGCCTATCAAACTCCTCTGTCAGTTTTTGGCCTACAGACATAAAACTTAATATATAGAGTATTTAAACCCATGCCAAACTTTATATTTGGATTTTAGCTGGGGAAAATCGGTGCAAAAGTGTGAAAATTAAAAAAATGCAATTTGAGAGGTGAAGGTCGAATGACGGCATTACGAATATGCATACGTAACATAATAGTTATTTGTTCATGTTTTAATTTTTAGCTTTGGAGCGAACATGTCTTCATATCTTAGGCATTAACGTCAAAGGAAAACGTAAATAAGCTGATCATTTTGGTTTTGATTCTCGGTGGTGGCGCACAAGTCATTTTTTTTTTTCTTTAACTTTTTAAACC
>NC_136505.1:33393737-33703737 GCF_053919585.1 Euprymna scolopes | reverse complement strand
AATTATACCTTTTATATTAAAAATATTTTTCTAATAAAAACGTCAAAATTAGATAAATGTTTAATATTTTATTTTTGTTATATTTTAGCGCAAGTTACGCTGTTCAATTCCAAAAGAAATCATTTTCATCTTGAAATATGCTTACATGCCAAAAACTATGCAGCACACTTTCAAAATAGAAAACTCAAACTTCAAGTGGCAAAGAAATTTGAGCTTGATGTCAAAAATTTAAAGAGGAAGGTGTCTTATGTGGGATTCAAGGATCTGGATGACTTGATTCGGAAATCTTAAGTAGTACAACCCCCTAGTGTGTTTGCGGTATTATGGTGAATGAGAACTCTAACTAGGATTAGCATAGACTACGCAAGGTACAGTAACGAGGATGACCAAAGGCCCCCTTCCCTCCTCAATTTTTGAGTGTCCTTGTGTCTAACTTTTTTTTTTTCTGTTTTTTTTACATAGGCATCACCACTTATCAAGGCCAAGAGGCCACTCAAGGATAAGGGTTAAAGAGTTTACAGTAGGAATTGGGCAATATAGTAATCGATAGTAATGGAAATTCGGTAACTTTGTTAACAAGTGGAACGGCTCGTCCAGAACTTGTTTACATTAGACTTGAAGACAACCATATTGTAGTCAGCTGGAAAGCAGGAAAACGGAAGACAATTCCACAGGTGTGCAGTTCTAAGAAAGAAGCTTTGTTCATGGAATCTACGTTTAGGTTTAGACACAGATAAAGAGTGGGGGGAATTATTGATCATGTTTTCAGCTAGACGAGTGTTTCTTGTGAAAGTTTGGCGAGGGGGAACCATAGATTGAAGCTGAGTCGAACACTTTTGTGCATTTCATGAAAATAAAAAAAATATATAACTCCACATGAGAAGGACGGATCAAGCCAATTCATGAAAAACTCAAAAATGTCCTGAGAAGTTTGTAAGGAGAAAAAGTTTGTAAACCAAGATTTCTTGCATATCCTGAGGAAACAATTGAAAATTTAACCAGAATAAGAATCCATTCGAGAGAAGGATGGGCGTGGTCAAGAAGAAGAGGACAGTCTTTTTTTTTGTTTTTTTTATAAAATGGCTGCTGCAGTGACCTAAACTATTCTTGCATGATGTATTTTTATGGGCACACGCGGTAAGAGACTGGTCTGTATGCCTCCTCTTTCTGCCCACATTGACAAGCTCAAGCAGAAAATCAGTTCCACACTGAATAATGTTCTGTTTTTGTGTTTCATTTTCTTTTAGTTGAAGTTCCCAAAAATCCAAGCCATCTGCCGCCACTTCCCGAGGCTAACACTTGATCTCTATATGAACTGCATAGATATTTGAATATTTTATGAAAGTTTTCTTTTATCTCTCAAATTCATCCCCAACTGATCAATTAACTATGTTAGAACATATCTTTTTAGTGGTCTTACCGGATTCCAAGACAAGAATTAATCTAGTCTGGTGGCATATCCAGCTTAGTGATGTTACTAGAGGCAACAGTACTTGAAGACGGGGAACCATCTATATATATAAAAGGCAAAAGGGGCGCGCGCGTTTTTGTATATCCAGCAAAAGATTTTTTCGGGGGAAGGGGGGGGATCTCAAGAGGGTTACTATTTTTTACAACTTTTTATATACTCCCTAGATTATAATATCTATGATTTACGAAAGGACGTCATATCTACATTTATTTTGATTGACTTTTACAAAATCCACACTATTCCATCCTTTCACATGTTTGTTAGTCTTTTCCATATAAATAAAGCGAAACTCACCGATGCAAAGCCGTCAGCGGCTTTTCATGCTGGGACGTCTGGAAAGCAATTAGCTTTGATCAATGTGGGGAAAACCCTTCATATCAGACAACTGTTATTCATTTGAAAGTTCCCCTTTTTGGGGGGAGCTTGGTTTCCCCAACATCATGGGGAAACAAATAAATGAAACGGCAGAAAGCTGAACTGGCTTTCAGCCAACATTCATTTCTGCACCTGCGTGAACTCATTCACTTTTTTTGATTGACATCGCTTAATTTGAAAGCTTTTAACTTCCTTTGGCTTTGTAGCGTAGCGGTAAAATGTCACGTTTTCTTTCACTTTCTTTTCCGCCTTCGCGTGCCAGGTTTGAGCCTGCCTACTAACACTTTTTTTTTTTTTTGTGCTCAACACACACCTCCAAACACCCATGCAACACCAGATACCCCGCTAGTTACTTGTATAAAACAATGTGTAGCTATACCAAGGGGTCTTATTTAGGCATTGACTACTACATTATCTTTTATATTTAGTCAGGGTTTACTTGTAGCGGAGAGGAGGGGTATTCTCATGCCAGATTTTCCTGGCAAACCCCCGTACACAAAGACCTTCGACACTCGAGGACATTGTCTAGTAGGCAATCAAATTCTCTCCTGTTACTAATAATATGCTAGAAGGGATACCCGCCATTGCCCAGGACCATCAAAATATAAATAGTTGATCTTAAATAATGTTAATTTTCTCACACCCACCTACCCAGAAGAGAAATCCCTTTTTTATGTAAGGAGTGAAAAAAAAAAACGTAAGGCACCGAATAAAATTAAGGATGCCCCCAGAGCATTACTAAAACTAAGTTTCTCTTACCGCCTTTGTAAATAGTTAAGAAACAATAAATTAAATCCGAAGTTAAGAAAATGCTGACTCACTTCCTAACTCCAAAAGATAGACCTCTTTTTTATTTTTTTTCTAGATTTCAGATATAATTTTTCTGGGTTTACATTGATAAAAAAAAATCCAATTTTGTAGGGGTTTGTTGTGTATTTTTGAAGTTTTAACTGGACATACAAACACACAGACAACTGCCTTTTATATAATATCTGGCAAGGGCTTAACTACCAACTTAGCATGTACTGTGTTAAAGGGAGTGCAGCATTGAACCCTTACAAGATTGGTCACAGAATAAAGTTATGATGTTGAAGATTTAATCTGTTGAATGACATTGACCTAGACCAGGAGTCTCCAAACGACAGCCCACAGAACAGATCCAGCCCACCAAAGTTTTTAATCTGACCTGCAAGGCTCTTATGGAAAATATAAAAATAGTCAGGAATTTTTTTTTTTTTTTTTTTTTTTTTTAAATGGAAATGTGTGAAAATAGTATAGTGATTTTTTTTTTCTTTTAGTTCAAAAAATTATTAAAAATGGATAAGGTTTTGAAGGACCAGTTTTACTAAAAAGCATAGCTAATGGGAAAAACGGGATAAAACACATCCAGTTTTTTTTTTTCTTTTTTTGGCCCGCTAAGCTATAAAAATCACCAATATGCTCACCCCCATCTTCTCTGTTTGAAAATCTTGGAGATGCCTAACCTAAACTTCATAGTTTACAAGATAATTGATTTTAAAATGCCATTTTTTTTTGGGGGGGGGGGCAAGGTGGGTATACAACCTGTACATCAACTTCTAACGTAAATGGGATATAATAATCACAGGTGACAGGTTAACAGTTTCCATATGGCAGCATGATTGTATCTCAATAATGGCTTATAGTAAAAGCATGGAATTTTTACAATTTTCGTATTCCAGGACTCAGATTTTTAAAATATCAACAAATGTTAGACGGATTGATTTTAGATATTTACAAGAAACAAAACAGACGAGACAATCATTTCATGAGCTTCATTCAACCAACCTTCAATGGGAACACCAACAGAACATAAAAAAAAAAAGCAAAAAATTAAAAAAAGCAAAAGACTGTATTATTCAGACTACTGTTCTCATCTTCAGTATTATTTTCATGCTTTGCTCAATGTAACCTCTGACCTTCTTCAGATGTATCTTGTCAAACTCTGGAGTCTGCACAGAATTTTGAACAGAACCCTCTATTTAATCCACGGGGTTAGCATGCTCTCGTTCTGTGAGCCATGAGCCCGTGGGATAGATAAAGTACTTTGTAAAAAATCAGTTGTAAAGTTACACTCTTCTAGAGATTGGAGGTTCAATCCTGAGCACGGTCAACACACAAAATACAAATGTGAATGACTTAGGACTTCTACCCAGGCATGGCTGATGGAATGAGAGCATGCTTCCCGCATGGATTAAATAGAGGATTCTGTTTGAAATTTCCTGTAGACTTCGAGTCTGAGAAAAAGATTTCCAAGTTTGACAAGCTACACTTGAAGAAGGTCAGAGGTTACATCAACCAAAGCGTTGTGAAAATAACACTCAACATGAGAACAGTAGTCCGAAGAATCCAAGTAAAACAAATTCCTCATCTCAAAAATTCAGAAACAACAGAAGACTTTTTCTTTTCTTTTTTTTATATAAACAAATAGTTTCATCTTTACTTCTCAGTTCAATAAAATTGTCTAAAGCAAAGATTTCCATCTAAGAAATTCACAAAAATTTTACAATTTTTTTTATTTTTATTCATTTTTTTTAAATTTTTTTACAAAAGAAAAAAAAAAAATTGTTAACTGTCTTTTTCTCTTCTTTTTCGGTGGGGAATGGGAAGAAAAAAATATCCAAGTCAACTTTGAAGAGTCCAAAAGTTTGTGTGTAATATATGTGTGTAAGGAAGTCCTGGCTGGATGGAAAATTTTTAACTTAATCTTCCTTGTTGTCATCGTAGTAATAGCAGCAGTTGGTACCTCCTTACAATCATACCGACATTTTTTTTTTTTTTTTAAAGCACCTTATTGTTTTCTTTGTTTTAAATAATCCAATTTTGGGAATTGGTATTCCAATAGTCATAAACCTTCTGGAATCTCTGTGCATACTGATAACAAAAGTAGTTTTTTTGTTTTTAAATAAATTACATATATTACATTTGTAACATATAAACATGCTTCAAGATCAGTTTTCTGTGATGTTATTCTGGCACTAGGAATTCCCTCAGTTTTTTTGGGTTTTTTTTCCAATATGATATTCCTTTTGCCAGGTGGAATAGATCAGAAAAAGGTCTAGATTACATGCTATCATTTCATAAAATAAGCCTCCTCTCCTTCCTTATTGTCATGTTTTTAACCTTTGATAGATCAGCTGATATACAATCAGCCAATGAAATAGCTCCATTTTGATTCTCTTTCTATATAATACTATCAAGAAGAGGCTTGTTGAATCGTAAATTGCTATTCCATAGTAAGTTTAATCTTTTTTATTTTTTCTTAAAATATCTGGCAACCCTTCACCTAAGACTACTCTGTAAATAGATTAAATAAAATTCTAATTTTAGGAAATATACGTTATGGCGAATAAAAACCGATAACCAAATTTTGCATGAGAAAAAAAATCCAATAGATTTTTTTTATTATTATAATTTAGGACATTCAAATTGTTTCAGTGATTCAGTAGTTGATTTAAGAGAAACCATTTTGTTGATTACCAGGGACAGTAATGCGCTGGCTTGAACATGTTCACTATATACATTGGAGCAGGATACCAAAAGACTTTCTCTATGAAGAACTGAGAACCAACAATTCAAAAACTCATGCGAAAGAGATATGAAAGAGGTCGGCATGAACCTTCAAAGCGGGGGGGGGGGCGCATTTACAGACCAGCTCAACTTGTGGAGACACCAAGTCACCAGTGGCAAGGATAAGCTCCACCAGTCATGGCAGAAAAAGCTAGCCCTACACAAAGAATGACTGCACCCCCCCCCCACACACACACACTTAAGGACACAGAATCCAAATCAGACATGATTAATGTACACTAATGAGATGAAAATCAAAGATTCTATTTTCTGTCGCTAAGGGTTAATGATTGACTCTTAATTTCAAATTCAGTAATTTATTAAAAAACCTGAAAATTGAATATTTTAAAATCACAATAAAATAAGTGAATTATTTTTCATAGCATTTTTTTTTTTTTTCAAACTCATTTTCACTCCAAACAAGGCATATTGCCACTGCTATTTGGGATAGTGTTTAACAGGAACTATGGAGAGTTGGACACATTACATTTAAACCTCCGCAGGTTAGTACACAGTCAGGGCTGCAGGAAACTGGGAGAGAATTCCAAAGTTTGAGCACATTCCATTAAAGTACTTGTAAAGCAGATACAGGAATGTGACAGAGGTCGGAGCTTGGACCAGCCCAGATGTGACAAAAATACTCCATGCATGGGCGAATTTTGGTTATCAATTTTTAATCACCATGATAAAATTTGAATTTTATTTAGTGTATTTACCAAGGAGTGTAAAATACCTAATTATTTCCACTTTTTATTTGATAAATATGATAATCAGCAATTAAAATGTCAAAGTATCACTTATTTTAATTCATTTATTATTATTATTATTTCTCTTCTCAAATATCACAAAAATAAAATAAAATTATTACAGATGCATCTTGCATGACTCAGCATTAAACTACAGCAGTATAAAAAACAGGCAAGATGCCAACATCTGGGTGAATTAGAACAAGCGACTCAAAGTCCCCAGCAAACGATATCAGATAAAAAATTTGCATCAATATAAAAATGTGCCACTTACTAAACCAGACTTCCTGTTTTAGTCAAAAATAATTAAATTGGTGTAAAAGCAAATGTAGAAGTTTTGTACATATTTTTATTTTTTTTAAATATTTTACTTGAAATCTGTGTGTACTATGTTTGTAAGAGCTTTCTTTTAATAATAAATATATAAAAAAAATCAATAAATTTATTGTTTTATTTGCTTCCCCACCAAAGCAAATTAGGCACATCCGTTTTTAATGTGGGGTAAAAACCAGCTCCCCTAAAAGTAGGCAAAAAGGGGGCACTCTGGTTACCAAAAATAATAATTGTCCCAGTATAAAGGGTTTCCCCTCCATTGACTAGTACAAATTATCTTAAGTGCAGCATCTGCAGAACAGATACTACACTTTGATCCCGGCCCGAAGGCCAAGAACAACAGAAAAAAGGCAAGGTATTTATTTGCTCCCTCACTGAGCAAATTAGGCACAAGGCCGATTTTTTATGTGAGGAGTGAAGGGGAGGGGGAAGGGAAAAGGGGATCAGCTCCTGAGAGGTGGGAAATGGGAGCTGGATAGTGATTTGCCAGCTGGCCCAAGTAAGGTTGCCCCTACATGGACCAGAAGATTGCCACAAGGGCCATGGTCTTTCCTTGCAGCATCTGCCGGAACAGATACTACACTTCAAGCCTCTTTTCTATCAATAAATTTATATGCCTATAAAAGTGAGAATGTGTGTCAGGACACTACAATCTATATACTCAACGAATTTTTTATCTATAGACTTAGAATTTGGTATATAGTATATTCAAACATGTGGAAAACTTAATTGGTTTCCATCCGAAAAAGGGGCTGCTAAAGGGGTCAAAATTGAAAAATTGGAACGTGGGGAGGGGTCATTGGATTTTTATCTGTTTGTCAACTGTTTCAGGAATGCACATGCGTGAATTATTCACACGACAGATTACTTATGTTAAGAATAAGTAGGTTTGAAAACATTTTTTAAAGACTGTCAAGCTGACCTAATGGTTATCGTACTTGACTCACTGTCTTTAGGTTTTGATCTCAGCTCGAGTATTTTTTTTTTTTTTACTTACAAGAAGTGAACTGTTGCATGAACATGTCTCAGTTTCTTTCTTTTAACTTCATTTTTTTTTTTTTTTTTTAAAGGAATTTTATGTTATGTTCAATACCTACGGTATTTCTGTCTATAATAAATAATTTAGTTAAAATATTTATGCATATTTTATGACCGAACAGTACAGAGCAGTTTGCTAGTATTTCATAGAGTAATATTTTTCTTATGGTATTAAAAACATGTTCAAAACAGTGAAACAATAAGATTTTAATTATTATTTTATGCAAAAAATAATAAAATATTACTTTCGTAAAAAATTTTTAAAAATAAAAATATGTACAAAACTTGCACATTTTTATATCAATGCAAATTTTTTTATCCGATACCATTTACTGTGGAGTTCGAGTCACCCATTCTTCTTATTCAGAGAAATCTGTAATATCATATTGTAGTAATAGAATAATGGATAAAGTGTTTGCACATGGTCTAGTTTCCATCCTTGGCTGAATCATATTATATATATATATATATATATATATATATATAGCAGTTCAGGTTAAGTATGTATTCATAGGATAAAAATCCAGAGAATTTCCACCGGGTTTATAAAATGGCACTGAATAGTAAATAGAGCTATTTATATAAATATCTATTGATACGGACATGTAACAGGATTCATTACACTGGCATGACAATGTTTCAATGCGTAGATATGAAGAAGTCACATCAGGGGAAAAGTCTGTCTTTTCATTTAGGTGTTTATATTAAAAGAAAAAGAAAGGAAAAAATTAACACCTCAATGAAAAGACAAACTTTATGCTTGACAAGATCTTAATTATTAACAACTACAGATTGAAACATTTGTCATGCCAGTGTAGCAAAGCCTATTATATGTCTGTATAAATAAATATATGTAAATATAAGAGGTACAATGTTTCCTTGCTAAATATTAGCATTATAAGGTGAGGACCCAGAATAAGTGGAGCAATCCAGGGAAAAGAGTAGTTAATGTAAAGAGAACCCTTGGATAATCCTCGACTATACGGACGATTGATTCATTTGTTTATTCAATGGAAGGGGCGGGGGTAGTCAAGTGGTTAACAACACAGACCGAAGACTTGGATGTTCAAAGTTCGAATCCAGTTTGTTCTACAAAAGTCACTTTCACTTAAGATGTTGGTAACTTTTATATGGTCTCTCCCGTAAGTACCCAATGTCTTTCTAGAAAGAATTCTGACTAGAAAAATATCAGAGAAACCAATGCCAACAATAGAATCTTCGGATTCATACGATATGATCATTATTTTATTTAGTAGCAGTAACATTATTAAAAAAAAAGAAAAGAAATACTCGTTTGTTACTTAAATGTGTGCTTTCGACTATTGTACTCATAAACACTGATATTTATATTACATTTCGGCTGATTTGCTCTCTGGCCTTAATTCAAGTGTATGATTGATTTATATACAATGATTTAAATTTTTTTTTTTTTTTTTTTTTTTAAATATGTTGATTATTGATGTATTGCAACAATATTTCTTTGTTATCAAAATGCACAGAGATTCTAAGAGTCGATTTTAGGGATGGGCATTGAAAATGAAAGTAATTAGGTTTTGTTTTTTAATTTTAAAAAAAAAAAAAAAAAAAAATTAAAATTTTTAGTATTTATTAAAATGACTGGATGTTAAAATAAAGGAAAAAGGAGCTTGTCCAGAATTCCCTCTATCCCATAAAAAAATTCCCTCTATCCCATAAAAAACAATAATAAAAAATTTCCCTCTATCCCATAAAAAACAATAATAAAAAAAATCCCTCTATCCCATAAAAAACAATAATAAAAAAATTCCCTCTATCTCATAAAAAACAATAATAAAAAAATTCCCTCTATCCCATAAAAAACAATAATAAAAAAATTCCCTCTATCCCATAAAAAACAATAATAAAAAAATTCCCTCTATCCCATAAAAAACAATAATAAAAAAATTCCCTCTATCCCATAAAAAACAATAATAAAAAAATTCCCTCTATCCCATAAAAAACAATAATAAAAAAAATCCCTCTATCCCATAAAAAACAATAATAAAAAAAATCCCTCTATCCCATAAAAAACAATAATAAATTCCCTCATCCCATAAAAAACAATAATAAAAAATTCCCTCATCCCATAAAAAACAATAATAAAAAATTCCCTCATCCCATAAAAAAACAATAATAATAAAAATTTGGATGCACATGTGCTTGACAGAAAGAAAATATTGCACACCAAAAATTACAGAGTTTTATTTTTAAATAATAAAATCGAATTTTATGGCTGAACTATGAGCAACAATCTCATGATGACATCATTTTGAAAACGGTTTCAGAGAACAAGGGAGATAACTCCAAATCAAGATTTTAGAAAGTCATTCTTAACATGGAGACCAGAAGAATAGAGGGACATTAGAAAAACTCAAATTCACTTAAAAATGATTTTCTTTATATACAAATAAAAGAATTTTTTATGTGACTCTTGGAATATATTTTCTTTCTGTCACTGATTTTTCTTTATTTTTGTTTTTTAATGGGGTAAGGTGAATTCTAGAATTCTGCACAAGCGCTAAAAAAAAAAAAAAAAAAAAAAAAAAAAAAAAAAAAATCAAATAAATTACTTTTTCTCTCTTACATTTCAAAGACGATATACATCTTATATCCATAGGCAAAACTCAGCGACTCCCTTTAGGAAGCGATAACAACCTAACAAGCTGAAGGTGGGAATTAAAGAACATATTTAAAGCTCTTAAGATATTTTACATTTGCTACTAAGAGTTACCTTTTAATAATTTTTTTTTTTTGTTAAAAAAAACTAAAACAAATGTAACTTGCACTTTTATTACCCATCCCTAGTTTATTGCTTTTCGAGTATCCACCTCCAAAATTGGGCGATTTAAATTGAAAAAAAAAAAAAAAAATATGGCCCCTTTTTTTTTTTTCATGGAGGTATGATTTTAAAGAATCCAGCAGTTTTACAATCACTGAAGTGCCATTAAGATTTTTTGTTTGTTCGACAATCAATTCTCATATTTGCCGCTAGTTAAGATGCATCAGAATATAGAAACGTGATCACCCTTGATACAACAATTCTACTCACATTACCTAAATCTGCTGCTTTTGTTAAAAAAAAAAAAAAAAAAAAAAAAAAAAAAGCATGCATCGACACGGAATCATGCTATTATAAAAATCAGAGGTAGAGGTGTTAGCTGGGAGGAGGGAAAAAAAAACAGTTCTAGCAAAAACTGTTGACTAAACCTCCTCACATCGGCTAAAAACAGAGAAGATATTGAAATATCAAAGTTTAGATCAGCATTTTTGTAATTTAAAAATAAAATCAAACTAATATATATAAACATAAAAAACATTTTCAAGTTGAAAAAAAAAAAAAAAAAAGTATAAAATTACATTTGACACTATTATGAACTTCCATAGTAGAATATCAGAAGTCTGTGACTTTTAGCTAGAAGCAAAGTGTAGTATCTGTTCTGATACTACACTTTATCTTTCCTATCTCCGGTCAGTCAAGGAGAAATACTTCTGGATTGTAGCAATTTTTTTTAATGTTGTAGGTAATGGAGAAAATTCTGTTTAAAAAAAAAAAAAAAAAAAAAACATTTTGTATTCCTATATGACAACGGGTAAGAAATAAAATACAAAAATATATGAACATTTTTTTTAATATCAATTTTTTAATACATATGTAATGTGTGTGTTATGAAAAGCTATATCTTTGTTAATAATTTAAACCCATTAAATGTTGAACTGATACATCCATTAATTTAATATTTATCCATTCAAAACATCTGGTATTAAAAAAGTATTTTGTTTTAATAGGACTGCTGATATACTTTTTCTAAGGGAGAATGCATACAGAATGATAGTGAATATGAAATTAAAATTCATTTATTAATCGAAATTTAAATATTTTGATTTCATTTTGTTAATTATAAAGTTTACTAGACTTTTCATCCCATTAAAAACGGTCAAAAGTTATAGTCTTGACTTAAAATGAATGCTTTATGCCAAATTAATGGTTAAATACGGTTAAAGTTGTGCTGATTTTTGCATTAAATACTAATCCCTATGAATCCCCATTGATCCCTAACTGTATCTTATATATCATAATACTCTGTTGCACCGTATCATAAGAAATGTCCATACAAAATTTCAGCCAGATCGTTCCAGTAGTTTCAGGGTTAAAGTGAAACAGATAGGCAAAGAATATAAAGAAGAAATATTGTTATACCTATATTTCTTCTCTATATTCGTTATTCAATTGTTCCTATTTACAATGCCTCCCCACGAGACAGAGTTAGACACCAGGGTCGTTTTTTAACGTGGAGAAAAGGAACAAAAATAAAAATTGTCTCAGTCGTGAAGAATTTCTCATCCACTGACAGAGAACAGGAAATTGAAGTGCAGCATCTGTTCTTCAGATGCTGCACTTTGTTACTCAGCATCAAAATGTCAGTTTAGAAGTTTGTATTTGTTGTTGAGCCATGACCAAGGGAAATAACTACAGATTAAGGTTTCTTTTCAACTGTAAATTTTACACTTTTCTATATCTTTCAAAATGTGGTATCTGTCACGGTGTCAATTAAGCACACAGTCCTACATCAAGATCAAAAACAACTTTTTCAATTTCATGAGGAATCCAAAGGTGGGATTTATTTTGTTATTAAGTGGTTTACGATAATATTGTGAGAATATGAGTTTGTGCCAGATATCTAATTGGTTTGTAAGTTGAAAATTATGGAAATTAAAAAAAGAATAAAAATGATTATATGGAATTCAGGACTCTGAACAGGAAGAAGTGACAAAGGTTTGTTTTTTCTTTATTCCTTTTCACTCCAAGCAAAGCATATTGCAATTTGGAGCATATCAATGTATTATTTCAGCTTGTGTCTAAGAGAGGATTGTGAAGAGTTAAGCAGTGAGATTTCTGTTCACATTACATTTAAACTTCTGCAGGTTAGTACAGTCAGGGCTGCAGGAAACAGGGGGTGGGGGACTTCCAAAGTTTAGCAGTCCAAGAGAAAAAACTATTAGAGTAGAAGACATTCCAGCATCTCGGGACTTCAACAGTGAAGAGGTGGGATTTTGATAGTTGTTGAGTTAATTTGGAGTATATATGCTAAGCGAACACAACTGCTGGTAGTTCATCAAAACACGTTCCATCAAAGTATTTGCAAAACAGACACAAGGATGCACCACTGCGGCAATAGGACAGAGGTTGGAGCTTAGTTGATAGTGTGGGACCTATCAGATTTGAGACTCTTTTTGTGATCTTGTCTTCATTTGTTCCTGGGCAACGCCAGAAGTGCCTGGTGACATAACAAATACAACAAATAAGCATACTATGTCTGCTGTATTTGATATTTAGATATCTTTATAACATTTATAAAAGTGTAGCGCATTCAAAGCTGATTCATTCAACATCATCCAAGATGAGACATGCCCATGGGCAGCACATCGACACTGACTAGACTAACCTTTTACCATGAGCTAGCAAGTGGCAAATGTCTCTAAGGAGGCAGAATGCAGATACAATGACCAGTTGAAAAAGACTCTCAAAGATGTGGAGGTGGAAGGGCCTGGACTGCTTATGAGTTGTAGGGGCAAACAGAAAAAAAAAAAATGAAGAGATGCTATAAATGAGGGCACATATTTCAAGGCACTGAAAAGACCTAGTGCCAAAGCAAGGAGACAGGAAAGAAAATGTCAAACAGAACTGACTCTACAAAAAAGAGAGTGGAGCGTACCATGACATTGTTGTTCAAGTCATCTGCAAATCTTGAGGTGGCTTTCATGACTAATTTTTACCAAAAAATTAGATGAGACAATCATCATTGTTCAAGGCAAGCTTTGGCAAGAACCGGTTTTGAAAGCCATTTCTGATCTATAGATTATTTGTACTCTGATAAATAATAATGAAGATAAACAATGACAATAAGGTTCAAAGTTATTTGTTAGCTACTATTTAACATTTATTTTTCTTTGTTGTTTAATTTTAGCACAGAAAGGGCTGCAAAAGCAACCTATTTTTAGATTTTACCGGTAAAAATGTATTTTAGCCAATTGCAGAAAACATTTTCTATCCCTTTTAAAACAAGATTGATTTCATTTTATGGCTAAATTAAAAATGGTACAAAGTGTCTATTACATTCTAAGTTAAATATTAGAAATATAAGTGGAAAAGGGAGAGAACTATAATTCATAATTATTTCCCTTGTGATACGCTTAGATTTAGAAAATTAAAATTACAAGTTATTAACTAACCTGAGCGAAGAAATTATTATTTACAGTGTGTCCGTAAAATCTGTATGCATTTTAAAAAAAAAAAAAAAAAAAGAAAAAAAAAATGTATTTTATTTGCATTTTTTTAAACATATCGCAAATTCAAATAAATTTTTTTTTTTTTTTAAACCACACAGGCTTTATGGGCACTATACTTTTATTGGTTAATAATAGTTTGAGCAAAACTTGTATCAATCAACATTAAAAAAAAAAAAAAAAAAAAAAAAAAAGAATCATGTAACTGATGTGTTATTTATGTAAGCATATTAACAAATGCTTATAAATAAACTACTTTTGTTATACATATATATATTAACTAAGAGTAAATGTTTTTTTTTAATTAAATTAAAATGTTACCTGAACTTTAAGAATATTTTTAAATTGCAAACTTCCAAATAGCATTTGTTTTAGCAGAGTCAAGATATTCATTGTAATGTTTAACCTTATCCTTTCTCTGCATATGAATATACGAGGCTTGTCCAAAATTCTCTACATTCGAAAACAAAAATTTATATGTACATATCCGTGAAACAAAAATATCATATTCCAAAAATCATAAATTCATCAAATACTTTTATTTTTAAACAAGCCGAGCATGCAGGGTCCCCGTCCATGAATGAAAAGTATACTTTCACCATGACTAATCTTTGTGTAAATTTTTTTTTTTTAAATTCAAGGCGTTGTTATTGAGAAAAGTTTGAACAAACGAACGATTTGGGGCAATTTTACTCCTGTAATGGCCTCGGGGGGGGGGGGGGGGGTAATTAGAGTTATCCTGAAAAATCCGTTCTGGCAAAAGTTTACTTTCACATGACTAATGTTTGTGCAAAATCTATATATAAAAAAAAAATTCCAAGGCGTAGTTATTGAGAAAAGTGTGAACAGACGAATGGGAGTGAATTGCTAGGTCCAATCCCTCCTTTGTCAGGGGATCAATAAGAAAATTATATTTTATGAGTAACCAAAGAGCGGTTATCTTGTCCACAATCTTTAAAAAAAAAATAACACACACACAAAAAAAAACAAAAAAACAACAAAGGGAGATAACTTAATTCAAACTTGCAAGATTTATGCCTATTAATCGCATTGTTTAAAAATGATTTTCAATATAAAAATAAAACTACTTGATCAAGTCATGTAATTTTTTGAACATGATATTTTCATTTCATCACAGATACATACATCAAGTTTTGCTTTATTTTTGTTTATTTAATATAGGGGAAATTCTGGACAAGAACCAAATATATTAAATTATTTTGCTCTACTTTTATATTGTAAGATTTTCCTATTCATTTGCTTCCCCATGAGAGCAAAGTTAAACACAAGATTGGGTTTCAATGTGGAGAAAATTCAGCCCCCGCCCCATAAATGTCAGTCTAGATTCAGACAAAAATAAAAATTGCCTTCATCATCAATTGTGAAAGAACAAATACTACACTTTGATCACAGTCCGAAAGTTAAGATGCCTGAGAGTGTTTACTTTTATGTTGTTTGTATCTTATTTTTTTTTTTTAAACAGTATTTTGAAAGTTACATTTAATTCTAAAAATATTGTTCAGTCATTAAAGGGAATTCAAGTTCTTTTTTTTAATTTGTTTTTTATTTTTAAAGGATCAAGAGAAGAAAAAGTAGGTAATGCTTTAATACTCTGACCTTTTGTCAGCATTTAATTCAGAGCAAACTATATAGATAAGATTATTACAACAAAAATTAAGATCAATATGGTCGCTGAAAAGATTAGCTTGTAAGTCTGAAAAAAGATTTTGATCCAATTGAGTTGTCTTTTTTTTTTTTTTTACAGCGATTCAACTGGGGAGAGTATTTAATGGCACAAACAATACATGAGTATTTGAATATAAATTAATGCTCTATAACTGCAGAAGGGAATTAGGGGTCCATACCTTTCCTAACAGTATCAATAGAGTAATGAACAATAGGATTCGAACTCGGTACAGCCGACAACATAATCCATTACAGCATCCATCAGGACAATCACTCACCGCTTGCAAGGAATTTTTGATAAGATTTTAATATTTTTTATAACAGTTAAGAGAAAACAAATTGTCTGCCTCCAAAAATCTTCACATATAAACTTGCACAAATTTTTTTTTTTTTTTTAATCCTTAAAAGATATAAACTCAAGCCAGTTATTTTATTAGTGCTTTGGAAAACTATACTACCATAAAAAAAAAAAAAAAATCAGCTGAGCTTATTATTTTGGAGGTTAAAGTTATACATGCAAAACAGTAATGACTTTCCAAGATAACCTTATGAATGTATGTAGGCATAATCATGTTGACACCCCGGTAACCAACAGATCAATGAAGTTATACATCATTGAACCTGGTCAGTACTAAAAATGGATGCCTGTTTGGGAATACAAGTTGTTATATGTGCTTTCCGCTCGTCTCAGCATTGTTTCCAGTCATCTTGGACTTACTCCTTGCCACTGGAATCAAGCAGTACCAACTCAGGAGAGGTTCAGGATTGTGCAACCCTTGTTTCACAATTCAGCACATGTCATCTGTTATCCCTCCAGGATGATCAGATCATCATTTATTTTTTTACAAGGGAGTCACCACTTATCAAGGCCCGAAGGAAACTCGAGGATAAGGGTTAATGAATGTAAGGTAGTAGGTTAATAATCGCTAAGAGTGTAGATTGGGTTGAATTTGGATTAAGGGGACAGCACAACAAAAACTTGTTTACATTGAACTTGAAGGCTACCATATTGTAATTAGCCAGGAAGCAGGCCAATGGAACAGTGTTCCACATGCGGCAGTTCTAAAAAAAGAATAAAAACATTCGACAGTCATAAAAACAAAAAAATCCTAGTATCCTTTATGGGTGGATGTAGTTCTTGTAACAATCATCAAAAAACAGATGTTTTGACAGCAGAATGTGATAATATTGATGTGACGGGGGGGGGGGGGGGTATGCTTGCGTATAACATTCAGGAAGTTCATAGCGGAGAAGAGTAAAACACATTTACAGGAAGTGGTGCACATAGAGCTGTGTCATTAGGTAGATGTCTCTCGTTGCAAACAACAACACAGTCATTGAGTGCAGCAAACTTTAAAACATTCACACTCATTTGTTAGCTAGGGAAGAGTCCAGGCAGGTTTTTCTCCTTTGCACCAAACCCATTAGAGTCTAGGCTATTCTTGAGATAACTTTTTCCCTGTTGGCTAAGGTATGGTTTTGGTCCTATGCAGTTCACCTTCCTAGACTTTGCCTTTTAAAAAAAAAAAAAAAAAATGAAATGTGGTTTCCTCCTAGGTGTACGAAATTCACAAGCAATTCCCAGTCGCATGTATATGCCCCATCAATCAAGGGAGATAATGTTAGGTTTTTGCATTTCTTGCAGGCAAATTATTTATGACAAGGCAAATGCCTGCTTGCCTGCCTGCCTACCTCTGGCTGCCCTACTGGTGCTCTAAATTAGAGTGAGAAAAAAATTTGGTCGACTTCTCCGAGGGGTGGAAGGTTCAAAAAGCATGAAAAACATAGCTGGCTATGCCCTTGCAAGTAATGGCATATTGAAACCAATCTAAATGATAGTTTTATGAAGAAAATCACTTTGTGCCACAATGGTTAATGTTGCAAAGCAAATCTAATTTGAAAGAGACACGTTAAAAGAACAAAAAGCCATCAAAAGTTACTGGAAAGAGCAAGTTGGATCTGGGAAGAATTTTCAACATGATTTTTTTTTTAATTAGTTTAATTTTTTTTCCTTTTTTTTTCTCTCCAAATCTTTTTTCATTCCACATAAAAAAATACTTTCCAGTTTTTTGAGGAACATACATGTTTCTGAGTAGTTGTTTAGTAGTCTTCTGCTATTCAACAAAACCATGAGTAAAACATACTACGTAAAAAAAAATACATAAAAACTTATGAGTGTGAATTAAATACATTTTTTGGTTTTGGAATGATAACTAATGCTTATATATTAGTACATGAATAAATTACATGTTTTTAACAAGTCATTACTAATGGTTTCACACTTGTATGGATCATCAGTTGCCTTAAAAGCATGAACTAAGTTGTGATCCTATGATTTCTTTATTTACATCCATGTACCCGTATTGAAATATTAATTGCTGATCACCATATATATATATATATATATATATATATATATATGTTAAAGATTTAAATGTATTGAACTAAAAAAACAATATTCTTAAAAAAATGCTCAATTATGTAGACCTATTACAAGTGAAATTATATAAATATCAGAAAAACGCCATGTCAGTCAATTAACATTTCAATGACATTAATCATCTTGAACCACTGAGAAGGTGATTATCATCGTCAAAATGTAGATTTATCCACACTGGGTTTTCCTGATGTTTAAATAATTTCACTTTGTATATAATTATGAATTCTGTGAACTTTCTGCCCTTGCTTGAATCTTGTCTTCGACAATTGAGCAATTCAATCTTTTAAAAAAAGGGATGACAGGTGAAGTGTGTGTGTGTGTGTGTGTGTGTGAGCATGGCTCAAAGGCTAAGGAATAAGGAGAGAGAGTTGTAGTTTTTGATTTTGATTCTATCTGATGGTAATCAAGTCATATACATATATTTTTTTTTAGTTTTGATTTCACTACTATATATTAGGTTCAATATAATAATCGCAAGAGAATTGTCTCTATAATAATAAATACGTAATCTGCATGAATTAAAATATCATATTTAAGCGTATTTTACAACCGGGCAATGCCAGGTGGCCTTCTAGTAATATATATATATATATATACACACACACACACATATACACACACACACTACGAGAAAGTTATATATTTCCATGGCAATTGTTTAGTGACCCTGAGGTAGAGGCTCAGCAAATGGAGCAAAAGGTGGCTTCGTGGCTGGGTTTGAATCTCATGACCGGCAGGAATTATTACCCTACACTGATGATTGCGCAAGTATGAAAAACTAGTGTCCATAGGTATAGATGAATAATATATATATATGAGTGGTTTAATATAACTCATTTCAAAAGAAATTAGGAAATAATCTAAAGTGATAAAGAAAAAAATTGACCCCAAATTACTTTCTAGAATATTGTGAGTGTATCCATTAGCAAATTTTGTGTCTTTCTTATATGCTACATATGGGAAGTTGTAGTATATTTATTCACACACCTTAACAAACAAAAAAAAGTTAATTTAAAAAAAGGAAAATCACCGCTTTGTGTTGACCGCATCTTAACACTTGGTAAATATGTGAATCGTTTTATTAAATAATACTGTTGCTGATCTTTTTCGTAATTTTTTTTTGTTTAAAAAAAAAAAAAATTTTTTTTTCTATTTTTTTTCTTTTGTCTATCATTTGTTCCCACAGATTCTACAACACAAATATACAAAGACAATTATAAAAACCTGTTCCAATTTTAGTAAAAAAAAAAAAAAAAAAAAAAAAGAGCAGGATGTAAAAAATAAAATAAATAAACAAAAAAAAAAATAAATAAAAATCTGCTGGCTTTTTCATTCACGAGTTTCTCACACTGTTCAACAAATAGACATACTGGATTAATAAATATCCGACACAGTTTTTTTTTTTATTTAATTATGTTTTGAAAGCAGACATATTGTATTTAAAAGAAAGTTCCTAGGTTTTATGCGCACACACTAATATATATATCCACATATATATATATATATATATATATATATATATATATATATATGTGGAGGGGAAGTATGTTTATTCAATTATATTTGACCTTTTATCTATATCAGTCTTAATTTATGAAGCTCAATGTAACTACAGCACATATAACAAATAAATGACAAAAGACTATATTCCAAATTTCAAGATGTTGACTATCTTACCATTTATTTCTTTATGTATGTTAAAATGCACAATTCTTGACAGCAGATGTTTTGTAGCGCAAAATCATTCCTGTAATCATTATGTCAATTTTGTAATTTATTCCGCCATTAAATCAGAAGAAAAAGAAAATTGGAAAATAATTGCAACTTTTCTTCCAATTTTCAAATTTTGTAATCATGCCGATATTCCTTTATTTTCTTTTAAAATTCTTTTTCTTCTGGTGATAAATTAAAAAAAAAAAAAAGATTGACATAATTACATGAATGATTCTGCGCTACAAAACAGATGCTGTCAAGAATTGTGCATTTTAACGTACATAAAGAAATAAATGGTAAGATGGTCAACACTTTGAATTTAGAATATAGTCTTTTGTCATTTATGTATATATACACAGGGTAAGCCAAAAGTAGATGGACAATGTTGTAAGCCTTCGTACCTGTTGAAGTGGCAGTCTTATGATAAAAGCCAACTAGGGTCAGCCATCCAGCCTCAAAAAAAGGATCCTAGCTACTTATCTCCATGATATTCAGCAACTAAAGCAAATATACCATATATTTCGGCATATAAGATGACCCTTTAAGTTAAAAAATCATCTTTAAAAACCAATATTTCATAAGATACTGGATGTTGCTATCTCTAACCTAGGCTAAGGAACATGGTTTCATGATTTAGCAGTTGTCTTATACAACCAATATACATATATATATAATAAATTTATTAAATTTGCTCCGATTTTGTATCTTGCCTTATCTGACGATCGCCTTATATGCTGAAATATATAGTAATTTAACTTGATCTGATTTTCTTTTAAGAGTATAAAGATTTGTATCTGAATCTTTGGAATCTTTTATGAGGTTTCCTCCGCAAGCGTGCCACTTCAACAGGTAGGAAGGTTTACAACATTGGCTTACCCTGTATAGAGAAAAAAAATTATGCTACCTCCCAGTGACTAAAATTTTATTTATCTAACCGATCATCTTTTAAAAGCAAAAGCTTTGGTACATTTATGGATCGTTTTTCGTTTACAGAACACCCATCATTTGTATGTAGATCTCAGATGAGTCAACTAATGATGTTAGGGTTGTAATTTTTTCCTTTATATTTTGTTCACTTTTCCATTTTTTGTTTACACCTGTCAGATAACAAATAACACTATATACATTAATTTAATCTGCGGTTTTATGGAAATACTGTAAATTCAGCCCATAGGACTAAAGCTGATGGTCATTAAATGGTTACACTTGGTATTATTTTAGCATAACAGGCTGGATTTCCATTGTTCCTGTATAACCGCAGGCATTGATGGCTGAACAAATTAAGGTGTTATTTGTAATAATATTTATGATGTTACATATGTTGAGTACTCTGATGATTTCGATTATTTATAAATATTGGATACAATCATACCAGTGGTTTCTTTGCCAAAAAAGAAGGCAGTTCATGTGTGTTCAATTATAAACTCATTTCCACCTAGAGCAAAAATTCGGAGCAAAGACCAATTTTTCTACTAGGTGGAAATAAGTTTGTAACACCCAAATCACCTGGACAGACACTGATGAATTGCCCTCTTTTTGGTAAGGAAACCATTATGACTGTATGCAACATATAAATATTTTAATTTCTATTTTTTATAGAAATCACTTAAAAAAAAAAAAAGAGGCCATTTGATATAAGAAGCTTAAAAAAAAATATTACTTCAAGATCAAAAACTAGCCAATGACAAATGTTATATAGATAAATTCCAACTGAGAAAACAAATTCTTCCCCCATTGTCAGAAATATTACTCGTAAAATGTGAAGATTAAAGTACAATATAAGGAAAACAAGTGTTACATGGTTGCCAAAAAGAAACAAAGTCCATTTTCTACTTTCCACCATTAATAAATATTTTATACTCTTATTCCGGTAACTGAGTATTCTGTTCGTTTTTTTTTTTGTTGTAAAAATTGTGTGAATATATATATATATATATATATATATATATATATATATATGCATGTGTGTGTGTGTGTATATTCATGCACACACAAACCAGACTGTTAAATACAATATATCTACTTTTAGAAAATTTCATTAAATAAAATAAATAAAAAGAAAGAAAAAAGCTCGTTTTTTTTTACCCTGCTTCATATTGTAAATATAATTTTTTAGTTGGCTGCCATAATTAACAATCCAAAGACAATAAAAAAAATAAATAATAAATAAAGTTATCTCTACCCTAGATACATTTATACAATCACACCACCATAAAAAAAAAAGTACTTCATTAATTTTTAAATTGTTCAATTTTTAGAGATAAGTACTTAGAATTCTTACAATCTTGGTGCATTTTGATAAATTAAATCTACTGGCAAAACAATAGCAAAGTGCAACAAGCTGCATAAAAAAAATAAACAAAAGATGTGTATGTTTCATCTGAATGGTTTTTATAAGCACTTTAATCCTGGATATAGTAGGCATTGTTACTACTTTCTTTGGTAAGCTGTTCTACAGAGAATGCTACCTTTCTTCTATGAAAATTAAATCACCTCTGCTACATCTTTTAATTGGTCCTGTAGAGACCACGACTCAGTGCTGGGATGAAAACCTCATCGAAAGGTAAATTTAGATATCTGTTGATGATCTTCTACATAAGAATCAGGTCTTCTCATATCTTTAGCTGTTCAAGTGAAGGATAAGCATCCAAAGATCAGCGACCATGGTACATCCAGCGCCATCTTGAGCTGTTTGGACATCAGCAGGCTGACTACTGCATTGCTAGTTCAACAGTTTAGCAGTTTGAATCGAAAAAGAAGCCTTTTAACAATTCAGTTAATTAAATTAAACTTCAAGCACTGTATGTTTTCTTTCCACATTAATTACACATTTCTTTTTTACTAATAACCGATTAGCATTAAGTATCAAAATTAACTTTTTTTTTTAAGTTCCAGTTCTTTTCAAGAATTCCCACTTATTTAAAAATTAAAAAAAATAAAAAATTGTATAATGCATGTACCCATGATGAAACAAAAATATTATATTCCAAAAATTATATAAATTGATCAAGTAGTTTAATTTTTAAACAAGAAAATCAAATTTTATGAGTAAGAGATGAGGCAACTATCTTGCTCGCCAGTTTGAAAATAATCTCAACAAATAAGAAACAGCAATTCATACTAGATTTAAGTCATCTACAAATTTTCATTAATCATTTAAAAATTATTTTCTGCATACAAATAAAACTACTCGATCAATTTAGGTGATTTTTGGAATAGAATATTTTCATTTCATCACAGATACATACATCATACAGATATTTCTTTATTTTTTTTTTGGGGGGGGACAAGAACTGAAATTTAAATTTCACAAAATAATTTGATCATAAAATTAAAATCAATAAAATTAATTTCCATTTCTTTGTAAACAAGTTATATTTTTTCCTTTACTCTCAAACACCAGATAATTTCAGTATGTGTGTATATATATATAAAAAACATAGTCATCCACAATACATATAGATAGATATAACTCATTAAAACTAAAAACTATTCGCCTGTTATCAAAGTGCACCAAGATTCTAAGACTAGTGGAGTACCTATGTTTTTTTATGGCAGTTGATACATCTTATTCTATAATAATAAAAAAAAAATGGTTTGGAACACTATCAAGATTCAACAACTGGTTCGGGACGCAGTCCAGGTCAACCAACTGGTCCGAGATGTAGTCCAGGTCAATCAACTGACTTGGGATGCAGTCCAGGTCAACCACCTTGTCCGAGACGCAGTCCAGATCCACCAACTAGCCCAGGACCGCAGTCCAGATCTACCAACTAGTCCGGGACCGCAGTCCAGATCCACCAACTAGTCCGGGACCGCAGTCCAGATCCACCAACTAGTCTGGGACGCAGTCCAGAACCATCAACTAGTCCGGGATGCAGACCAGATTCACTAACTAGTTTGGGACGCTGTCAAGATCCACCAACTAGTTTGGGACGCTGTCAAGATCATCCAACTGGTCTGGAACGCTGTCAAGATAACTTTAAGCTTAACTTGTCCAGAAGTCAAGATTGCCCAACTGGTCAAAAACACAGCCAAGATTGTCCAACTGGTCAAAAACACAGCCAAGATTGTCCAACTGGTCAAAAACATAGCCAAGATTGTCCAACTGGTCAAAAACACAGTCAAGATTGTCCAACTGGTCAAAAACACAGTCAAGATTGTCCAACTGGTCAAAAACACAGTCAAGATCAACTAACTGGGACGAAATGTAGTCAAAATCTATCAACTGGTCCAGAACCTGGGGTATGATATGAAAAATAGCTTCTTTGCTTTATTTTTCTATGTCTAGAATATAAAGTTCAAGTTATTTTGTTTAAAGAGTCTAAATGACTCAAAGTTTCTAATGAATATATTTATAATATCAGGCATAGTAATGGAGTGGGTAAAGAAGAGAAAAAAAAATACAATGAAAATCTGATTTCTTTTCCTCCCCTTCTCTGTGAGGTTGTTTCTTTCTTTCTTTAAATTTTTTTCTAATTTTTTCTTTTAATTTTTTTTTTTTTTGAGCCAAAGTTTTTTGTTTTTTTATAAATTTCTGGCCAATTTTCTTTCTTTTTTTTTTAATATAAAATGATTGTTACGGTCCTAAAAATGATGGGTGAGAGAGAGAGAGAGAGTGAAGAGGGGGTGGGAGAAAGAGAAAATAATAAATTTTCTCTTTTTATTTGTTTATTCATATGTACCCATCCATGCATAACACATACACCCACCCCGTCCCAAAGAGATTTGCATGGACCTGGGTACACTTATAACAGTAGCAACATCAGCACCATAGTTGTTGTTGTTGTTGTTGTCATCGTCGTAAGAGTCTGATGGCAGGTCAGAGGTTGTGAATATGACAAAGTGTGGGGGTGAGGGGTGTAGTATCTCCTTCCCTGAAGCAAATGTCATGAATCGATGTATTGTAAGACTGAATAGTACACACACACGCACACATGCAAGCATACACACACACAGACGCACGCACAAACACTGATGACGATGAAGATAAAAGCGTCTCACAGCCTACAAATCAGATCATACAAAGTCATATAAGCTGGCACCAACAGGATTGTTGGATGGATGGTTACTACTGGCTGTCGAGCTCGAGCTTGCATTGGATTGCTTAACTACTTTCTTTTTTTTCGTGACTGGAGCTTTTATAGGTTTGCTGTTTGGACCACCACGTCTGCGGGAACCTAAACATTAAAAAAAAAATATATAAATAAATGACAATTAGAAGAAAAAAAAAAAAGGGCAATTATGTAACGATGTTGCATGTCCGGGTAACACTGATTCACCTTGCTCACAGACTAAGAGTTGGGTGGGGTGTTCTACATGGGATTTTAAGGAATTCATTCTTTTCTCTAAAGTCTGGAATATGTCTTTATTGCCGACATGATAAACAGAAACAAACAGTAAAGTTGACATAGCGACAAAAAGTCTGCTTTGGTATCAAGGAAATATTGTCATTTAGTCCACCTGTTATATTTAAGTGACAGACCACCAAGTAAGTGATGAGAATTGAACACTGAGAGATAATACAGTAATACAGTTTCTTTGAGAGAAAAATAATTTGAGTCGAAGAGAAAGAAAGAAAAAGGGAAAAAGAGAATTAAAGAGAGATATGGTTATGAAAGAGAAAGAAGAGATTTACAAGAAAAGAAAAAAGAAAAAGAATATAAAATAATGGGATAGAGAAAGGAAAGAGTAATCTCTAGAGAGGAAAACATAGATGTCTAGAAATTACGTTTGATAAAAACCAGTGTTTTTTTTGGTTTTTTTTTTGGTTTTTTTTTTAGAAATAGGAGATTTTGGCTGACTAGCATTGAAGAGAACGCATCGCCCCTGGACTCAGAAACCTCCAGAAAAGCTAAGTTGAAAAGCTCTTGTTCCTAGCTGGGAGATTGTCTAAACCAGTGGTTCTCAACCTTTTTTTACTCATGGGCCCCTTTTCCCTTCTTTTTATCTTGATGGGCCCATTTATAACTATTGGTCATAAGACAATCTTCTATTTTCCACTAATATAAATTTTGAGGTTTTAATAATCAAAGAAATATTATATAATTAAGCTTTATTTTTAAATGAAAACTAATTTAATGCAAATAAAGTATTCTACAACAACTATAATAATTATGATAATAATGATAATAAGTAATAATAATCTAAATTAGAGTGATAATAATTCTTTACCTGTGGACCCCCAGAAATATTCCATAGACCCCTAGGGTCCATGTGGACCTCGGTTGAGAACCCCTGGTCTAAACGAACCTAGTTGTAACAACCTGTATCAGAAAGCCGTTAAGGACCCAAAGAACTCATCTTTATACAAGTGTACCCTGTATATCTTATTTTATGAGTAATTATTTTATTTGTTTCTAAGAAAATGACCCAGAGTTTTTCTTTACTTATTGAATGTCGGCCTGAGTGAGGATGCAGTTCGTTTCACACATACCCTGACGCCAGACGATGGAAGACACAGATCAGATTCAGCACAAAGAAAAAACAACAACTGAAGTAAACAGTGTTGCTACACAGACTTAGGGTCATGCACATTGTATGCCTTCAGCATCAGAGCGGTATTTTCCAATGACCAGTGAGAGTCACCCACTTTTGAAGGGTCAACCACTAGACAAAGCTAAGAGTGTAACCCTGCTGATTTGCATTTACGGTTCCGCGAAGCAGGATTGCAACAAATGCAGCCCAGAGGACATAGGGTTATAATTAGAATAAATTAATGAATACTCTACAAATTTCATATGTATGAAATTTGTAGTGTATTCATTTATTATTCCATTAAAGCTCTTAATTTTATCAACTTCTTCCAGTTTTGATGTTTAGGGTGCTGTGTCTCGAATTCTGGGAGAGCCAATACCTGGCAACATCCTCAACTTGTTTTCGATGCAGTCGAAGGGTTTAGTGTCGTTCAATAAGTAATAGCTCTGACAGACTTCTCATTGCAGTAGAGCTATGAAACTTGACGCTTATTAATCTTCCTCTACATAGTAACCACCCAAAATTACACATTTCTGGAAACAGTTTTTATAGATTTGTCCTCCAACCATGACATGACTTCAGAAATTAAGGCTGCATCATCTGGGAAATGCTTTCTTTTCAAAAATAAACTTCATGGCTAGGAAGGTGAAAATTAGGAGAGTAGGAGGGTGTGGAGGGTCAGGAGGATTTCATAGCCACAAGCCCATACTTCTAATCTGGCAACATGTGTAGGAGGAGGATACCATTGCTGATCTTGCATCGCTTCTTGATTTTGATAGCTGCTTTTGATTTTCTCGAAAGAGAAGCCTAATAGGCCCCTGTAATTATGGTAGCCTTTGCCAATAAATCTGTCATCACTACTCTGTTCTAATTCTAGAAGACTATGCGCATGATTTTACCAGCAAAGGGTTGTCCCCTTGTCATCTTTGAAAGTGGTGAGTTCAAGTCCTTCCACTGCATTGACTAGGCTTTAGTCCCTGGATCATAGTAACAGACCCAGGTTTCATCCCGTGTAACCAGTCTTTTGAATAATTTTGACACATTTTTAAATCTATCTTCAAACACTTAACGCAGAAATGTGGAAAAAAATGTCAGGAACCTGGGAATCCATCTGACCAACACTTAAAGCATATAGTCATGAATGCTAGTTTCAACAGAACCTGTACAAATCTTGATCCCTTAGGTTATTTGACAAATAGATTGATCATCAAAAATGCCGGCCTCATCAATGGCAAAAAGGGAGCAACCAGGTCTGGGAGCTATTTTCACAGATTTCTAGCCATGTTTGAATTCATGCCAGCATTTTACAAGGCCATATGATTGGGCATCATTACCATATGTTTCTTTTGTGTTATCAAAAGTCTCCTGTGGTATGCATCCTTTCAAATACAGAAACAGTATCACCGCGAGATACACATCCCATTCACAGCACCATATTGAATTCAGTAGACAAGTGTTTAACTGTCTGATCAATTGATCTACAAAGAAAAAAACTGAAAAGAACACTAGAAAGCTGGAATGTTCAATTATGCTCAGATGAAAAAACTGATGAGTGGGTCATCTATTATTGTAAGTATTGCTTTAATTCAAGCAAGAAATTTTGGTACTTCTCCAGTTTAATCAAGACATTAAAAAATGAAAATATCGAAAAAAAGGTTATATTGTACATATCTATTTTGGACTGAAGATCTCCGAAAAAAAATTTCACTTAATTTGCTTGAGTAGTTTTTTTTTTTTTTTACAGCGGAAAAACACGTTATGACAGCGTATTGAAGGTAGTCATCTTTGAATTTTTTTTAAACACGCCATGGAGAGATAATTCAGTTTAAAGTGCCGACATTCCCTCCCCATCTTTAATACTTGCTTTTCTTCCTAAAAATCGAACCTTTTGCTCGGTATCATAGCAAATTTTTTTTTCGCTGTAAAAAGAAACTTGATGAAATTAAGTGAAATTTTTTTTTCAGAGAACTTCATTCGATAATGGATACGTACAATATAACCTTTATTTTTTTCTCAATATTTTCATTTTTAATGTCTTGATTAAACTGTACAAGTACTGAATTTTCATATCAACCATTGTAGCCCATTTATGTAGGCAAGCGTATTTGAATCTATATATAATTCAATTATTAACTTTACCTGCATTGGAATATAGTATTACATCGAAACATTGTTAATAAAGGATTAAAAAAGTTTGTTTTGTTTTTTTTTTTTAAGTTTTCAAAGAGGAAATAACTAGTTACCATTACTGGATGATGTTGTTGTGGAATCAACTGGAGGTGATGCTTCCCAATGTAAAGAGTCTCGCAGTGACTGTACATCTCCATCTTCAAAACTGTCTATATCAACCTGGACATCATCTGCTTCCACAGCATGGCTAGAAGGAAAGAATGAAAACGGATTAACAATCAAAGATTTTTTTTTTTTTTTTTTAAATACAAAAAAAAAAAAAGGGGGGGTTACTTAAACTACTCCATTCATAGAGAAAATTCCAAGTAATAAAGTGTATATTATATATTATGGTTCTTATTTCCTTACTTTTTCGCAAGGGCAGAGTTAGACACAAGTTTCGCTTTTAATGTGCGGAAAATAAACCTTCCCAAAAGAGGGAGCGCTCCGAACTCGGATAAAAATAAAAGTTCAGTCTATAAGAATTTCTCCTTCACTGAGTGAGGAAAGAAGAACAGATCAAGTGACATGGCAGAACAGATAATACACTTGGATCTTAGCTAAAAGGCCAAGTGTAGATTATGTTATTATTCTGGATCCAGCATAATCACATTGTCACAAGTTAAGTAACATTGAGCCTGGTCAGTACCAGATGTTTGACCATTTGGAAATACCAGGCGCTGTATATAGAACGTCAACAGCTCCCTGCATGAATTGTAAAAACCTAACATTTCCTCTAATCAGAATATGCATGCAACTGGGGACTGCTTGTGAATTTGATATTCCCTAGACACTTCCTCTTTAGAGGAAATCCTAGGATTAATAGTTATTTGTTACAAGTCATGTTCATGTTTGTATTATTTGGATTATTCAGATTACTAGTTTCATCTTGGTTGTTCTTTTACAAGACATAATGTAGGTGACTGCAGCAAACAGTGTCAGATAAAAAAAAGTTGTATTATACGTAATTATATTTTTGCATAAAATGTTATTGGTCATGGTTTTGAATTTGTTTTTAGTATTATAAAAGATATACTACTTTATAAAATATTTACTGGTTTCTTTTTCTTTTTAGAAAAATAAAAAAAAAAAATTTTTTTATCTGATATCGTTTCGCTGCAGACTTAGAGTCGCCTATTCTTCTGCATGACCGTTTCAGCTAATGGAATCCTGTAAGCTTTTTCAGATTTCTATCTTCAAACTATATGAACGATTTTAGTTTTTATTTTCTGTAGTAAAGCATTGAATCTTCAACCTTCAGAAGACTGTCACTAAGAACTGGTTGCTAAGCAGTATCTAACTGATCCACGTAGGCAATTTTTGTAATTTTATACCACTTAGAAAGTCTGATAAAGATTTTCAAGTTTTAAAATGTGAACTGAAGAAAGTCTGACGTTGCATAGTTTGAAACAGTGAAAATGACAATCAAGATAATAGTTTGTGTTATGTCGATTAATCGGAATATTATTCTCATCTTGAATGTTATTAGCACAACGTTTTCGTCGCTGCAACCTGCGACCTTCTTCGGTTGTTGAAAACATGCTTCTTTTCCTACTAAGGAAAAAGAGAATTGGCTCTGCATTACAAGAATTCAAACCATTTGTTTGAGGGTGGGTCTGTAGATCATAAAGAAGATTCAATTATCAGGGGTCACTAAAATTTTTTTAAAGATTTCCTATGTCTGAATTTTTTGGGATATCTATACTAATTGTTAATATTAGTGAAAAAAAGTTTTATGAAACAGAGGATCGATACCCATGCATATTTGTTTTTGTTTTTTAAAGACGATGTAAGGGGAGCAACTCCCAGAAAAAAATTTTTTTTATTGTGAAGTTGGGATGGGCATATATCATGTTTTCTTTTTCTGTAATTTTGGAATTAGGTGTCCAAATGTAGCTTAGATAACACAAGCATTCAGATCTCATCTCAAAAATTCAGAAATGCAACAAGAATAGTCATCTGAATTATCAATCCTCATCTGAAAAAAAAAAAATCTTGAAATCTAAATTTAATCAGTAAATTTTCAAGCAAATACAAAAGAAAATTAAAATCTTATTACTTATCTGCTGTTCTGAATTTTGTGAGGAGGTATAAAATGTTTGTATTGTTTTGATTGTTTGGATAATTATTCTCATCCTGAGTGTTACTGGCACAACGTTTCGGTCAACAAAACCTCTGACCTTCGGCAGGTGTAAACTCCATGTTCTTTTCCAATTAATTATTATTCATTTAAACATTTTAATAGTATTGAATAATAGACATCAAACCCAATTCACTACACAATGTATTGAAAATCGACAATCTTACCATAGGAGAGAAAAGACTTTAAAAAAATATTTTTTTTAATATATTAAAATTTTTTAAACATACTTACTTGATATTTTAACTGAAATTATATATTATGTAATTTTATTCATTGTCCATCTGATTTTTTAACTTGATACGATCCTCCTGTAACGATGCACTATACATAAACTGCATCAAACGATTTATTGCAGATTAGTAAAATGTCAATATTTCACTAAATATATGTCACAAAATAATAAAAATTGTATCATCAAATGACTGCTTTAAGATTAGTTGTTTCACAAAATTTTATTCAAATTCATGTGATATCCACAAAGTTATGACATTTTATTCTTTATCAAGGAATTTCCACTGTCCATCGCTTTATTGCAGGTCTTTTAAAATGTTGTATTAGGACAAAAATACAATGTCTAACCATGAAAACTTTACTTTTTATTATACTAGCATTTCAGCCCGGCGTTGCCCGGGTGTTTGGAGGTGTGTGTTGAGCAAAAAACAAAAAAGTGGTAGTAGGAAGGCAGCCTCGAACCCATACCGTGAAGGAGGAAAAGAATGGGGAAAAAATGTGATGTCTTTGCTGTTACGACCACCACCAAACAGGAAGTGACATAGGTTTAAATTAAGGCTAGACAATCGAAAAGAGGGGATGACTTTCGAAAATATTGGTGAAAAAAGCAACCCTCCCTATAGAAAAGTACCCAGTTGAGGGTGAAGAAATTAATGTTTTTAGCCAATTTTTCGGTATTTGTCATCTGAAGGGTCGAGTTTCAAAACGATACTGATCTTGTGATAATTTGCTGTCTCTGTCGAAAGTTTTAGGCACACATACATGCATACATTTATATATTGGTAGCTCAAATTTTCGACCCAAACTGATTAAAAAGCTTGCCCTATCTCTGAATACTCTTTATGTAAAATTTCAAATGTTTAGACCAGAAATTGTCCGAGTAATTTTGTAGAGACTGCAGAGGTCAAATTTTTTTTTTTTTTAACTTTGACCCCTATTATCACCCCTTAAAATTTAGTTTTGGGCTCAAATCAAGTTATTAAGTTAGATCCATGTCCAAGGAACCTATATCTAAAATTTCAATTGTTTATACCCAAAATTGGCGGAGGAGTTTGGTAGAGTTCTCAAATGTCAAATCGTTGAACTTTTACCCCCTTAACAGCCAAATTTCTGGCTGAAAACAGATTACAAAGATTTTCCCAAATCTCACTATCCTGTATATCAAATTTTCAGTCTGTATACTGAAAATTGACAGAGTTATTGTGTAGGGAAATGTACACAGACACCCACACACACACGCACTTTTATAGATATATAGATTTTTCTGTTAAAGGATAATAAACAAAAACACATCCTAGGTGCTAAATCCACATATCCACAATTTTTTTAAATAACTTTAAACAACCTTTTGTCGACCAAAGAAATTAATTGTTTGATATGAAAAGGAGTTATGGTTCTGGCGACATCAACTACTTTCCTCCACGGAGCATCCTTTGAAGTAAATTGCTCTCCTCTCATATAAACAACTCTTTTCAATATTGACCACATATGTTCAATGGGGTTAAGATCCGGAGAAGACGATGGCCAGCTTATGAAGGTTTCTTTAAAGAAGCCCATAGATTCAAGGAAGGCCGCAGTCGTCCTAGCAGAATGGGATGGTGCATTGTCATGCATAAAAATCATCTGAAAGCGACGTGACAATGGTAGGTCATCTAGCCATGGTGACACATGTTTATCCAAAAAGGCTGTGTATGCATTGCTGGTAAATTTTACACCCTCTGGAACTCGGAATGATCCAACCAACTTATCCCCAATGATTCCCACCCAAAAACATGATGTCTTCACCTCCTTGTTGGCGATGAACTCTGTAAGGCGTTGGAGTTCTGTTCGAGTTCCAAACTTTGGTCCATCCATCCGGACCGTCAAGAGTAGCACGGGTCTCATCTGTAAATAGGGCGCATTGGAAATCCATTTTTATGTAATTCTATTCTCAGGCCATTCGTTCTTCCCTATGTTGTTTGGTCAATGGAGGCCTTGACATAGTTTTGATGTTCCTTGCCATCTCATTCAACACATTACATCGAGCCTGTCTAGATCTTGGAGCGATTCCAGCTCTTGCAAAAATGGAAGCACTGGTGCTGTTTGGATTTTGGTTTACTTCCCTACGAATTTTCCGAATATCACGACGTGAACGGTTTCTCCTTGTGCCCTTATCCTTTCTGGATTTGGTGTTGGGGTTGTTCACGAATGAAGCCAAAGTTCTTGGATCCCTTTCCAGCTTCATAGATACATCTTTGATGAAGAATCCTTCTGGGAGTCCAGCAACAATCCTTTCCTTTTCAATAACAATTAATCGCCCCTTTTTTGGCATTTTAAAAGACTTGCAATAAAGCGATGCACAGTATAAATTACTTGATAATAAATAAAATATCATAACTTCGTGAATATCACATGGATTTGAATAAAATTTTGGGAAATAACTAACCTTGAAATAGTTATTTGATGATACAACTTTCATTTTTTTGTGACGTATATTTAGTGAAATATTGATATTTTACTAATCTGCAATAAAGCGATTGATGCAGTTTGTATATATATATATATATATATATATACACACACACACACATATCCATGGACACATGTTTTGCAACATGGCTGACTATACCAAGGTTCGATTGTACACCTACAGAGCCTGTGGATACAGCGAAACATGTGTCTGCAGATAAATATTTTATCCATAATAATTAAGTAAATAGATAAACAATGAATACATGTATATGTAGATATGTACATGCATGTATCTGTAGACAATTCTTGCTAAAAAAACTTCCCGGGGAAGTCACTCATACCAAATACAATTATCACCAGAAAAAATAACAAAAAGTTTGACATATATAACACACACATACTGGTTATGCCTAAAAAACATGCACTTAACTATAGTGTTACACTAATTTTATCATTTGAGTAAAAAAAAAAAAAAAAACAACATTTAAAATGACACTATGCATCTCCAATTGACATCCTATCACCACAAATGCGAAAACGATTCCATTTCTCTTTCGGGATCATTTTTCTCATCCCTGATTGAAACCAATTTGTTAGCATCCACTAATATCCAAGCCATTTTTATTTATCCTTCCTTTGTTTTTTTACAATTCCAATTCACAGATTCTATTTCCCAACAAATTCCACTTAACCTTTTCAGTGTTCCATCATTGGTCAATTCTTATTTAGTGCACTCGGTCCAGACATTAGTTTCTTGGCAACGTCAGTTTGGAAGAGCTCTTCATTTTCTCTCAACATCTGATTCATGTAATTAATTTCTTGTAATTGGTAACACCCATGAATCAACTTGTCTTATCAATTCATTCATTTTATATGGGGAAAAATGAGGCAGTAAGGTACTTATAACTCTTTTCACAGAGCTGACAGATGCTTGAAGTTCAAATGAAATACTTACATAAGATCAACATAAAACCAATGGTGACATGAAAAAAAAAAAAAAAAAAAAGACACCAGTATTATATTTGGTTTAACATCCGTTTTAGATGGTAGCACGCATTAGACAACTTGAAGAAGTTGACTTCCAAACTTACCTCTCTTTCTCTCATGTCCATCATTATCACTTTCTCCCATGTTTACTTTGGCTTTCTACAGTGAAATGAACCTGCTATCTCAACTGTTCTACATCTAACCCAAGAACTCTCATCCATTCTTTCAGCATGGCCATACCATCAAAGTTTCTTGTTCTGCATACGTCTTCCTATACCATTCAAATTTAATCTTTCTCTAAGGTCATCAGAACTAAGCCTGTGTTTAAAGCTCACATTACACATCCATCGTATAATTTTCATATCATTTTTCTCCATGCAATGCATGTCCTCAACCCTCAGTAGCCAGGTTTCACTTTCATACATCATAATACTGCATACACATGCCTGAAAGACTCTTCCTTTAATCAACAGTGGTGATGCTCTGCTGGTTAGTAATATCAGTCAGAAGTTTCCTGAACTTACTCCATCCAATCCAAACTCTCGCAGTCACACTAGAACTTGCTCTTTTTTTTTTCTTTTTAGCTTGTTCATACTGAGGATGAAGCATCCTACCAGATGCCAAACATTCATCCTCAAATAACTCAAATATTCCAACCGAGAGATCTTTTTAAGATTCTGACCATCTGTTTAAGTGAAATTGCTTAAATCTCTCTTGCACTTGGTTCACTAAGTATATTTGCCGAGAAGTTTTTGAAATTCTTTTTCATGAGTCCAGTTGCTTCTATAACTTAAATGAAGAGATCTTCTTAAGATTCCAGTTTCTTTTCATGTAATACATAAGACTGTCATTCCGTTATCTTTTCCCTTTCAGCTGTGTTAAACCCAGCATCATTAAGGACACTAACTTCTAAGGCTGCTTCTCCACTCTATGCTTCAACGTTATCACCAAGATAAAACAATTATTAAAAAAAAAATTTAAATACTGATTAACTTTTGTATTTTCATAGTCCATTCAAATGTTCCTGTCAAAAATGTAAAAAAAAAAAAAAAAAAAAATGTAATGTAAAAAAAAAAAAATGTAAAAAAAAAAAAAAATGTAAAAAAAAAATGTAAAAAAAAAATGTAAAAAAAAAATGTAAAAAAAAAATGTAAAAAAAAAATGTAAGAAAAAAATGTAAAAAAAAAAATGTAAAAAAAAAATGTAAAAAAAAAATGTAAAAAAAAAAATTTTAAAAAAGAATGTAAAAAAAATGTAAAAAAAAATGTAAAAAAAAATGTAAAAAAAAAAAATGAAAAAGGGATTTTACTATTCATGTCAGCCAATTAAATCATGATAATTGGCTCCTACAGATTTTCAATGTGTGTGATAGTGATATTTAGGCACGTTACTTGAGCAACCTAATATTTTGCTTCGAACAGCAAGAAGTAACCAATTTTAATTTTTTCACTAAAAAATTTCCCCTTCCAAAATCAATTAGAGAAAATATATATAAAAAAAAAACAGGAGTCAAACAGAAAAAGAAAAAAATTTCTCATAAGTAAAAATATTTGGTAAACATTTACTATAAAATAATTTTTTTTTTGAACTATAAGAAAAAAATTATGATTAAAAAATGTTTTTCTTTTTTCTTAAGAGGAACACTATTTTTATATTTAAAATTAATATTTTTTTAATATTCCCTCTAAATCTGATTAAAAATAAAACTATTTCTTACAAAGAGTTTTAGTGGAAACAAAAAAAAAAAAAAACAGCATGCTAGTCTGTCTGAATTAAAATCAGTTGCTTTTTGTTATTCTTAACATAATCTCAGGTTGTTCAAATGACGTGCCTAAATATTGCACGGATAGAGAATCAGCAGGAGCAATTTTTTTGTGCCTTTGTTGTGCATAAAGAGTAAAACAGTGAAAATAAAAAATAAAGAGTGCGTGTAAATTATGACTCTCATAATTTAAAAAAAAAATTGGGGGGAGGGCTTTGATCGTTGAAAAGCGCTCCACAAAAGTAACAGAATTCTCTGATTTTCTTTTTTCAAGGTCGACTGCAGACACCAGTGCTCCTTCTCTGCTATTCCGTCCTCTCATTGGCATATTTTTTATTTTACACATTATCAACCATTGTCCATCCTCACCACATCACTAAAATGCTTAAACACTTGATTCGAACCAGAATACAATAACTAGGAGATAACCAATCTATAATGTCAGTTGTTTGTTTCTAAAGCAGCAAGATTTTATTACTCATGGTCTCAATTTAATTCACAATTTGTTCAGAGCTATCCTATATTTTCTAACACTGAACTTGCTCCTATATTTAAAAACCTATTCAGTTATTAAAGGCGAATGTTTTCCATTTCCTTTGGAAAATTCCATCAGTCTGCGCAGTATTTAAAAATACTGATGAACAATCTTCTTCATCTTAGTACAGACAAATCAGTCTCCTTTGCATGAGTAAGTTGTTTGAATCGGTGATAAACCCAGTTGCCAGTCTACTCAGTGACAAGCAACACTGATCTCATACTGCAAGATCAGCTGCTGACTGTAATATCACATAAGATCAGTGAATATTTTGATAGGCCTTTGTTCTAGGTCAACAGATCTCAACATAAACAAGGCCTTCAATAGTGTCTGGTGCAAAGGATTGCTTCACAAAATTGCTAGCTATAGAATATCTGGCAATGTTTTTTTTTAACTCTTAAATCTTTTTTTTTTTTTTTTTGATAGTTTAGTAAAAGTAGTTATTGATGAGAAGTTTTACACACATAGTATCAATGCCAGCAAACTATAAGGATCTATTCCGAGCCCAACTTTCTCTCTCTCATTTTTATTAATGCTCTTTCAAATCACACTCTCGTCTTATTTGTTTACTTCAATGAAGATGACAACTGTCTATGGCTTCACTTTGAAGAGCATTGGCAATCAAGATCTGGTTGATTTTTATTTTTCATCTAGAACATGTGATGCAATGGAGGGAGGGTGTTACTTTTAATACCTTTAAAACAATGATTTTCTCATATCACCACCGACTAACATTCATTATAACTCTCGCTTCCCTTATTTCGTCCTTTAGTTCTCAAATTCCATGAGCGATGTTTCTGACAAAGAGGGAAGAATTGCTGTGTTCTGGGTCAGAATCTATCCATCTAATACTTAGTGTTAATTTTTTACCTTTTTCTTTAGATCCTTCCATCAAGTGGCTCCATGCCTCGTCTGAAGCAATTTCCATAAAAACATCTCTTCTCTGCAACTTTGTTCCCAAAGAAGAGATGTTGCAAGCCTAGCTCTGCTTTATTGTTATTTTTATGGCAAGTGCTCATCTGAGCTCCAATCTATGCTCTCCCCTTGCCAAACTTCCACAAAAAAACAAAAACAAAAAAAAACACTACTACCTACAACCACTATCAAAATTTTCTTCCACTCTCTATCTGTGCCTAAATCTAAACGCAGATTCCATTAACAAAATTTCTTTCCTAGAACTGCCTGCCTGTGGAACACCGTTCCGCTGGCCTGATTCCTGGCTGACTACAATATAGTAGCCTTGAAGTCCAATGTAAACAAATTCATGCTGAGCTGTCCCTTTAAATAATTAAATTCTACCCAATTTCCACCATTAACGATTATTACACTACCACCTTATATTCATTAACTCTTCTCCTCGAGTGGCCTTCATGCCTTGATAAGTGGGGGCGACTGTGTAAAAAAAAAAAAAAAAAAAAACGCTTCTTTTGCTTCAGCTAAGATGAATGGCATCCTGATTGAGGAAATCTTGTTTTGATGACTGATTTTCAATCCAGATCTAAAACTGTAAGATTTATATAAACCTGCTAAAATTGTTGGAAGATATATCCGAAGATGGAGTACTGTTGTCACATCTGGGGATGTGCCACCCTAAGAACTCTTTCTTGTCTTGAAAGAGTTTTAAAATAGACTTTGCAATTGATGTAACTAATAGCAATACATCCTGGTTCCTCCTCACAAGAATATGATAGTTAGTGATAGATAGAAATACAGACAGGTATTGCAGTCTGGAAAGATGTCAAAAGAGACACAGAAAGTTTATAACTTAAGCATATTTCCAGCTACGCCTATAAACAACCATTCATTAAAGTGACTTACTGGATTGTATTAGTTGATTACAATAGTCAAGACCATTTAGCTACTTCAAGAAATATATCTCTTTCCAGGATATATTAGCAATCCAATCCATTTTCTCTAACCACTTTCTTACAGAAGAGATCTTGCTAGTCTTTCTTAACTCTCTTTACTTCTTTAAAAAGTGTTCGACTGAGCTCTGATCTCTGGTTCCTTCCTGTAATTAACAGCAAGAACTTGCCTTTTTATCAAGAATTTTCCCTTCTTTAACCATGTGATTAGCATCAAACAGAATTTCCAAGAACCTTTCATCTACAGAACAGGGTGGTACAAGATTCCTTTCCTGAGAGATAAAACAGTCTTCAAATCAGATATCAGCAAATACTTGTCATAAACTATCCTCATAGGACGTAACATTTTATTCATTCCATTCATAATTCTCAATCCTCTCATAATATTTATCATCATTCAATTGTCCATCTATCCGCCTCATTAACCCTCTTATCGAGTGGCTTTCAACCTTGACAAATGAGATTAATTAATAAAGAAAACAAAATAGTTGCAGAAGTTTACTTCGTTAAGTTTGATTTTTTTTTTTTACAAGTATGTCTAGCAACGAGTAAAACTAATTAATGGATTTAGGGAAAATTTCTCCAATGTTAAAATAACAAAAATAAACAAAAATCTGTATAAAGTGCATAGCTGTGACAAAACGAAAATGTCATATTCCAAAAATCATGTAAATTTATCAAGTAGTTTTATTTTTATAAAGAAAATTATTTTTAAGCAATTAATGACACATTAAATCTCTCAAGTTTAAATTGGTTCAGTTATCACCCCCCCCCCCCGTTTTAAAAAGTTTTTTCAAAATGAGAAAACAACTGTTACTCATAAAATTTAATATTTTTACATAAACTACTTTATCAATTTATATGGTTTTTGGAATATGATATTTTCATTTTGTCATAGGTATGTACATTATATAGATTTTTCCTTATTTTTTTGTTTTTAATATAGGAAGAATTCTTTGAACACAAGTGTTTTTCTTATGGACATAAGAGATGTAATAGGGACCTCCCCCTCCTTCCAAAAAAACAAAAAAAAAAAAATGAACCATATGCGCAAGTTTATAATACCTAGTGGCAGTATGACATTCATTTTTATTTTTACACTATATGTTCATGATAGACTCATTCCGTTCAATAAGTTTATATCCAGCAATAAAACACTTCTTGGTGACATCTTAAACTTTTCTTCGCATTTTTTTGTTGAGTAATTCATTCATTCCCACTATCAAGACTGTTGTACTGCTTTGCATGGATCGTAGGCACAATTGGAGTTTAAAGTTAATTCGAAGCTGTTTGTGGCTCACTTCAAGTTCAAGGTTATTCAAATCATTCTAATCCGTAGCTGTTTGCATTTTTTTTTTTTTTTTTTTTTTTTTAATTTTTTGATCCCCTGAAAATTTTCATGCTTCAACTTGGATAATGACACTTTCTGTATCTCCTTAGAAATTGAGATGTTTTCACAAACTGTAAGATAAAAGCTAGCAAAGCAGAGCAATTGTAGTTTCAAAATTTGAAAATCTATGCGGGGGGGAATCAAAGTTCAAATACAAATCAAAAAATAATAAACAGCAAGGAAAAACACTAAATTATTCACCACAAACATCTGCACACATCCCCACTGATTTGAAAACTCAACATTGCTACTCATCAAGAAATTTTATCACTTTTAATCAATACTTTTACACCCGAACAAGGACCTATGTTAATTCAGATATTCCGGTTACAAAATCAACATCACAAACTAGGATCAGGTCATTGTCAATTACTCTCCTCCATGTCTTAAACAGCCTACCACATGATTTTGAGCCATCAACATTGATTTAAATACACTTAGGAGCATTTTGGATGACTGACACATGGCCGTATCAGTTGGGACGTTATGCAATGCAATTTCCTTGCAGTCAAAAAAACTTGGATATTTGCAATAATTTTCTAGTGTCACTTGCCATTTTTGTAACATATTTGTTACATAGAGAATTACCCATAATGCAATTGTAGAAACTTTTGCTATCAGAATCATTGTTCTTGATGCTTTTAGCTTTGTTGGGGTGGGTGGGGGTTTTTTTTTGGGGGGGGGGGGGTGACACTACTGTCATTAAATTAAACAAATAGTCTTTTTGAAGAAAGACAGCAACAAGTTTGAATTGAGGCCAGGTGTTCTTCCTAGGATTGTAAAATTGGTCATCAAAATGCTCAACTCTAACAGTAATAATTATTTATATATTATTTATAGCATAGGAATTTTAAAGAGAACTGGCTTGTTTTTTATAGCTCTGTGAATTCAATGTTTCCTTTTCTTTTTTTGGGGGGAGGGGGGGGCGTTCGTTTACAGAGGAGGAGGATACCAACACTTTAGTTTGTTGAGACTATCAAAATAGTAACCACTTTTGGGCACTTGGGCACTCTGATGTTGCTAGGGTTAAATTCTCTCAAAGTAACCCCCAGTTATAGTCAAATCATTTGCATAAATCTTAGTCTGACCCACAAACACACATACCATCCGAATAACATTCATTGTCTCAGTTTGCAGGTGGTACTGGGTTCTCGTTTTCTGTTTTTAAGGCCTCTATCCCAAGTCTGAAATTCTGACCAAGTTACATACCAACTCACTTGAACGAACAATATTAATTTATCTATATAAAGTTAACTATGTTTATATATTTGTATCTACAGAATTCAAACTAATTAACTGATCATTATAAATTTTGGAATACAACTAAGCATAAGGTGTCCAAATGTGAGCTATATTAATTTTAATTTAGTTTTATGCAAAAGTGGTAGAAAGGAGATGGATGCTGTTGATGATAAATGAAATATCTACGCTTATTTTTTTAATGTAATTTTAACAATGTGTACTAGGCATTAATTAATAAATATTTCCTAAATTTCCGGTTTTTTTTTGTTTTTTTTTTAAGTAATTTTAATGTGTACTAGGCATTAATTAATAAATATTTCTTAAATTTGCGTTTGTAAGTATTTTAAAGGATTTTATAGAGCATAATACAAGCATAACCTCCCATTTTAAAATTTAAATCTCTCAGATTTGTATCAAATTTGATTCAGTCATTAGACACCAATTAATCAAGATTCCCTGAATTTCAACTTCTTCTAAAAATCCCTTAAGTTTAAGCCTTAAATTTTAGACATTTTCCAAAATCAAAATCAAGCAATGGATTTCGATCCAAATTAGAATAAGGATTTAGACATAAGGTTTAGTTATTATCCTGATTTTAACTGTCGTAAGTGGTTCCAAACTGTTCTGAGAAATTAATCTTACCCATTGTGGTATGGGTGTTGTTCTAGGTCTATTTCTATTTAAAAGTACAAAAACATACAAAACAAAATATGCCAATGAGAATCTGAATACACAAAAGAAAGAGAAATTCTGCTTACCTTACGCAAGCCATTTTCATTTTCTTTTCAATGTTTGCTATTTTTTTTTCCAACGATGCAAAGAAGAATTTAGACGTTCATTTGTGTACGCATCACTCAATCCCTCCCGCACACGATTCCGTTTTTCAAGGTGGCGTCCAATTTGGTATCATTTCACCAAGACCTTTCTCGGTTCGCCTCGTTTTTTTCCGCCTCGTTGCATTGGGCAATCTGAATTCTTCTTTTCCTATAGGGTCAGATTTAGTATCCTTGTTCACGGCAACTAGTTGTGGCATTTTCCCTGCGCCTCGAGTAGATTCACTTGTGACTGTGCTTCCAACGTTGTGACTTGCTGGAGTGGGTCGAATGTGCGGACGACTCAGGCTGGGCCCAACAAAAAGAGATAATGAAAAAGTTCCACAATCGAAGCGAATCACACAACTTCTTTTATTTCTATAGCAGCTAAAAATCACTATTGAAGGTGTGTGTGTGTGTGTGTGTGTGTGTGTGTGTGTGTGTGTGTGTGTGTGAGTGAGAGAGTGTTAACATTAGCTAGCAAGAGAGACGCAAGAACACAAACAACGGAAGGAAAAACAGGACTCTGAGCTGCCACAAAATATTATGTCCCCAACTTACATCTAACGCAGTTTGGCTCAAACTGACATAGTTGGAAATATGTTTTGAATTTGTTTTTTTGGAGAACACTAAAAGTGAGAGCTTCAAGCAAGAGAACTTAACAAGTTTATTAATAGAATTTGGAGACTTCATTTGGATCAAAATGTAGTATCTGTTTTGATGGTATACTTCATCTTTTTTTGCCTTAGGTCAGTGAATAAGAAATCCTTCTAAACTGGGGCAATTTTTATCTAAATCCAGAGTGCACTATTCGGAGAAGTGGGGGTGGGGGCTAAATCTTTCCCCCATATTAAAAACCAACCTTGGGTCTGATTCTTCCCTTGTGGTAAGACAAGTAAATAGGAATAAGTTCCTTTATATGTGTTTTTTTACATCGATATAATTTTGAATTTCTTTTTAATTTACTATTAATCAATTGAAATCAAAAATGCAATAGCATAAAGCAAAATGAAATTGTTGAAATATCTTACTTTGAATTTCATCGATATTCACATTGTGTTCCCCTTCTCTCACAAAGTTTACACAATGTAGCAAATTTCCTCCCTCCCTGTATTCATCATATAATCAGACCTCTCCCTTTCTTTATTGGCTGCTTGCTACTTTGGCACCTCTGTATTTTAGCTTCTTATCTTGTTCCTTTCATTTACACAAAAGGATGACATGATTTAACCAGTTTTCTTCATCTATGCATTAGAAACATCAATCTTTTCTCTATTAGCCCGCTTGCTCCGGTTTACCACCCTCGGTTCTTAGCTTTTTATCAAAAAATTTAATAGTTAAAAAAAAAAAGTATTTATATCATTAAAAAAGAAAAAAAAAGATTTCTAACACTACTGAGGAGTTTTAAAATCTACGCACACATTGTTTATGAATTTTTTTTTAGATAAGGATTGATGCTTTGCATTATTTGGATTAGTCAGACTATGGTTCTCATCTTGAGTATTATTTACACAATGTGTCAATTGATGTAACCTCTGACCTTCTTCAGGTGTATCTTGTTTGGACTCTGTAATCTTTCCGTTGAACTTGGGAATCAGCATGGAATTTCAAATCCATTTTATCCACTACGCCACAGCTACTCTTCTGGATGTTGAAGGTTCAATCCTCAGTGAACACAACACTCAAAATACAATTGCGAATGACTTTAGACTTCTACCCATTCATGGCTGATGGAACAAGAATATGCAACTCCCATACATTAAATAAAGGGTTCCAGTCTAAATTCTGTGCAAATTCTCGAGATCAACAGAAAGATTCTTTGAGTTCAACAAGATATCAACTAAAACATTTTTCATTTAACTTTTTAACTTGATGCAGTTTTATTAAGGTTATGGGTTTCTGTGTGTATTCTAGTATTGACTTAAGATTATCCTCCTCCAATGTGCTTTCATATATATTGATTATAAATACAAAGTATACACTACTAATGTTGTTGTATGCTCAACGTAACGTAAAAAAAAAAAAAAAAAAAGCAAAAAAAAGTTACTGTTCTGATGCTACACGTAATCTATTCTGTCCTTGTTTAGTGAAGGAGAAGTCCTTCTAAACTGAGGCAATTTGTATCTTTGTTCTAATCCAGAATGGCTGATTTCAGGGGGCTGGATTTTCTCCATGACCTTGTGTCTAACTTTGCTCTTGTATAGAAGCAAGTAAATAGGAACTGCCTTTAATTCTTAAGATCAAAGTGTAGTATCTGTTCTTCAGATGCTGCACTTCCATTTCTTGTTCTCTTTCGGTGGAGGAGCAGCCCTTCACGACTGAGACAATTTTTTATTTTTGTACCTTTTCTCCACGTTAAAAAACGACCCTGGTGTCTAACTCTGTCCCGTGGGGAAGCATAGTAAATAGGTACATCACACTTTCCTTTCTTAAAGCAGTGTTCCTCCACTCAACAATAATTGCCGATCCCAATGCTGTATGACATGGTTTTCTTTCTCCCTTGTCTTTTTTTTCATCTCTTCTGGCTGTATCATCGTCTCTCACATTGGCAGCTACTGAGGGGGATGTTTAGTGATTCACAAGTATCAATATATTAATACCGTAATATCTTTAACGTATGTATGAGTGTCACAGTTTCCAGATTATAAATTATTCAATTGGGAGGTTCGACTTATTAAAAAGGAGGATAAGTATTAACATACTACAAACATTATTAGTATATAGATGCGCTAATTTAATGTTCATAGCATGTCATCACCTTCTATCCTCCTTTTTAATAAATAGGATCTCCTGATCACCAAAGATGCTTTGTCATCAGTTAATGTCAGCTCATCTTGATCTGCTCCAAGTTGCAACCAACCATCTACTAGAAAACAGGAATCTGTCCTCCAATGTTGCAAATCCAAGACTGTCCATAAACGGTTCCTAAATCTTATTGACTAATTAGAATGCTTCCTGTCTTATAGATAATTATATCTGCTGTTTTAAAAACAATTCTAACAGAAAACAAATTCTAAAACCTTTTGTTTAGGAGTTAATCACTTTTTTGTTTTTGAAAGCATTATTTTGTAAGGTCAAATTTGAAAATTTTAGGAAACTGAGTCATTTATATATTAATACGATAGCGTGGGTGTTCTTTTGTGTGTCACACTTACATCCGGGTCGTTTAATTGTTATGTTCTTCTATTTCTTGTCATAAATAATTTTACCAAAAATTCCTCATAAGTTTTACTTTCAGTTTTGACTTAATCTGATGGCATTTAAGTCATCTATTCTTTTTTATAAATAATTTTATCAAGAATTCTTTGTAAGTTTTGATTTCGGTTTCGATTATGGCTGAAGGAACTCAAGTTATACATATTTTTTTATAAGTTTTTATTTCGGTTTCAATTCAAGCTAATGCACCCAAGTCATATGGATATATTTTTTATTTTTAAAATTGCAACTTTATGATATATAAAAATCGATAGAACATTAACTCTATAATAATATATACGAAATCTGCAATAATTAAAATATCATATTTAACCGGGCTTTACCAGACATTTGTATTAGCTTAGATAAATAATTTTGCAGTTTTAACAAAAGAGCTACAATAATATCAGGGTGTCTCCATTTACGCTGAACATCTACAGAATGCCAACATCAATATATTACATATGAAATAGTCCACTGTGGAATTTCCACAAGTCCTGCTAGTCTATATAATTATAAAAGTGAGAGTGTGTGTGTGTGTGTGTGTGTGTGTGTGGACACTTCTCAACAAACTTTTTATTGAGAGACTTGAAATTTGGTATATAGAGTATTCAGACATGTGAAAACCTTTTAATCAGTTTTCACATGGAAAAAAGGGCTGCTAAGTGGTCAAAATTTAAAAATCCATACTTGAGGGTCATCAGATTTTTATTTGTTTGTCAACTGTTTCACAACTGCACATACATAAATCGTTCACATTATGTTAAGAATAAGTAGATTTAAAAACACTTTAAAATCGTGTCAAGCTGGCCTAATGGTTATCATACTTATACTTATCGATCTTAGCTTGAGTATTAATTTTTTTTTATTTACAAGAAGTGAACTGTTTAGGAAAAACATAATACTTGTATGCCCATGTCTTAGTTTCTTCCCGTTTTTTTTTTGGTTTTTTTTTTTTTACTTGATTTTATTTTTAATGTTACGTTTAATACTGAGCCACGCCAAGTACATCTTGTGTTTTATAATCTTTTATCAAATGAAAAATGGTATCTTTTAATAATTTTTTTTCTGAGACTTAGTGACATCCACCCTAATCATAGATTTGTCAACAAGATCAGACATACATCTTTTAGGGGCCACCACTCCCAGACAGAACAATTCCAACACCTTTATGATAATCCCTTTACACCTAGGATGACTTGCTCTTCATTGTGAATATTGTTGAATACAACTTCATTTTAATAAAGTTACTGTTTGGAATTAATTGACTGGTTAATTAATTTTAATGTGTCATTCTATTAAAAAAAAAAAATGATTTTATTTTTTTATAAAAGCAGTTTCTTAAACATTTTTTTTTTATTTTATATATTTTCAAATTTATGCAAACCAGTGATGCATTTTTTTTTTTTACTAATGTTTATCCTCTGATAAAAAGTGCATATCTTTGAAAATCCATGAATTAAGGATTTTTTTCATCATTATAATTCCTTGTTTGAATTTAATAAATCAATAAATGTAATTTATTCTATTTTATTTTTATCCCCAACCTTTCCCATATATATAAATACACTAGCAGGTTGCTCAGCATAGCCCAGTCATAAAAGATTCTTAAATATCATAATTTACTTCAGGTAGATTTTGTATTTATTATTATTTCTCTATTGATTATTATATGGTATCCAATAGCTATTATAACAAGCCGAGTATACGGGGTCCCCTCCACAAATGAAAAATTTACTTTCACAATGACTAATGTTTGTGCAAAATGTTTTAAAAATCCAAGGCGTGATTATTGAGAAAAGTGCAAACAAATGAATGGATGAACAATTTGGGGGCAATTTTATCCCCTATAATGCCCTCTAGGGGGACAATCAGTTATCCCAGAAAATCCGTTCTGGCAAAAATTTACTTCCACCATGACTAATGTTTGTGCAAAATTTAAAAAAAAGTTCAAAGAGTGGTTATTGAGCAAAGTGCGGACAAAATAATGGACGAATGATTTTGGGGCAATTTTACCTCTGTAATAGCCCCTCAGGGGGTAACCAGAGTTATTCCAGAAAATCTGTTCTGGCAAGAATTTACTTTCACCATGAGTAATGTTTATGCAAAATTTTTAAAAAATCCAAGAAATTTAGAAAAAGTACAAACGAACAAACAGATGAATGAGAGTGAATTACTAGGTCCAATCCCTCCTTTGTCGGGGGACTAATAAAGTCGTATCCCTGTCTGTTTTTTTTTTGTTTGCAAAAACAGATTTTATTCACTTTTGATTCCCTATAATATCTACATATATTATTTATACAAATAGTTGCCTAATTTACATATTACACTAAAGAAATTTTAGTTTAATAGTTAGCTTGACGTTATTGTTTTTAGTAATAGAATTTGTTTTTTGTTTAGAAATATTAGAGTTGATCTATTTAATTTATTTTTAATTTAATTTATTTGTCAATTTGCTCTATTTGCTTTAATTGTTGCTAAAACCAACATAAATCTTACTTGCATTTAAAAACATTCTTAAAACTTATTAATTAAACTTTGAAAATTAGACTGCCCCCACCCCAAAAAAGAAAGTTCCATGGTCGAAAAAGAACAGGGATGGGGGGGGGGGGATGGGGGAGAGAAGTAAAGGTTCCCAGGTAACGTCACCTCAATATCCTCTGTATACCAGATGTGTCCAAATGCAACTTGGACAACACCAGGTATCATTGCTAGTATAATAATGATTTTAAAAGTAAAAAAAAAATTAGAGTTGGAGGTCATCAGCTAGAATCAAAACCAAAGCATTTAGCACTCCAGCGTTATTTACTGTTTGAACTATTGACCAATGGATAAGAAAGGTTAAAAATTAAGTAACTGCAAACTATGAATGTATATTTCACATGTGCAGAACTAACACGTCTAGTTGACTTACTTCTGCCAAGACAAACTTACTTTTTTTTTCAATTTTGACCCATTAGCAGATATTTTTACTGACTAAAAACTAAATCAATAGTATTCCATGTCTAAATCTCCTATATATCAAGTTTTAAGTCTGTAAACCAAAAATTCAATGAGTATCTTAAGTTTCTTGTTTCTTAATTTCTTACCATCTTTTTTCAGCAAGCAAATTTCTGGATGTAGATGGCGTATGTGTGTGCACACACACACATACACCATCTATAAAATATTTTTATACATGTATGTTATTTAAAAAACATGTTTTTCATGGATTATTTTTATGTATTCTGCCTATAAGGGTCTGATGACTACAAAAACAACAAGGAAAAAAAAACAATAATATTGGGTTCTACAGCAAGGGTTCTCATTCATTCCCAGGCAACATCATGTGCGCTTATGAGTAATTTTTATTTAAAAAAAAAAAAAAAAATAACATAACTCTTTGGATTCAGAAGTTCAGAAAGACATATATCATAGATAGAAAATTATTCTTGCCAAAGGTCAGTTTCCTAGGTAAAAGACTAAGTATTTTTAGATAATGGACCACTGCCCTCGCAACCCACAAAAGCAATTCTAGGCAAATCCTCTCAAATCTAAAAATGATAAGTATAAAAATTATAATATTGAAGTTCAGGGTAGGAAACTGGTTTCTACAATTGTTCTGTGATAATGCCAGGTTTATCTGATAATAAAAATGTTCTGAATGGTTTACATGTGAAATTTAATCAAATAATTTTTTTAAGGAATGCAAACTGTTTTTTCTTAAAAAGATAAGAGGTGGAGCAAGAAAAGAGCAAGCTAGAGTTAGTAAGAGTTAGAACAAGTGCGCAAGCAAGAGACAGAGAGAGCTAGTGAGTTAGAGCAAGAGAAAAATAAGAAAATAAAAGATAGAAAAAAGAAAAAAGCAAGAAAATAAAGAAAAAAAAGAGAGGGAAATGGAGAGAGAGAGAGAGAGAACAGGATAAGAAAAAGAGACAGAACGGGATGAGAAAAAGAGAGAGAGAACAGGATGCTAGAGAGAGATAGAGAGAGAACAGGATGCGAGAGAGAGAGAGCAGGATGATAGAGAGCAGGACGATAGAGAGAGAGAGCAGGACGATAGAAAGAGAGAGAGCAGGACGATAGAGAGAGAGAGAGAGCAGGACGATAGAGAGAGAGAGAGAGCAGGACGATAGAGAGAGAGAGAGAGAGAGAGAGAGCAGGACGATAGAGAGAGAGCAGGACGATAGAGAGAGAGAGAGCAGGACGATAGAGAGAGAGAGAGCAGGACGATAGAGAGAGAGAGAGAGAGAGAGCAGGACGATAGAGAGAGAGAGAGAGAGAGCAGGACGATAGAGAGAGAGAGAGAGAGAGCAGGACGATAGAGAGAGAGAGAGAGAGAGAGCAGGACGATAGAGAGAGAGAGAGCAGGACGATAGAGAGAGAGAGAGAGAGAGCAGGACGATAGAGAGAGAGAGAGAGAGAGAGAGAGAGAGAGAGAGAGAGAGAGAGAGAGCAGGACGATATAGAGAGAGAGAGCAGGACGATAGAGAGAGAGAGAGCAGGACGATAGAGAGAGAGAGAGCAGGACGATAGAGAGAGAGAGCAGGACGATAGAGAGAGAGAGAGCAGGACGATAGAGAGAGAGAGAGCAGGACGATAGAGAGAGAGAGAGCAGGACGATAGAGAGAGAGAGAGCAGGACGATAGAGAGAGAGAGAGCAGGACGATAGAGAGAGAGAGAGCAGGACGATAGAGAGAGAGAGAGCAAGACTAGAGAGGGAGAGAGAGCAAGACTAGAGAGAGAGCAAGACTAGAGAGAGAGAGAGAGAGAGAGCAAGACTAGAGAGAGAGGGAGAGAGCAAGACTAGAGAGAGAGAGAGAGCAAGACTAGAGAGAGAGAGAGAGCAAGACTAGAGAGAGAGAGAGAGAGCAAGACTAGAGAGAGAGAGAGAGCAAGACTAGAGAGAGAGAGAGAGAGAGCAAGACTAGAGAGAGAGAGAGAGCAAGACTAGAGAGAGAGAGAGCAAGACTAGAGAGAGTGAGAGCAAGACTAGAGAGAGAGAGAGAGCAAGACTAGAGAGAGAGAGAGAGAGCAAGACTAGAGAGAGAGAGAGAGAGAGCAAGACTAAAGAGAGAGAGAGAGAGCAAGACTAAAGAGAGAGAGAGCAAGACTAGAGAGAGAGAGAGAGCAAGACTAGAGAGAGAGAGAGAGCAAGACTAGAGAGAGAGAGAGAGCAAGACTAGAGAGAGAGAGAGAGCAAGACTAGAGAGAGAGAGAGAGCAAGACTAGAGAGAGAGAGAGAGAGCAAGACTAGAGAGAGAGAGAGAGAGAGAGAGCAAGACTAGAGAGAGAGCAAGACTAGAGAGAGAGAGAGAGAGAGAGAGAGCAAGACTAGAGAGAGAGCAAGACGAAAGAGAGAGAGAGAGGAGAGAAAGAGTAAAAAAGTGAGAGAGTAAAAGAGCGAGAGAGAGCGAGAGTTAAAAAGTGAATGAGAGAGTTTTTAATTACTTACTCGTGTGCCGTGGTGTTGTCATTGTTGAGCAAGAATTGTCGTACTCCCCGCCTCTGGTCTTCATTGTGCTGAGGACAACGGAAACTACGAGTGCACATTTTTTTTGTGTGTTCTGATATGACGCCGCAACACTATCGGAGGAAAAAAAAAATTTTTTTAGAAGAAAAATATCAATTTTATTTGCATCAACAATCAAGTCCAGTTAATTATAAGACTTAGTAATTACAGAGGAGCATTATTAGCTTAACGGATACGTCACAGAACAAATTTTATCTTGTTCAAATCAGATCGGATTAGGTCTCTTATCCAACCTTTCAGTTATGCATAAAACTTGATCAAGTGTTCAAATCAAATCATTTCAATTATGTTTGTGTTCCGATGGATCTCCTGTTATTAATACTTATGAATAGAGAAGATATGACACCATGTGCTCCCCAGTTTCAATAACTGTGCCCCCATCATTGTTTGTAAGATTTTCTTCTCCCTCATCTGCTTTTCTGGCCATGTTATCATCGCCTCTCACATTGGTGGCTGCTGAGATGGTACGCAGTGGCTTAAAAGTAGAAAAAAAAAAAATAAACAACACAAGAGAAACAAAAAACACAAACTCTGACACATTCTGCACTCTGCGTATATGTGATGCCATCGAAACTCTGAACACTAATGCTTACTTCTCAGTTATCTGTCAATGCCTCTTTGTTGTCAGCTGACGTCAGCTCATCACAATGTTCTCTGAACCACAAACTGCCACCAACTGGAAATTGACCATGAACTCTAAACACCTTAACCCAGATACTGATCCTTTGACCCAGACACCTTGATTAACAATCCTATTTCCAATCGCCTTTGTGTGCTTCAGTGAACCACCACCTCCATTATCTTTTTTCCAACCTCACTTCTTATATTTTTGTTCTGCTGATCAATTATTTCCTCTTTTTGTTATAGTTTTCCATTTTTTTATTTTTTTATATTCACTTCCAAACACTTTGGGTTGGGAGGGGGGGGGAGGCGTCGATAGTATCACAGATATTCTTGAAGCTCATGGAATAATATTTGCCCAGATAAAAAAGCTATTTGATTTATTCGAATCCGACTCAAATACTAAAACAATCCTGTAACAAGATACAAAGTAGTAATCAATTAATAACCAACAATTTATTTATACATCCAGATGATGTGATTGCTTAAAGCAACTGGTATTCCAAAATGGTTACCAATCTAAAAACATGTTTCTTAACATCAATGATCAAATGTTTTTTGCTTTCTTTTTACTACTAGAACCACCATTTGTCAAGGCTCAGAGCCAATCATGCATAAGGATTAATAAGATGGGAATGATTGCCAATATTAACAAGTGAAGTATGCATGGTCCCCTGTGAGTGCACAGTGAACAAAGCATAAAAAAAAAAAAACAAGTTCAGCATTTGATCCCTTCCCCCCCCCCCACATTTAGCCCCAAAAGTCCACAGAGGACATCCAATCCTGGTGAAAATGAACAAACAGTGCAGTTTTAGGCCTTAACATGCGTAAATTTGAGTTCTGCACCATGCAAAAAAAGAAATGACAAAGTCCATCATTTGCCCCCCTCCCCATTCGGCCCCAAAAGTCGCCAAGGCCTTAACATATTTAAATTTGAGTTCAGCACCATACAAAACTATTAAATAGACATACACAGAAAATTTTGGACAAATATGGTAAAATAGTCCCAAAAATGGAGCGTTTTTATTAGCCCTAAAAGAGCCCCTGGGGCACATCCAAGAGTTATCGCAAAGAATAGACAAACAAAATGATATAGAAATCAGTTACAACTTTTCAGAAAGTTTTATTTTTTAATAAGCACAAAAATGTCAATTTTAGCCCGAAACCGGAGTTTTCCCAGAAAATCCGTTCTGTTACTTTTTTTTTTACTCATATCATGTTTAATGTTTGTGCAAAATTTCAAAACATTCCAAAGCATAGTTATTGAGCAAAGTGCGAAGAGACGAATGGACAAGGGTGAATTTAAAGGTCCACCGCCCTTTTGTTGGGGGACCAAAAGTGAAGTATACTATGGAAGTATTAACATTGACCACCGGTATGAACTGTGTTTGATTACATTTCTGAATTTTTCTAGATAAGGATTGGTTATTACTATTTGGATTCTCCTTACTACTGTTCTCACCACAAGGACCTGTGGTACAGTGGTCAGAGTACTTGAAAAGAATTGATTGTACTATTCCTGATGGTTGAAGGTCCAATTCTCAGTGTGAGAGAAAAATACAATTGCAAATTACTCAGGACCTCTATTCAGTCATGAATGAGAGCATGCTACCCCCGTGAAGTAAACAAAAGGTTCCATTCAAAATTCCGTCCAAATTCCCAAGTTTGACAAGATACACCTAAAGAAGGTTGGAAGTTACATCAACCGAACGTTGTGAAAATGACTCAAGATGAATCCAAATAATATGAATGCATTTGATTACTTATCGGTCAGTTTATGATAATACGCTGATGTTGGACTTGAAGATTACCAACTTGTAAGCATTGTTCAGTCTTTTTTCATTGTGTTAGAAAGACAAGTTCTTGTTGTAAATGTCTCATAAGAAAGAACTAAAGAATCTGTAATCATGGTCATTTACATACTAATACTGTTGAGAGAGGCATAAACCAGGAATTACCACCACCCTAACCCAGGTTATGAGTAAAAGTGGCATTTTGTATTCAATTTACAATATCTGTCATGTTTTTGTGGCGTTATTTCATCACAGACAAATAGCATTTTGGTGAGGGCAGCACAATACCTGATCAATCACTTACACCAGGTATTTTATTTAGGCAAAAAGATGGTACAATTATAATGATAGAAACGTTACTATATAATCTGTTCTCGACTGAAGAATAGAAAAAGTCTATAGTCCAGTTGTCCATTTTGTCACATTGACTGCTTCTATGTTGTTACCATGTAGTTAGATGGGTGACCTTTTCAGAATACCATGTTTAATGTAAAATGTATTACAAGTGACCATACAAGTCAAGGTACCAATATGCAAATATACTGAACATAAGACAGTTATGCATCATTTATTCTGTGCTAACAAGAGGTTAACTGGTGATAACAGTATTCAAAGTTTTTAAATCAATAAATATACTTTTTTGTTAAAAACATGTAATTCTTTGTTAACACAAATTGTTTTTTTATACGCCTAAGTTTTAGAAATTTATATATATATATATATATATATATATATAAAAATGGAGGAAATAAACGAAGGTTATAAAAAAGAAAACATGAGTTGTTGAATTTTCAACAAAATTTTACACTATATATGCTCTGCACCTATTAAATAGATACATTGAGCTTAACTCCAAATTAACGGTGACTGGTTTTTAAAATAACAATCTAGACCCGTTAAACGAAAACAGTATGCATTGAAAGTAGCGATATTTCAAAAGAAAAACTTTTAAAAATATATATATATATATATATATATATATGATAAATTTTTTTGGAAAAAGAAATTTAGCAGAGTGCTCAATTAAAAGGAAAATCTGAAATATAAGAGCGTATTTTTATTTTTTGTACAGAAAGTTGTTAGAGTAGACAAGTCATCGGTACCGTCGGTTTCAAACCCGATAGTTAGGACCGTTTAAGATATCCATATCAAACTCTCTTCAGACAAGTATTGGCTGAAGAGAGTTTGATATGGATATCTTAAACGGTTCTAACTATCAGGCTTGAAACCGACGGTACCAATAAGTTATCTCATCTAACAACTTTCTGTACACAATATATATATATATATATATATATGAAACACTAGTGTCTGTAGGTATTTAATTATTATAGTAAAAAAATAATTATGACAGCCCCTTTAAGAAATTCATTTCTTATCGTTGAGCACTTTCAGTTGAATTAAAGTCGGTCAATTTAGCTCTTATGCATAGATCATCGTATAACGATTAGATCACTGTCTGACTGACGTAATGAACATTTAAAAAAAATTAAAATGTTTAAAATTCAACGCTATTTCACGCGGTTAATGGTAGCCGAATGGATACGGTCTCCGCTAATTGAGCTAAAGATGTCTCGTGTCGCGGGGTTCGAATTGTTCGGCTGGTGTTAATCATGACACCCTGCACTGAAGAATCCCAAAAGGATGAAACACTAGTGTCTGTAGGTATTTAATTAATTATTATAGTAAAAAAATAATTATATATATATATATATATATATATTCATTTATTTATATATGCTTAGGGGGGTGCCCAGCGTTGCCCGGCCGTTTGAAAAAAATAAGTGTTAGTAGGTAGGCAGGCAGGCTCGAACCCGTAACGCGAAGGCGGAAAAGAAAGTGAAAGAAAAACTTACTGCTATGCTAGGAGGCAAGAGGAAGTGAAAAGCGTTCAAAATTAACGATTAAAAAGTTGACTTGAAGTGTAAGAATCACGCAGTTGCAGAAATGAACATTGGCTGCAGGCCAGTTTCTGCCGTATTTTGCTTCCCCATGATGTTGAGAGGGGAGCTCTCCAAATGAATAGCAATTGTTTGATATGAAGGGTTTCCCAACATTGATCAAAGCTGATTGCCTTCAAGATGTCTCGGCCAGGAAAGACAGGCGAGTCGATTTGCTTCGATTAGTTTTGCTTTATTTATACAAAAAAGACCAACAAACACGCAAAAGGATGGAAATGAAGGAATTTTATAAAAGTCGATCAAAATAAATGTAGAATCCGTTCGTAAATCGTAGATATTATAATCTAGAGAGTATATAAAAAGTTCTAAAAAAATAGTAACCCTCTCAAGACCCCCCCCCCCACCTCCACCGAAAAAAAAACTTTCTTGGACATACAAAACGAGCGTGCCACTTCTGCTTTATAGATATAAATTAGGCGGTTATGAGCAGTAAACATTTGACTATATATACATATATAAATAATTATTTATATATATATATATATATATATATATATATATAAACAATAAGAAACACAGCTGTAAAGTAGAAATTTACAAAAAGTTTTTATTATTCGGCAGAATACTCCTTAATCTGTGGAGTTTCAAAGAATGCTATTTCTTCTCATCAGAGGAAAAATTGTTAGCAAAATAATTAGATAGTCACGTTAAAAATTTTTACATATCTATGTATTTGCTGGTTACTGCAAAAGATATATATATATATGGGTCAACGTTAACCACGGCGAGAATATAGTTGAAATTAACATTTATATAAATTGTAAATGCCATTCAAGAAGGCTGACAGTGATCATATGATTTTAATATCACAATCTGCGTACGTGGGCTTAAGTGACCGACTTATTTCATTTCAACATAAAGTACTCAACAATAAGCACCCAGTTCTTAAAGGGGCACACACACACATATATATGCATATATATATATATATATATATATATATATATATATATATATATATATATATATATACACACATACATACACACACATACGTACACTCAAAAACAGTCATTATTGCAGCTAGGTACCTGCGTACTATGTGTTTTAGAGTAAAGGTTTGTACATGTCAGTGAATCTGAATGTAATTGCATTGCAACTTTGTCATTCCAGTATTTTCCTTTGCTAACATTTGATCTTGACATTTTGAAAACTCAAATCAGTTTTCTATTTATTCTATCAACATGTCAATGCATAAACAAGGGGTTCAGATGGCTTCATTTTATCATTACTGGTCATGTAACTCGCCAGCATCGTAAGGGCACAGCATGGTGGATGGAAGGTGAACCAGCTGGTTCCACTTGGTGCGCTTGTAACATTAAAGTTTTTCTCCTGTTCAATCAAGAATGTTGTCGGCCCAGTTCTTGTATCTGCCCTATCTTCTTTTCCCCTGGACTGTTCCTTGCAGGATGGTTTTTGCAAGTCCTTCTGAGCGCAGTTATGTTCCCATACAACCTGAGTTTTATTGGTGACATGGTCATTGTATAAGATACCAAGGAGTTTTCTGAGCCATCTCATTTCTACTGATTGGATCCTCCTTTGTATGTAAAGCATGATTGAGATGATGACTCCAGTGTTTAATAGCTTCATCTTGGTTCCAAGAGGGATATTTCTGTCCCTCCATTATAACTCTTGATTAATGAAGCCATTTATTGATATGCTACATAAAATGCCTCCATCAGACAATGTTACGGTTCACAATCTTGCTTGACTTGGTTGATGTTGCGAGGTATCTCGAAGAACTAATTATTCTGTCCTTTTCTAACAAATAGAAAGCATATACATATATATATATATATATATATATATATATATATATGAATATACTCGGGGGGGGGGTTATTCAAAAGTAATGGACTATTGAATTCAACGAGGTTGTTAGATAGTGCCTCAATAAAAAGCTGATAATACTTGTTTATTGTTATATAAACATGCTCACATCCCGCTGCTACAAACAGCCACTTGTTTCAATCAAACAACAGATATCATCAGGCAGCGACTTGACTATTCAAATGTTCAATGAATAAACTTATAAGATTAAGATTATTCATTGAACATTTGAATAGTCAAGTCGCTGCCTGATATCTGTTGTTTGATTGAAACAAGTGGCTGTTTGTAGCAGCGGGATGTGAGCATGTTTATATAACAATAAACAAGTATATATGAATATTATATATATATATATATATATATATATATATATAGTCGATACAAATTATTAACTAGGGAAAATAATGTACATCTCTTTTCCATTTGATTCAAGAAAAACCTAAGCAGAAGAAAAGAATTTAACAAGACTTACTGTTGCAAGAACATTCTGTCGGTCTTCTGTAAAGAAAAAGAACGAATCCAGGTTAAAAATTAGCATAAAGATAAAAATACACAAAAAAATTATTTTTACTCATTGTCAAAGGGAGTTTTATTGCTGGAGAAATATGAGGATATTAATTACATGTGTGTTATGGGGTAAGCTGATCTACCTATTTCAAGAATAATGGACTTACCCAGAGGCTATTGGTTAAGTTAATTAAACTTCATTTTGACTTCTTTCTGTTTAGCCTTGCCAGTGTATACTGAGTAAAAGTCTCTTTTGATTAATAGTTGCGTAATTCCAGTTGAATTTTTAAAACTTTACATAAAAAACTAATCTTTCCTTTGGAATGATTATATTTTTAAACTAGCAGGGTTGGGGCTTGCCAGGTCATAAAATATGCTTAAATATATTTTAATCCATGCAGATTTCGGTGAAAATGCACTGGGGGACCACCCGAAGACGATCAATGTGCACTGGTTGTGAAAAATACAAAAGGTGTTGATTCCGAAAGCCGTTCTTAACATGGGAAGGTTGAGGGTGTTTATTCCAAAAGGTATTTTCTTACTTTCAACCTCCTCATAATAAATTTCTTAATGGTAAGTCTTTCAGGTTTACAGAGCCAATTCCCTATTTAATACTATATTGTAACTAATATATAATATTGATTTCACAAGTTAAAAAAAAAACAATAACTTGGATGGCGTCAGTTGGAATTGAAATCCAAACATTTAGCGCTCTAGTCGCATCTTCTTCTGATGTTACTATAAGAGATAGTTAAGAAAGATTTAATATTAAACGACTTGAAGAAATTATTTGAATTTAGTCATGCACTGAAAGTAGTAAAAATATGTCTGGAAGTTGAAATGAACATTCTGCATTTCAACTTGCCTCTATATGTCTGTACACATTATTCATCGATCCAAACAAAGATTTTACCCATTACAAACCATCCTTGGTGTATGATTAGCATTTCCAGTTAATTTCAGTGTTATGTGATCAGTAGTTTAAGAGTTTATCCGTTAAATATCTCGACAGACAAACATGTACACATTTACGGTTTTGTTTATATTGATAAAATAAGTTAGAATCAAAATATATTGTTTTTAGTCTTTACTTTGAAATGTTTCTTTTTTTTTTCATAATGGTTTTATATAAAAAAAAAATATATTTGAAAAAGTTCACATAAAAAAAAATCTTTAATTAAAAAATTTTTTTTAATATCTTGTAATAAAAATTTTTTTTTCAGTTTTTACACTGAAATATCTTTAAGTTTATATGAAAAACAGTTTATTATGTAAAGTATTAAAATTAAACTGGAATCACGTAATGAGTAATCAGAAGGGATTTTTACCCGAGATACACTAACAAGACTTCCATTAAATAGAAAGCAGAAGTCGAAATGAAACAAGTTTATTTAACATAACTAATATAGTTACATCTAACACGTTATTGGGTAGTGATCTGTGGCAGTTATGGCCCCAGAATTATGATGCATACTTCTGTAACATACTTTTGCTAATACACTTTTTGTTAATTATACTACTATGTCTGTCTTCAGTAATTTAACCTGTGTTAGACTTATGTAACCAAAATCTCTCTTTTTTTTTGGGGGGGGGGGGTAACGACTCTGGCTTCCGACTGTCAAAGAAGAAACCAAAAACTTTAAACTTTTTTATTATTTGAACGACTATTCTCATCTTGAGTGTGACTGTCAATGTTTTAACCAATGTAACATTCAACCTTTTTCATGTGCATACTGTTGTTATGGATTAAACTGATCTATGTATTTCTTTAATAATGGACATATACAAACTACTAAATATTGTTACATTTGACATATTGGGTAGTGATTTATTGCAGTTATAGCCCCCAGAATTATGGCATGTACTTCTGCAATAAACTTCTGCAATAAACTTTTTGTTAACTATGCCACTGTGTTTGTCTTGATTATCGGCCTGCAAGGTTACATCAATGTGTGTGTGTACGTGTGAAGCAACTCGATAAGTACTACTGACATTATGCAATATTGTAACACCTGCTGAATCGTCAGCAAGTTTGATTAAAGAGGGTGTGGCTAGTGTATCCAACAGGATTAAAACTAAGACCAGACAGAGAGTTGATAAACTTCTGACACCAATAGCCATCAAATACATAAAATATTAACATGCATGCACAATGGACACAATCTTTCCAGTCTTCTGTGGAAGACAACTTTTTTATTTTCTTTTTTTACTAGTGAATCATTGCTCATCAAGGCCCAAAGCCAACGACAACATGGTATGCAAATAAAATGCCTAAATAAAGAGTACCACCGAAACTTGATACGTGATTAACACAACATAACATTGAAAATATGCAAAATATATTAATCTTTACTTACCAAGAGACATACTTTCATAATTTGTTATACTATCTGGTGAACCTTCACCTGAAAAGAGAAAAAAAAAAGACATTGTTATTGAATGTAAGTTAAAAAATATGCAAGACAAAAGCATAACTAATGTTATTGTCTGCTTCACTTTCTTATGGGTCAGGGTTGATGATGTTCTCTGGATACTTTTCTTTCAGGTTAGCTGCTATTCTCATGAAAAAGGAAAGGATGGCGTTTTTAAATTTAAATATACTTCATTGAACATGTAAAATTATTTAACATATAAAATTACCTTGTCAAATTTTGAAAGATAAACCTAAATAGTATTTAAGATGACAAATTAAACTTTGCTTCAGAGTAACAGATTTCGATTTTTATTGTTGTACTGTGTTATTGGGAATATATTAATGTACTTAGCTATAAGTTACTTTAAAAATTACGGTGCTTCTTCGTTATTGGAGGAAAATTTGAAAATTAAGATATTAAATTTCAAATAAAAACCAATGGTATCTACTTAATTGCCGTGTTACAGTAATGAACATATCCAAAAATTATAAAAAACAATGGGGGTAAAAAAATAATTATTAATGAGAATAGTTTTCGAAGATGATTAGTGAAAATTGAGTTTCGCTAAATTGGTCTAAGATTTTCATTTTTCAGAAACTAATTGCCTCTCTTGTTATGATTCACACTAATTTTTTTTAACCTAGCAAAACTCAATTTTCACTGATTGTCTACAAAAACTTTTCGTTGATAATTGATTTTCTACATTACCGTTTTTCGTAATTTTTGGATATGTTCATCATTGCAACATGGCAATTAAGTAGATTGTATTGGTTTTACTTGAAATTCAATATTTCGATTTTCGAATTTCGCTCTTATAATAAAGTGCAAAAATTACTTTGATCAAATAAAAATTTTCAATAATCACCAAAACAAAATAAAAAAACAAGGGCGGATAACTCATTTTTAGTTAAAGAAAATAATAATTGTTTATCTCAGTTTTAAAATGTGTAAACAAATCCAAATTTTAAACTGAAATCACTTCACTATATCCTGGGTAACACCAGGTAGGTACAATTTTAAGCATTTGTCATGATACTATTCCCTCAGTTAGCAGTTCACACACTGATTTTTCTACAATATTCCAACCCCCCAACCTGGCTTTCATTTTTGTTATATTTAAACTAATTTGGGATTTCTACCCACAAATTTTGCTGATATATGTGCTGGGGCTAATTAAAATATTTTTCATTGTATGTATGTATGTATCCTGAAAGTATATTAAGCCAAATAATATTAAATGGAACACGTATATCAAATCTGTTGCCAAGGCCGCTGGAAAAATGGTGGGATCTTTCTATCGATCCAGTAGATATCTCACTGCTGATGCTATTCTCTATCTATATAAGAGCCAGGTACGTCCAAGGATGGAATACTGTTGCCACATCTGGGCAGGAGCTGCTAGAAAGAACTTGTCCTGCCTTGATAGAGTTCAAAATAGACTTCGTAGCCTCGTAGGAGATGTCCTTTTCTCCTCCTTGCAACCTCTATCTCACAGAAGAGATGTTGCGAGTTTGTCTCTGATGTATCGTTATTTTCATGGAAAGTGTTCAACTGAGCTTCAATCTATGGTCCCCCCTCGCCAAACTTTCACAAGAAACACTCGTCTAGCTGTAAACACTATCAATAATTTCCCCCACTCTTTATCTGTGCCTAAACCTAAACGTAGATTCCATGAACAAAGCTTCTTTCTTAGAACTGCACGCCTGTGGAATTGTCTTCCGTTTTCCTGCTTTCCGGCTGACTACAATATGGTTTTGTTCAAGTCTAAAGTAAATAAGTTCTTGATGAGCCGTTCCATATAAGTTATTTAATTTACCAAATTTTCATTACTAATGATTACTATATTGACCAACTTCTACTGTACACTCTTTAACCCTTATCCTTGAGTGGCCTCTGGGCCTTGATAATGTGGTGATGCCTTTGTAAAAAAAAAAAAAAAAAAAAAAAAAAAAAAAAATATAGCAATTGTTGAATATTGGTTCCTCAATGGCAGGTGAAATAACTCAAAAACAAAAAAAATACTTTTTTTTTTTTTGAGTCTTTATAGTTTATATTCATTGGTCTATGATGGTCCAGAAAAGAAACAAAACACAGTGAGAAAGATCAAACGTCTGTTAACCAAGAAAAACAGGAAACTGATCCTAATCTCTTCTTTTTCATTGTATGTCATAAATTAACCAATTTTTGTGCACTCTATGATTTCATCTTTTCACCATGTCCAAAGGTTTTCTTGATGATGATACTTAGTTTACACTTATCCTGGTAAAATACAAGGCTGTTGTTGCCTCTGTGAATTTTGTCCAGTGCATACATAATATAAGGCATCTTTGCTTCATTGTACTTCAGTCGAAGTGCTCGGAAATACAGTGGCTCAACTTCCTGGGGCTAATACTTGATAGATATTCAAATATTCTTTTAAAGTTCTCCTTTACTTTTCAAATCCTGAGTAAGTAAAGTTGAGAATACATTTTCCGTATCCCCAATTGACCATTTAAAAATGTTATAGTATACCTTGCTTGTAGTTTCTTGGCCTTACTGGATTCCAGGACAAGAACTCGTCTAGTCTGTTGGAGCATCCAGCTTTGTGCTGTTACTTGACGTAGCATCACTTGGAGAAGGTGTATTATTCCTTGTAAAAGCCAGTGTTAGTTAGCCATACTGAAAACATCTTATTTGGGCTGCAAATACTATGTGATTTTGAATATTCAGTCATGCCAGGTTGTCTTGAGAGACCTTAGACACTTGTGGCATGTCTAGATAACAGTTCTACTTAAGAAAAAATATGCAAAGATATTTAAATATCTCAAGTTATTTTTTGGAAAGTCTTTAAATCGATGGTAGTTTTAATTAAGCTTCTTTCCTTTAACAATTACAAAAGACATTCTTAACCATCGACTGCCATGACAAATTACACTCCAGCTGAGGGCTCACTGTTCAAACTCCCCAGCTCCTCATTCACAGACAACATGAGTTGGAACAAATACGTTGAGGACATTGCCAAGGCTTCTGCAGAGAAGGCGAGCTCTCTGGAGGGATGATGGATAACGTGCTGAAGTGTGAAGATAAGTGTTGCGCAATCCCAAGCCACACTTCTCCTGAATCAGTACTGCCTGATTCTAGTGGCAAGGAGAAATCCAGGATCACTAGAAACAATGCAGAGATAAGCAGAGAGTACATACAGCACCTGATATTCCCAAACTGTCACCCATTTTAGTACTGACTAATTGCTTAACTTTGGTGATTTAACAGGAACTGGTGTGTCAACGTGATTATGCTGTATATAAATCAGTAATAACTAAGGCAGTCAAAGCATCTCACGTCTTATAAGAATGACCCAATGAAGACATTCACAACCATGGAGAATAATCGAAAAGCATGATAAATGCAGCATTTGATTAAACATCAAATTTCTGGTGGGGATGACTAATGAACATTGAAAAGTAGATCTAAGAAAACAATTTATTAAAAACTAACTGTACCTATCTGGTATTGCCCAGGAAATTCTATTTTATTGACCAAATTCTAGGACTATTGTAAAACATCACCCTCTTTGTTGCAATTGATAAACAACATCATGGTTACCAGCAACTGAAACGTTAAATTACTAGTGTGATACTATCGATGCTCTCCCACCCTCCAACATGTTAGGAAGTGAAAGAAAGAAAGAAGTTGATCAGCCGAACAGAAGTATAGGAAGTGAGGTTAGTAAATAAAGTAATAAAGATGAAGTTGTTTACTAAGTCACACAAAAGCTAGCTGGAATAGGATTGTTAATCATGGTGTATCAGTGCCTGGACATAGAAATCAATATATTTAGATTTACTTTTGTCACAGTTTACAATAGTTAGGGACAGTTTCCAGACGACAGTTAGGTCGGACGTCCCTCGAGAGAAATCATAAAGATGGGAGTCAAAGCTGAGCGGGAGTGGCTCTGGTTGAAAAGAAAATCACTGAACAGACGGCTGGTGATGAACTACATTTGGGGTTCACAGTATCACACACACACAAATATGTACACACAAACACACGCACACAAACAGAGCTTAACTGATTTACATCAAGTATTCATCTTGTGTTGTTTTATCATAGTGTGACCATGAAGGTGACACTATTATTTGATTAATCTATTACTTAATTATTAATTTATAAATAACAAACATTGCAACCCAATACGTTGTAGCAGAGTATATCGCAAGGAACATAGGTCGAGTAATAACTCGACTCCGTTTTTTGTTTTCGTTTGTAACAATGACATTTATTCCTAGGTATTTTTCTGAATAAACCGTGATTGTGCTCCTTCTCTCTGACCTCTCGAACATCGTTGTAATATTTTTTCTTACAATGAAATTTTGCATGTTGTAAGCATTTGCATGCGCACATCTGCACTTTGTTAAACTTTGCTAAGTTGTGAATAATAATAAAACTCACATGTAACTCGATGACATTTTTGTCCTCCACAAACTGACACATTTTTAAATGTTGCATGGACGAGCATTTATTCCAATAAAATAACATAAAATGGCAAAATAAGCGAAACATGTTTTCATATTTTTACAGTAGAAATAATTGAAAGAGAAAAGCATAAATTGGAAAGGATTTGAAAGTTTTATGACTTACCGTTTTTTGTTTTGCTGTTTTTGTTCTTCCGTGTTCCATTGTTACTGTTACCGCCTTTTTCTTTTTTGGGTTTTTTTCCTGGAAGACGTGCCGGAAGTGAAGAAGGGAAGAAGGAAAATAAACATTAGAAAAGAGAATAACAGTTAAAAATAATTAAAGAATTTCAATGATTTACATAAAAAAATAATTTTTTAAATAAAAAAATTAAAAAAAAAACACACTGTAAAAATCTTTTTGTTGTCATCTGTATTTGTGGCCACGGTTCAAATCCTGCCAGTCAGCCACACCGATGAGCCAAACCATAGTCAGTGAAACCTGTGTCTGTGGATAACTATTTTATTTATAAATAAATACATAACTTATACATGTTATTCATGTCAAAATACCAAGGATACAAAAAGTGATAGTATAAGAATATTTGATGGGCTTGTAAATGAATATCTTAGTATAAGAATTGGAAAGTACAGAAATTTTAGTTTTTGCTTCCTCCTAACTATATAGTCTGAATTCCGTTTCTTAATTTTTATTTTTAAAGAAGCCGTTCATGCTCATTTGACGACAATCAGTTATCATTCTATGTCTCATAAAATCATGTGTCTACTAACGAGGCCTATGGAAATTCCACAGCGGAATCTTTCATCTATAATATATTGCTACTTGGCATTCTGTGGACATCCAGCGTGAATGGAGACCCTGTGATATTATTGTACCTATTTTACAATGCCTCCCCAAAGGACAGTTAGACACCAGGGTCATTTTTTAACATGGAGATATTATTGTAGCCTTTTTGTTAAAACTGTAAAAGTATTTATCTAAGTAATCTGGTTAATGTAGTGTCAGAATATATCTGGGTATTACGGTTAATCTCCAATATCTTTATAGGAGTCTGTGACATATTTCCATTGTATGAACGCTTAGCGCAAACGGAAACTCCACAATATCATTATATCATCTTTAGATAGAACAAATACTACTCTTGGATTCTAGCGAGAAGACCAAGAAGGAATATTTTAGTTTCACATACAGTCTAAAAGTGACCAAATTTTTTTTTTTTTATTCATATTGCGTCTTTGGTGATCGGGAGATCCTATTTATTAAAAAGGAGGGTAGAAGGTGATGACATACTATGAACATTAAATTAGTTTATAGATACATTAATTTAATCTTCTTGGTATGTTATCACCTCCCATCCTCCTTTTTAATAAATAAGATCTCCCAATTGAATGATTTACAACCTGGAAACTGTGACACATGCACATATGTATGCACATAAAAGGTACTACGGTATTGATATATAGATTACATTAAGTTGGTCAATTTATGACTCAATCCTTCTCTAATTTAGAGTGTCATCTGCTGAAATACAACCTTCAGCAATTCATTTATTTCATTTTTGAAAGCGATTATGATGAGAATAAAACTGAACCTTCATTCAGTTCTAATTTTTGCAGGGTTTGTACAGATTTTCAATGTCCATTTTCAAAGTTTTTCAAGGCCATCTCCAGACAAAATTCAAGGTTTGTTTTAATATCCACAGTGATTCAAAAAGTTCAAGTCGCAATTGGAGAGTCAAGATTGTGCAAAAAAAAAGGGGGGGGTAATTTTTTATTTATGGTGGCAACCACTACTTCTCTCTCGTGCTCCCCACAAAAATTATAAATAAAAGCAAAAAAAATAGAGGGATTTCACACACACCCCACAAACAAAAAAGGGACATAACTATTGTAACCTACAATACTACTATGCAACTTCAGAACACTGGATTATATTTTCAATATTTAAAAAATGGTTTAATGGAATTTTTATTAATACTTACAAAATAATTTAATAGTATTTATTTCGATTTTGGTTTTAATATTTTGAGACAAATTTTTACTGGACATAAAATATACAATTTTCAAGGTCTTTTCAGGACATTTTCCATATTTTTAAGGATTTTTCAAGGTAATAATAGAAATAAGGACTTTTCAAGGCAAAAGTTAAAATTCAAGGACTTTTCAAGTCTGTGCGACCCCTGTTTTAGACTCTACTTATTTTGACATTAGAGTCATACCTAAACAGCAGAAAGCAACAAAAGCAATTAGCACGACGACCAGAATTCAAAATAAATCGTTATTTTGATAAGCTTTACGTATCCATGATGAAACGAAAATACCATGTTCCAAAAATAGTGTAAATTGATCAAGTTGTTTTATTTTTGAATAAGAAAATAAAATGTTATGTGCATCCGAAGACTGTCTTGCATGCCATTTTGAAAAAAGTTTCAAGAAGCAAAGGGAGGTAACTCAACAATAATGCACACTTACTAGATTTATGTTGCAATGCCTATGAATTCCCCTTAATTGCTTAATGATTTTCTCCATAAGGATAAAACTATTTGATCAATTGACATGATTTTTGGAATACCATATTTTTGTTTTGGTATGGATACATATGATTAAACAGATTTTTCTTTATTTTTACTTTTAATATAGAGGGAATTTTGGACAAAAACAAAAAATTTTTAATGCCATTATCATTTAACAGAAAATGATTGCATTTAATATATATATATATATATATATATATATATACACACACACACACAGTTTTGAAAATAATAAGCGGAAGTTTCTCAAGAGCTCTTTCGGCTATCATCTCATCAGGAGAAAATCGATAGCGTAAAAAATAATATTATGTCGAAAATAAAGAGTTCTAATGGGGAACTTATTGAATGTGCCAAAAGTACGGGGACACTAAAATAAATTTATTAACGTTTAAAAAAACGATTAAAATATTATTTTGTACGCTATTGATTTTCTCCTGATGAGATGATAGCCGAAAGAGCTCTTGAGAAACTTCCGCTTATTATTTTCAAAACTGTATATAAAATTCAGTACCTCCAAACATATATATATATATATATATATATATGTATATATATATATATATATATATATATATATATATGAGAATAAAAGAGCAGCCCTAGACTCAATTATCAGACCACAAGTCACCCGTCACAACATAAAGACTACAATTTTCTCATCATAAAAATGAAGTACAGAAATATTGGAATCAATTGTACTTTAAAAATAAAAAAGGGGTGCAAATTCAATCTAAATAAAAAAAAAAATAACACAAAAACTATCTTTATGATGTACATATCAGTCACGGAACGAAAATGTCATTCCAAAAATCAGATAAATTGATCAAGTATAGCCAAAACCACTATCAATAATTTCCTTCACTCTTTATCTGTGTCTAAACCTAAACGTAGATTCTGTGAACAAAGCTTCTTCCTTAGAACTGCACGCCTGCGGAACTCTCTTCCCTTCGCTTGCTTTCCAGCTGACTACAATCTGATTGTCTTCAAAGTCCAACATAAACAAGTTCTTGATGAACCGTCCCCTTAAGTAATCCAACTTACGAAAATTCCACTACTTATCTTTACTACGCTATAATCCCATTGACTAATGTACATCCATTAACCCTTATCCTCGAGTGGCCTCCTGGCCTTGATAAGGGGTGACTTCTATGTAAAAAACAAAATTTTTTTAAAGTATGTTTTTTAATATAAAGAAAATCATTAAGCGATTAATGTGAAATCGTTAGCATTACAAGGCTGATCTTGCAGGTTTGAATTGTTGTGAAGTGATCTGCTCTTGTTTTGTCAATATGAGGACATGAGCTAGTTCTTTTGTTTGCTTACTTATAAGATTTAATTTACTTTGTTAAAAAATAAAATTACTTGATTAAGTTAGTGATATTTGGAATATGACGTTCTCTTTCTGTGACAGGTACATACATTAAAAAAAATTTTTTTTTTTTTTAAATAAATTGAATTCTGGACAAGTACCCCAGAAAAAATTGAACTGAAAAAGAATTTTATGACAAAGAAGATTTTTTTTATGATTCATGCAAAGTTCCCAGAATTTTATACAAAAATAAACATTCAGATATACATGCCCAGAAATGTAGGAGAAATAAACAATTTTCACTTTCATAAAGATTGGCAACTAAGTTCTTAAAAAAAAATTTTTTTTTTTTAAACTTGGATTCATAAGACCATAAATTCATGTCAGTGGATAGAGATGTTGAATCTTTACAGTTTCAGGTGAGCATTGTCTAACGATAGCAGTTTCAATCCTACCCAAAGCCGGCCAGAGGATTAGTTGGCCACAACGTGGTGAGACGACAGCAACTATGGGAGGCAGTAATTACTGAAGATGCAGTCAAGAGTTCCGCATTCCTATCCCGTCACGGTTAACCACCTGACGAAGAGGAATAGTTGACCAAAAACGTGGTGAAACAACAACTACAAAGATGAGGATAATAGTTTGCAAATAAATGAAATTAGTTCTTGCCATTTTTTTAAATTTACATTTTTTCAAAGTAAAAAAAGAACTAACAACTATTAATTGAATGATGTTTTCTCCATTCATGTTCACAACTTTTACCAATGTTCAACCAGATTCTCAATACTTTTTCAGTGGAAATCACTTTATTTTGACTCGAAAAATTCATCCAACCAAGCTTTAAAAAACGGCAAGAACTTAATTGCCAACCCAATATATCAAAAGAGAGAGAATGACATCAAAGTCTTAAAACAAGCAAACACAATGTTTGTCCAGAATTTCTCATGTGAAAACAAAAAACCCACAAAAATAAAGAAAAATCTGTATGATGTATGAACCCATAACAAAAAATATCATATTCCAAAAATCAGATAAATTGATCAAGTAGTTTTATTTTTATAAAGAAAACCATTTTTAAGTGAATTTGAGTTTTTTTTTTTCAATGTTCCCCCTTTCCATGTTAAGAATAGCTTTCTAAACTTTCGATTTGGAGTTATCTCCCTTGTTCCTTCAGAATGCTTTCAAGATAGCACCACAAGATCCTCACTCGCAATTTATAAAATTTTATTTCCTTATCTAAAAAATAAAACTACTTGATCAATTTATCTGATTTTTTGTGTACAGCATTTTATTTCCATCATAGGTACATTCATCATACAGATGTTTTTTTTGTTTTTTTTTTATTTCATGGGGGCAATTCTGAGCAAGCACCACAAACAGAACAGACAACAAGAAAGACATGGAATTTCTACAGAGATAGGGTAATGTGAGAGAAACATAAAATTAGTTGTGAACAAGAAGACTCTTAGAATACCTGTATGAATCAATTCAAATATTTAAATATTTCAACATTTAACATTAAAAGCATCATTTTAGTAAGATATCCCATTTATATGTGTAATGTTTTATATAAAGGTTGATGGCACACTCACACACAAATAGCATTTATGGAATCGATAATAAAATTCACAATTCGTTCTGCAATCCAACCATATTTTGGATTCTGATTTATCCAACTTTCAGTCATGATTGTTCAAGTTTTTATTTTATCACCATTAATAATATGCGGAGACATTTTGGTAATTATCTCGCCAATAAAAGATTTCATTGTCAAATGGACTTCACATTAACCAGACTTTAATCTCTAGATTTTTATCCATAAAGTTTTCTCTAAGATAATATCTATCAAAATAATCTTTCCAGACTATTTTGTGACGGGAACCCATGGTGGGGTTATATGAAAGGAGGTACACAACCCGTCTTTTATTTATTTTATATATATATATATATATATATATATATATATATATATATATATATTGTCCAGTGAAAGTTGGCTTTTGGTATATAGATGATATAAACCCATGACCAGTGCAAGTTAACAGGTAATTTGTTATTATGTTCTTTTTTCATTGTGAACTAAATAGATGGATGGATAGAGTTCACATAATCTTGTAATGCTAGAATATGTTTGTGGTGCGGCCAGAGTATGTGTCATCCACATATCACAACCACATTGTTGGCTTTAGTGGTGTTGATCCTAATACCATTTCCTCAAAGTACTACATACAGTGGGATAGAAACAAATATTTGTACATATGAAAAATTGTATTTTAATGTATGTAAAACCTTTAACTGAAATAAAATTCAATACATTATTGTGTAAAGATATGTACTACTAAAAAAATAATAAACTTAATTCTTATTCTAACAGAAGTTAATGCATTATTTTCATTTTAAAGGGTGAAAAAAGTATTTGTACAAATCATTTTAACGAATGCAGGGTGACCCCCAAAAAACGGGTCCCAACTCTAATTAGGCCCCGTTTCTTAGTGTTTTGTCCAAATGAAATTAAACTTTGGTCATAACTAGTTTATTATATTCAAAACATCACATCAAAACACTAGGGTCTTTGGCCTTTTTTTCTCCGTTCTACAGCATATGTTCTAGATATACTTTCTATGTTTTTTTTGGGGGGGGGGGTCACCCTGTATTTTAGGGTAGTATATTCTAGAATGATCAAGTAATGTAATCAGTTACTATAGTTAACTCTATTAGCCACTATTAGAACATTCTGAAATTGCTAATCTCACAAGAAAGTTTTAATAATGCCTAAAAGTAAAGAATTGGCTATCTAAAAACAAAATACATGATTTTGTCTCTTTGTAAAGATGGAAACAGTTACAGAAAGATTTCTAGCAACCTGAATATTTCTTTTTGCCTTGTTCATTGTGCTGTTTAAGACTCAAAACAGTGTTGAAAGCCAAAGACGAACCGATGCTCAGAGCCAGATTTCCCCAAGATCAGCAAGGATATTAACGACGCCAGATGTGATTTCTTAGGTCATTATTAAACCTTTAAAAATTTAAGGAGTTGAACCTAGAAAAAGCAGATGGCCGATTGGTTAGCTCAGAAAAAGCAGATGGCCGATTGGTTAGCTCAGAAAAAGCAGATGGCCGATTGGTTAGCTCAGAAAAAGCAGATGGCCGATTGGTTAGCTCAGAAAAAGCAGATGGCCGATTGGTTAGCTCAGAAAAAGAAGATGGCCGATTGGTTAGCTCAGAAAAAGAAGATGGCCGATTGGTTAGCTCAGAAAAAGAAGATGGCCGATTGGTTAGCTCAGAAAAAGCAGATGGCCGATTGGTTAGCTCAGAAAAAGCAGATGGCCGATTGGTTAGCTCAGAAAAAGCAGATGGCCGATTGGTTAGCTCAGAAAAAGAAGATGGCCGATTGGTTAGCTCAGAAAAAGCAGATGGCCGATTGGTTAGCTCAGAAAAAGCAGATGGCCGATTGGTTAGCTCAGAAAAAGCAGATGGCCGATTGGTTAGCTCAGAAAAAGAAGATGGCCGATTGGTTAGCTCAGAAAAAGAAGATGGCCGATTGGTTAGCTCAGAAAAAGAAGATGGCCGATTGGTTAGCTCAGAAAAAGCAGATGGCCGATTGGTTAGCTCAGAAAAAGCAGATGGCCGATTGGTTAGCTCAGAAAAAGCAGATGGCCGATTGGTTAGCTCAGAAAAAGCAGATGGCCGATTGGTTAGCTCAGAAAAAGCAGATGGCCGATTGGTTTGCTCAGAAAAAAGCAGATGGCCGATTGGTTAGCTCAGAAAAAGCAGATGGCCGATTGGTTTGCTCAGAAAAAAGCAGATGGCCGATTGGTTTGCTTAGAAAGAGAGGTAGCTGATTGATTATCTCAGAAAAAGAGGTAGTCAACTAGTTAGCTTAGAAAAAAAGAAAAAAGATAGATGATCACTTATATTAGAAAAGTTGATAGCCGATTGATTAGTCTAAAGGAGTATACAGATAGCGCATTTGTTAGCTTAGAAAAGGAAATAGAGCGCAAATTGGTTAGTTGTTCGGTGAAAAAAAAGTGAATTATATTTATGCATTTGTAAATATTCTGAATAAAAATTGTTAATATAAACAGATCATCTCTTCTGGTTTGGGCTAGTTAACAAACACTACTAGCAAATAATATCAGGCATTCTGTTTGATCAGTTAGCTTAGAAAAAAGGTATAACCACTCGAGGATTAGAAAAATAGAGTTAATTGCTAAGATTAGAAAAGGAGATGGATGGATGATTGGGTTGGCTTAGAAAAGGAGACGGATGGATGATTGGGTCGGCTTAGAAAAGGAGACGGATGGATGATTGGGTCGGCTTAGAAAAGGAGATGGATAGCCGATTCGGTCGGCTTAGAAAAGGAGAAGGATAGCCGATTCGGTCGGCTTAGAAAAGGAGATGGATAGCCGATTCGGTCGGCTTAGAAAAGGAGAAGGATAGCCAATTCAAATAGCTTAAAAAGGAGAAGGATAGTCGATTCGGTTAGCTTAGGAGAAGGATAGTCGATTCGGTTAGCTTAGAAAAAGACACAGACAGCTGATTAGGCAAACCTAAAAAGCTTGATAGAAGGCTGATTGGGTTAGCCTAAAAGACTTGATAGAAGGCTGATTGGGTTAGCCTAAAAGACTTGATAGAAGGCTGATTGGGTTAGCCTAAAAGACTTGATAGAAGGCTGATTGGGTTAGCCTAAAAGACTTGATAGAAGGCTGATTGGGTTAGCTTAAAAAAAAACTTGATAGAAGGCTGATCGGCTTAGCCTAAAAGACTTGATAGATAGCCGATTTGGTTAGCTTAAAAGCCTTGACTGAAGGCAAATTGGGTTAGCCTAAAAGACTTGATAGGAAACTAATTGGGTTAGCCTGAAAGATTTGATTGAAAGCCAATTGGGTTAGCCTGCAAAACTTGACTGGAGGCTAATTGGGTTAGCCTAAAATACTTGACTGAAGGCTACTTGGATTAGTCTAAAAAACTTGACTGAAGGCTAATTGGGTTAGCCTAAAAAGACTTGACTGAAGACCGATTGGATTAGCCTAAAAAGACTTTATACATAACAGATTTGATTAGCCTAAATGTCTTGATAGATAGCCAATTGGGTTAGCCTAAAAAACCTGAGAGAAGGCTCATTGGGTTAGCCTAAAAGACTTGATAGATAGCCGAATGTGTTAGCTAAGAGAAGTAGCTTTTATGCACTGTGCTGTTGCTGAGGTAGTTGAAGAGTTTATATGTATTATATTGTGTCATGGTTTGGCCAACATTTCTTCCCAAAGAAGAAGAATGTCCCAAACATGTAAGTTGTATTTGAAATTCTCTCTGGATAACATGTCTAATACTCGAAGTCCTGGGTTGCATGTTGCAATCCTCATGGTCACATGTTTTCCTTGGCGGTTTAGTTAGAAACTTGTTATTCATGAGAACTGGGTAGCCATTTGTGGACAAAAACAATTGCAGAATATTTCTATGAATAAACCTCAATATTTATATATTTCTGCATGAAGACTTAATACCATGTTAAATTATGTGGTGATACAGGTATTGATGAAGAGATATTTTTTATACATTAATTTTAAACAATTTTCTGGCAAAATAATTTAGATCCCAACAAGATTTATTCAAATAACAATGCTAAATGCAAATTTGTAAAAATGTGTGGCTGTCAATGGAATTATGGATATTGTGGGGGTGGGGGGTATATTTGACAAAAAGTTCCTGTTTCTATGTAGTTTGACATCAAAGCGAGGATATGTTGTTTTCAAGATCCACTTTTCTTCTGTTAGCCATAAAACTTAAACAAGTCATAATTGTAGTCTTAGTATTGTCTGCACGGAGAATTGAACCTTCAACCGACAGAAAACAGTCATTTAGAGCTGATTATTACTTGGCATTTTGTTATGCTACATTTTAAATTCTGTATAGATTCCCAAGTCCAAATAACCATTGTTTATATTTTGCAAAAGTGTCTGTGGCCATATTATACATTTTTAGATATAAATGAAAATAAAATGTTGGTTTCAGATATCTTATAGTAAGTATAATATGGAAATAAAGAGACTTTGTTTTAATTATATTAACAGATATGTCACAGTTTTTTTTTTTTTTTTAATTTTTCAAATGAAACCAAAGTGGGATGAATGGTGGTTGTACCTATTTACTATGCCTCCCCACGGGACAGAGTTAGACACCAGGGTCGTTTTTAACGTGGAGAAAAGGTACAAAAATAAAAATTGTCTCAGTCGTGAAGGATTTCTCCTCCACTGAAGGAGAACAAGAAATAGAAGTGCAGCATCTGAAGAACAGATACTACACTTTGATCTTGACCAAAAGGCCAAGGAAGATGAATGGTGGTTGTAGTTCAATGGTTTACTTTCTTTTGTTTTAATTTCCTTATTTTGTATTATTCATGGAGATGGGGCATCCTAACAATTTCAGTCACTCCAACTTTTTAAGATTATAACCGTTCCTTTAAGTGCAATTGTTTGTATTTCTCTTGCACTTGGTTCACCGGGTATGTTTGACAGGTAGTTTTTAAATTCTTTATCATGAGTTCGGTTGCTCCTATAATGATTGGAATGATGGAGATCTAAAGATTCAAGTTTTTTTTTTCATATAGTACATAAGGCCTTAGTGTGTGTGTGTGTGTAAATAACTGTGTCCGTATGCACACACACACACATATATATATATATATATATATATATATATATACATATATTACTTCATTATCTACATAAGATTTTATGTAGATATTTTCAGTATTTACTTAAACAGTGCTCAATATGCGCGTAAAGCTAGGTAATATGTTATGAAAATATATATGGCAAGTAAGCTACACAGGATTTTCCTTGTAAGGATTTATCAAGCAATAGTGAAGATGAAACGCAAAAAAAATTATGTGTAGCTTAATTTACATATATTATATATATATATATATATATATATATATATATATATATATATGTATATATATGTATCTCTCTTGTGTTTGTGTGTGTGTGTGTGTATATATATATATATATATATATATATATATATATATATATATATATATATACACACACAAACACAAGAGAGATAGAAAGATTGTGAAAAATTATATAATTTTTTCCTAGAAAAAAAAATTAAAAAAATAAAAATTTGTTGCTATGGAGATATTGTTTAGCCATTCTTTTTCTCCCAGACTTTTTTTTTTCCTTCTTGTATTTATTTTGTGAGTACAGAACACACACAAAATATTTTCTAGATTATTATACGAGTAAATTTCACCCAACAATTTTTTTATTTTTTTAGAATGAAATGATTTATCCTGGAAAGAAGAAACAATGTGCAAATCTGTATACAGTCACTGTAGCTTCACAGAAATGAATCACATGTTTTAAAAGGGTAACTACAGTTTGCAATAATAAAGTTGCCATGCAGGCCAGAAGAAGAGATGGCTATGAGGTCTAATATCTGTGCACATGCATTAAAAAAAAAAAAAAAAAAAAAAAAAAAGAAAGGTGGCCTCTTTTTCACACACCATTATGAAAAAGTGCTGCATTTGAAGTACAATCTTTGATGTGGATACTCTAAAATTTAATTTTTTATTTTGTTTATATATTACCTATTTTGATATTTGTTTTATTATAATATTATGCTAACTAGCTGGTATTTATTTTTTATACTCTGGAAAGAATCTAAAAGTCCCACAGAAAACAAAAGCACTTCTTTTTTTTCTAAGGGGCTCATGGATTCTCGGCAGAGTATAACAAAAAGTAACAAACTACCAGTTAATTAGCAGAATATTAAAATAAAACAAATTTTAAAACAGATAAAAAATAATTAAATAACACACTTAAGATGTAAATTCATAATCACCCCTCTACACAAAAAATATAAATAAATTAAATAATTTTATTCTATTTGCTGCAGAGATATTCATTCACTGTTACATAATTTCAAGACACAATTTTCAGTCCATACAGTTTTCAACAGATTTGAAACACTCACCACTTAACAAAGAGGATTTTCCTCAAAATATATAATGGAATATGGTCACACACATTAGATCATTGTGTAGAATTCGGATTTTTTAAGTAAGATTTATTATTGATAAAAAAAATAATTATATATATATATATATATATATATACACGTCAAGATATTGAAATGAATTAGATTACAGGTTAGTGAATCTAGTGGTTTCAAGTCTTACTAAATATTATTGGAAGGAAATATTCATATAAGACAATCCCAGCCAAATAAAAGTGCTCAATATACTAGATAGAGCAGATAAAATTAGAGTTTATCAAATTTCATTTAAAAAGAATTATTTTTCAAATAAAAATTTATTGTTTGAATCAAAGAATACAATGTTTAAAATAATTTGCTTAATCCATAGATTTTCAAAGTAAGTACATCTCCTCAGAGGAAAAAACTATATATATATAAGTTATAAAAATATATATGGCGGAATATTCTGTGTAGCATAATTGCCATATATATTTTTATCACTTACTACCTAACTCTACCTATGTACTGAGCACTGTTGAAGTAAATACTTAGTTCATGCATAAAATTATACTTTCGTATATTAATTTATGTGACTAAATTAAGTAGTCATTATATATATATATATATATATATATATATATATATATATATATAAAAGGAAAAGAAATCAAGATTATAAATTCAAATTTTGAGGAAATTTATTGTTCAACAGAATACTCAAAAAAAAAAAAAAAGAAAAAAAGAAAAAAAAAAAAATTTAAGAAATCCTTAATCTGCTGAGTTCCAAAAAAATGCTATTCTCTTCAGAGGAAATCAAGACATTAACAAATTACTAGTATAGCCAAGCTAAGAATTGGCATTGAATAAACACGAGATGAAATAGCACTATGTTTAGTGATAAAATGAAAAATAAAAATGTAATATGTTTATATCAGTTAAAACATGTTTTTCACAAGGATTTCTTAAAATTTTTCTTGGAATATTCTGTTGAACACTAAATTTCCTTGTAAATTTTTAATTTACAGTCTTGATTTCTTTTCCTTACGGCAATCTCTACTTCCTATTGTGGTTGTATTGGGCTTTTTTTAATTTGGTTAGGATTACTATATAAATATTTATATTTGTATTAGATTTAAGTTTACACTTGCTTTTGTCTGGTAAACTTTTCATTCCTATTGCCTGGATTGATTATATATATATATATATATAGATATATATATATATATATAGATCACTTGTTTTATTCTTCCTTTCTTAATACTGGCAACTTTCCATTTCTTGCATTGTACTTCCAAGCATCAAAACAGTAACCATTCCTGTTGTATTGAAATACAGATTTAATAAACACGAAAATCACAAAGCTATCATGTATTAATTTAAACTACTCGTTTCTTATTAAAATGCAACCAAGTTCTGAGAATTTGATTATTGAAGTAGCCCACCTCTAAAACAAAATTACTACCCATGGAATCTGATAAAATTTACAATTGTTTCTGCAATCCACCTGTATTTGGTATACAAACAAACTTCCAAATTTTAGTAATAAATGTCCAACAATCTTTGTTTTATTGCCATGGGGGACACTTTGGCGATTATCTCATTAGTAAGAAGTGTGACTTCACACTTACAGGATCATAAATAACCCAAATTTTTTATTAATGAAGTTATCTAAAAAGTGTCTATTAAAACCACTAGCAGATTCGTTATAAACTGAAGAGTCATGACAGCCAAAATCAGGGCAGTTCTAAAAGAAGATCTCCATGTTATCAACAAATTTTGTTTGTCATATCCAAATGTATTTATAATTGAATGGCGATAAAACAAATATTTGCATTATTTAAATTGCTTCAACTACTGTTCTCATCTTGAGTGTTATTTTCACGTTTTGGTCGATGTAACCACTGACCATTTTCAGGCATCTTTCTGTCAGATTCTGAAATCTGCATAGAATTTTAAATGAGAATCTTTATTTAATCTTTTCATTCTGTCAGCCATGACCAGGTATAAATCTGAAGTAATTTGCAATGGCATAATAAAGTTCTTAGCAAAAATTCAGTTGTAAGTGACACTCTTCTGGAGGTTGAAGGTTCAATTCTCAGTGCAGACAATACTCAGAATATAATTGCGAATAACTTCGGACTTCTAACCAGGCATGGTTTATGGAACAAGAGCATATTACACCTGTGGATTAAATAAAGTATCAGTTCAAAATTCCATAGAGATTCCCTAGTTTGACAAGATACACCAGAAGAAGGTTGGAGGTTACATCAGCTGAAATGTTACGAAAATAATGCTCAACATGAGAACGATAATCTAAATAACATGAATTATCAATCCTCATCTCAAAAATTCAGAAACAAAACAAAGACTTGGACATTTATGATTGAAATATGGTGGACAAGTCAAGAATAGACTGAATTTTTTTTTTTTTTTTTTTTTTTTTTTTTTTTTACAAAGGAGTCACCTCTTATCAAGGCTTGAAGGCCACTCAAGGATAAGGTTTAATGAGTGTACAGAAGTCATTGGAAGAGTAGCATAGTAATCATTAGTAGTGGAACTTTGTTGTCATTTGATTGCTTAGGGGACGGCTTAACAAGAACCTGTTTACGTTGGACATAAAGACAACCATATTGTAGTCAGCTGGAAAGTAGGCCAGCGGAACAGAGTTCCACAAATAGGCAGTTCTAGGAAAGAAGCTTTGTTCATGGAATCCACGTTTAGGTTTAGGAACAGATGGAGAGTGGAGAAAATTATTGACTGAAGTCTATTTGTTCAAAATATGTTTCGATTGCAGAAAAGATTGTGAATTTAATGATCCCATGGGTGTCCCTTGTTTTTTTTTCATGTTGGTGTGATCGTGAAAGAAGAGAGAAAGGTGCATTACAGAAGACTGTGCGAGCAATAGATTTACTGATGGCACAAGCAGCAGACAACAAACAAGCAAGAGATGAGATTCTATTGGAAAAGTTAACCCATCATTGCCCAAATAATACTGAAACCAAATATTTTTATATAAATAAATACTCAAATATTAATAAAAACACAATTAATCCTGAAAATTTTTCTTTTTTCTACAAGTGTAATTAGCTGAAAGTGTTAATACTGATTTTAAAATTAATCCAAACATCTCTAGAAGAGACACTATCCATCAGTGGTTTCGTATGCAAGGTTTACATTTGAAATAGAATTTTTGTTGATTTATAAGACTTACATTTGATATAGAATTTTGGTCTTTATAAGTTTTACATTCAAACTAGAATTTTGGTCGATCCATAAGTTTATTTTCAAAATAGAATTTTTGTTGATCCATAATGCTCACATTCGAAATAGAATTTTTGTCGATCTATAAGACTTACATTCGAAATGGAGTTTGTCGATCTTGAAAATCTTTATGCTGAACTTTGGAACCTATTAAAAATTTTGAACAGAACTCCATGAGGGTAAATTGTTCTCAGTCATGAATATAGACAACTTATCCTCATGGATTAAATAAAGAGTTTGATTTGTAATTCCATGTAGGTTCCAGAATTCAAAAAAGATGCACCTGAAGAAGGTGTGAGGTCACCAAAGTTAAGCAATGCTGAGTCTGGTCAGTACTAGATGGGTGGTCATTTGGAAATACCAGATGCTGTATGTAGGAGGATGTCAACACCACCCTGCAAGAGCAGTAAAAATATAATGCTGTCATATACATGCGACTGTGAACCATTGGATGATTTGATATCTCCTAGACACTTCATCCTTTGAGAGAAGCCAGTTCAACCTGCTTAGAGTTAATTTCACTGGATATGCTCCATAGCATAAATGCTAGTTAAGTTGGGTGTTGTATTCACAGTGTTTCAAGTGATGTAATCTCCAACCTTCTTCCGGTGTATTTGTCAACTCATGAACCTGGATGAAACACTTCTACCTGGTTATAGCTGATAGAATGAGAACCTACTCCATGGTTTAATTATAGGGTTCAGTTCAATTAGAAGATGCCCACAGTTAGAAAAATATACCTTAAAAATGTGGGAGACTATATTCACCGAAAAATTATATTAAAACCAAGATGAGAATAGTTGTCCAAATAATACTAATTATCAATGCTTATCTCAAAAAGTCTATATTTACTTGCTTCCCCACAAGGGTAAAGTTGGACATAAAGTCAGTTTTGAATGCAAGCAAAATCTAGCTTCCTGCCCCCACTAACCAAAAAGAATAGGCAGCTGGATTTGGACAAAAATTAAAATTGCCTCAGTTTTGAAGCATTTCTCTTTTATTAACCGAGAACAGAAAAGATGAAGTGCTGAATCAGAACACATACTACGTCTTGCTCCTTCAAACAAGTTTTTTTTTTTTTTTTTTTGTAAAATAAGTTGTTTACCAAAGATTGAAATTGAATATTTCCAAATTATTAAAAAAAAAAAAAAAAAAAAAAAAATTTTTTTTTTTTTTTTTTTTTAAATAAAATGCAGACCGAACATTCTTAATTTTAGGTGATGATTTATTTAGTTGCATTAAGTTTTTAATAATTGTTTATTATTTAAAGTGGATTCATTAAAATTCAATGTTAATCCAATTCTTTATAAATTCTCTCTTTTTTTTTTTTTTTTTCCTATATATAATAAAAAAATGGGTTAAAATTATATTTACTATAACAATGACCATACATTGAAAATGTACATTCACAACTTGAAAATAAAAAAATTAAATTGAAACTAATAAAAAATATTTGAAAAAAAAAAAACATGAAATAAATAAAATAAATAAGAAAAAAAAAAAATGGACACTAAGAACCAAAAGCGTTGTGCGTTTAACAATGCACTAGGCAGTAATGGGTTAAAAAAAATTCCAAAAGATGGAGCCAGAAAATAGATGACCTACCAACTGTCTTGGAAACTGAAACAATGCCTGGAGGTAAAAATAACACATCAAATTCACACAAGTAGGAAGAACAGGGGGAAGGGGGGAAGGGTTAAGGAGGCAGATATTAGTAAAAATAAATAAATAATAATATTGTTTGTAAACATTAGTAAGAAAATAAAAAAAACGGTAGTGACGAGGGGTAGGAGGATAAAACTGGGACTCAATCCTACAAATCCAAAAAAATGTAACATCTAAATAAAACATTCAAATAATTTCAAATTCAAAATTTGTAAAATAGTGAACAATCCTGCAAGCAATTTTTCACGATAATCAGACTTTATTTCTTTTGGTTTTAGTAACAGAAGCTCCTAATTTTCACCTTTTTTACTTTAAGGTGGAAACTTCTTATATCAAGGAAGATAACTTTTCTGATGACAAATAATTTTAAATTTCAAGTAATTTTAAAATATATTTTTTTCAACAATCCATTTTTATTTAACAAAAAAATTTTTTTTTTTTTAATGAAACAGTTTTTTATTGGCTAGTTAAAAACAAAACCCAACCTTTTCCATAAAGAAAATAAACACTAAAAATGCAATTTCATAGACTTTTGGAATTTGATAACAGATTTAGGTCTAAGTTCTTGCTCAGAATTCTCTCTATATTTAAAAAAAAAAAATTTTAAGTGTGTATGAGGTACACATCCCTGACGGAACAAAAATCATGGAACAAAAATCATATTCCAAAAATCACCTAAATTGATTGAGTAATTTTATTTTTTTATAAAAAAACAGTCTCATATCACCAGCATGAAAGAAGGGGAGATAACTCAACAATTGAAACTGGCGACACCCTATAATGCCTATAATTGTTTAAAAATTATTTTCTTTACAAAAAAAAAAAAAAAAAAAAAAAAACTACTTCATCCATTTACATTATTTTTGGAATATGACATCACGGGTATGTACATAATAAAGATTTTTCTCCATTTTCGGGAATAATTCTGGACAACCACCGACGTACCATTGTACCTCTGTTGAATATATTTTGGATTATATTTACTCCAGTCAAAATAGTTGATTGAATGCAATTAATCCCACAAGTTTGTGAACAAGACATCCAAAACAATTTGATAATGCTAGATGGAATGAAAAGAGTTTACAGTTTTTCTGCTTCAAAAATAAATTTCACGTAATTTGAAGAAAAGTTATCTCCCTTGTTAGGAAAAATTGGATTCTTTGTTATTGTACCTATTTACAATGCCTCCCCAGGGGACAGAGTTAGACACCAGGGTCGTATTTTAATGTGGAGAAAAGGTACAAAAATAAAAAATTGTCTCAGTCGTGTAGGAACGCTCCTCCACCGAAAGAGAACAAGAAATGGAAGTGCAGCATCTGAAGAACAGATGGTATTTATTTGCTCCCCCACTGAGCAAATTAGGCACAAGGCCGTTTTTAATGTGAGGTAAAAACCAGCTCCCCTAAAAGGGGTCACTCTGGTTACCAAAAATAATAATTGTCCCAGTATAGAGGGTTTCCCCTCCATTGACTGGTACAAATTATCTGAAGTGCAGTATCTGCCGGAACAGATACTACACTTTGATCTTGGCCAAAAGGCTGATAGTGAAATTCGAAAAATGAAATACAGAATTTCAAATAAAACTAATGTTATCTATTGAATTGTCATGTCACAGTAATGAAAATATCAACAAAAAAAATTTACAAAAAGTGATAAAGTAGAAAATTAATTATTAATGAAAACAGTTTTTGAAAACAATTAGCGAAAATGAGGTTTTTTGATAAATTGGCCAAAGATTTTCAGTTTTCAGAAAATATTTACTTCCCTTTTATTACAATTAGAACTCTCCAGTTTCTTTTTTTTTTTTTTTTTTGTATTTGAAAATTACTTTCATTAATAATTAATTTTCTACCTAATTGTTTTTCATAATTTTTAGGATATTTTCAATACTGTGACATGACAATAGAGTAGATACCATTGGTTTCACTTGAAATTCAATATTTTAATTTTCTAATTTCGCTACAATAAACGAAGAAACAAAAATTGCTATTTAAAAAAAAAAACAAATATGAGAATTGGGTTCTTATCCAGTATTTAACCTAATTGAATAAACAAAAATACAGAAAAATATGTATCCACCACTGAATGAAAATATCATAATCCAAAAAAAAAATGTATCAGGTTGTTTTTTTTTTTTATTATATAAAAATAATTTTTTAAATTCACTTTTTACCATTTTTACTGATTAATAATATATTGTAGCCATTATAAGGCTGATTTTAAAATTTCTGTAGTTAGAAATGACTTGTTTTATTTTAGTTATTAAATATGGTGGCTCCAGAGATACCATTTTTTATTACCCCATAAAATTTGATTTTCTTAGTAAAAAGAAAAATTACTTAATATGATTTTCGGAATGTGACATTTTCATTCGGTGATTGGTATCTTCATATAAAATTTTTTTCTGTATTTGCTTTTTATTTTAAATTAGGTTGAATTCTAGACTTGTACCAAAAATGATCCATTTTCACTTCTCCGTCCATTGTAGCCATACATATATCATTTATAAATCATCAACCCTGATGGTTGTTTATAGAAAAAGAAAAACAAAACATTAGAACCAAAACATTGGATGCTGACATTTGGACCAATATAAATAAGGAAGATAGGTCTCCTTTTAAAACTTTACACAACACACATATATATTTTTCCATTTTTTTAACAAATATTTTATTTGTTCATGATGTAATTTTACTTTACATTTCAATTCAATGGTGAAAAAGTTTTTAAAAATAAAAGGGGGGGGTTCTTATACAGAATTCCTTCTACATTAAAAAAAAAATCTATATGATGTACATACCCATGACGAGATGAAAATAGTATATTCCCAAAATCATGTAAATTATAAAAAGAAAATTGATTGATCAAAGAAAATTATTTTTCAGCAATTAATGAGAACTTGTAGGCATTACAACAAAAACCTAGCAAGTCTGAATTATTGTTGAGTAATCTCCTTTTGTTAAGATTATTTTCAAAATGTTGGGCAAGATAATCACTCCTCTGATACTCATAAAATTTGATTTTCTTATTTGAAAATAAAACTACTATTTTGTTGCTTCACCATGAGTTCATAAATCATACAGATTTATTTTTATTTTTTAATAGAGGGGGAGTTTTGGAGAAGAACTTTAAAGACATATGCTGACAGTTAATGCAAGTAAAATAAAAAAATCTTTGGTGTATTTAAATTAATTTAAAAACTTTAATAATCAATAAATGTTATTCCTTTAAGTATAAGTACTCAATTTATTTTTCAAGCATTTTTTTTTACAGTCAAGTTGATGCACAGAAGAGGAAAACTTATGATCTCGGTGTCAGCAAGTACAAAAGTTTTGTCTACAAAAAATTAAACTAGCACTAACAATGGCATATATGCACACTCTCAACTGTAATCATAATATTTGGGGGGGGGGTCTCAGAATCTGTTCTGGCTCTGTGCCATATTTCCAGTGGGTAACACTGATACACAGGTACTTAACTATTCAAAAAGAATATTTAATTTTTTTTTTTTTTTTTTTACTTAACATTCTTTTACATCGCTTCGGGCAATGCCGAGAAACAGGTCCTGCTAGTTATCAATAAATGTTATTCCTTTAATCATAATTAATATTCTATTTTTCAAGCATTTTTTTTTTTTTTTTTTTTAAATCGAGTTGATGTGCAGAAAAGGAAAATTTATAAAACTGTGTCAGCAAGTGCATTATCAACTCAAGATTCATAATCATGAACATTTCTCTTGAACAAAAGTTTCATCTAGAAAAATTAAACCAGCACTAACAATGGCATATACGCATACTCTCAGTTTCTGGTGCAAATCTTTTCCGCGTTGTTTTTCTTTTTTTCTCCATATTTACTTAATCTATACATGTATAGTTTATGCCTACCTATATATACCTATTGTCAATGCTGGTATAATATTAGGATCATCAGTCATTATCTAAAGAGATGGAGAGAAATTATCGGTTATTTAGAACAAGGTTTCCTAAAACTTCAGGGCATCATGGAACCCCTCAGCAAGTAAAAGGTTTTTCACAGAGCACTAACAGGATAATTTCTAAAACAAATATCAAAAACATTAATTTCAAATTTTAACACTAACCTTTTTTCCAGTAAAAAAAAAGATAATTAAATGTCTGCAGGCATTTAATTTTTCCATATAAAGCATTTGGTCCTCCTTAAGAAAGCTTCACTCACAGAGCCCCAGGGTGGAGCTCACATTGGGGAAACTCTGATTTAAAAATGTAACATGCAGCCGCAGCTGAGATTGAACTCCCTACTGTAGTGTAATTTAAATCTTGTTTGTAGCTGAATACTTGATGCTTTGCTAGGGCTATCAAAGGTATTTTTTATTGTGATGCCATCATTAGATGGGTTCTAGATGGGTTGCCTACGACAGGTTAAGAGAGGCCACTCTACCCTCGAGAGAAGGATAGGCAGCACCAGTTTCCCAACCTGGTATTTTTACCTCGCGGTACATACAGTGCCTCGCCTTCTCAAATGGTCACCAGTTTGATACTGGCCAGACTCAATGTTGCTTAACTCTGATTTAGATCATTCTTAGCTAACCAAGTCTGATGTTTATAAATAAATGTTTGTCATGATAGCTTTGTAATTATCAATTAAATCATCAACACCAAACATGGGAAGCATTAATTGATTAATGTGATTATTCATACCCAGTTATTTCCCCTTGGATTGTTTATAATGGCAGTGACAATGTGATAGGAATTTTCATCCTATATATTTATTTACATTTTTGAAATACAATTATTTTTAATATCCTCAGAAAGAAACTTGTGTTTAAATATTTTAAATTTAAATATCGTAAAATAATTATATTTAGTTTAACATTCTAAAAATAAATTTTTATAATACCATAAAATACAAGAAATAAAACTGCACATTAAATATGCTACGACAAGTGCGACACAGATTTTCCGATAACTTTAATTCCAGAGTATTGCTGAAGTAATCACATGGACAGACCATCTAATTGCACCATAATTCATAAAACTTTTTTAAAAATAATAAATTGCATAATTAAGACAGCTTAACCATAGGATTGAAAACAGAATGTCCATCCCAGGAGGGCATTTGTTATATTTTATAAATGTGCAGATTAGTACGTCATACTGAAATACCTGCTAAAGACATCTTACGGGTAGAGTGTATATCTTCCCCTCCCCCAGGAGGGTTTGACCATCCTCCCATTTACAGCACCAGATATTACCAAATGGTCACCCATTTGGTACTGGCCGTGCTTACTTAACTTTGATTTAATGTGAATCAGTGTGCTAAAGTGATTATGCCACTCTAAACTTGAACAAGCATTAAATATTTTTTTGAAAGAGACAAGTTTTTACATTAAATTTAAACAAAATAAGATATAAGCTCAGAATAAAGAGAAACTACCACCAGCAGGTGCAGTATAAACAAATTGATGATGCACTAAACACAAAAACTGTTTATCTAACCAATAAACTAAAACTGATAGAGCGGGATTATTACACTCCACCTCATAGCTTTGTCTTGATTAATCTGGTTAAGATGGTGCTGGACCATCAGTTGACACGAAATGTTGTATTGTGTCAGTAATAATAATCTATTTTAACAAAAAAAAAAGTTCAACAAATAATAGACATTGTACATTTACACAGTGAACATCTGCATAGGTTATAAACATCTAGGTAAAAATTCCTATCATCTAGAAACAATGAATACAAAAAAATTTTGAAGAGCAAGTAACCCAGTGTGAAGAATTAAAATGACAGTAATCTATGTAAGAGTTTCTAAATGGTACAATGGATGTTTGTACAGAATATAGAATTGGCAAAGTCGAGTTCAAATTCCATCAAATCTACTGCATTGTCTGGGTGCATAAATACAATCGAGAAAAGATATGACCCACACCCCTTGCAAAAACTATGAGTAAAGTAGCAATTCATCTTTTTTAATGAATTGTTTAGAATGTTTTATTTTTCAAAAAAAAAAAAAAAAAAAAAAAAAAATTTTTAGATAAAAAGTTTGATGATAAAAGTACAGAATAGTTAACACTCAAAAACTTGTAAACTTAACACATGAGAATAAAATTATTTTACTGAACCCACTTAGTTTTAATATCAAACCAATTTGCAAGACATTTTACTCCATATTAGTATTCAATGGAAACAATTAAATGTAACTTGACAAATATATTTTGTTCATAAAGGGATATTATTGGAAGTCATATTGTGTGTTAATGTAAAAAATTATGCTGATAGCTTATCCAAGAGTGTTCAATTTGCCGATAATTTCACTTTATATTCCAACAATAGCCATCATATCTTCTATTATATAAAAGAGCAAATGTGTGTGTGTTAGTATGTCCAACTTAAAGTTCAAAACTACTAAACAAAAGTCTATAAAGTTTATACTTTTTTTAGTCGACATTGCCCTAGATACATAATATCTAAGATTCAGAGAAAAATGTTTACATTTAAAAGGGATAGCTATGATAAATGAATTACATTTTTCTTTAACACATTCAAACAAGAGAGATGAATGGGTCGGGCGGAAGTGAAAGAGAGGGTTGGAAAGGACAGAAAAATGGGGGGAGAAGGAAAAAGATAACCATAGAGAGATAGCTAGAGAGAGAAAAGGAGAGATAGAAGTTTTAATCTAAAGTTCCTACACACACTATTAAATTACTTCTATTTAGTTTTTTATGGCCTCAGGCAACGCAGTGTAGCCTCCTACTATATATACATAAAGTAAAATCGATTTTGCTCTTTAAATTACAGTAAAGCTTTAGTAATCAACTTACATAAAAAATGTGTATCTACTGTCAAATATTAGTCAGTGTTCTAAAAAAATAATTAAATAAAAATTTGTTGATTGGGTCAAAATTTTTGTTTTACTTACTCATATAAAGAGGGTCAGAGAAGTTTAAATTTGCACCTTGAAACCAATGACACTGTAAAGAAAACAAGCTGAGCATGTCCCCCTCTACGAGTGAAAAATTTACTTTCACTGACTAATGTCTGTGCAAATTTTTTTTTAAACCCAAGGCGTGGTTATTGAGAAAAGTACAAATAAATGAACAGATGAATGATTTGGAGGCAATTTTATTCCTATAATGCCCCCTAAGGAATAGGTTAGAGTTATCTCATAAAATCCATTTTGGAAAAAATTTACTTTCACCATGACTAACGTTTGTACAAAATTTCAAAAAAAAAAATCCAAGGTGTGGTTATTGAGAAAAGTGTGAATGGATGAACGGGAGTGAATTACTAGGTCCAATCCCTTCTTTGTCGGTTGACCAACTAGGAAAAAAATATTAAAGTCAATATTCTTATTTCCCCACACACATCCTCTTTTCTTCCTTCTAATTTTAATCAGTGAACATTATTGGACATACCTACAGTGACTTAAGTTTTCTGTCCCGTCGAGGAAACGTTGCATCCCTCTGCCTGTTCTACAAGTATTTTAATGGTGAATGCTCTGACGAACTGCAGACACTTGAGCCCCCACGACGTAGACACCCTCGACAAATCCGACAGGCAGCTAAATCCCACACCCACTCAGGAGAGATCCCTAGATGTAAAAGATCTTTCTACTCCAGTAGTTTCTTCCCCAGAACCGCTAGACTCTGGAATTCCATTCCAGGTCCCTGCTTCCCTAACTGTACTGACATGCAGAAGTTCAAGTGTAACGTGAACCGACATCTTGCTGCCAAAATCTCAACATAGTGCCCCAGTAGTTGCTGCCCCTGATAGTAGCCCCCTACACCGAAGTAGCAATGTGCCTTGTTTGGGATGAAAATGTAAAAAAAAACATATCTAATAGAATGCTGGCACAGACCTATTACACAAGAGATATAACTGCTAAGAAATAATTAGTTCTAAGTGACAGTCTTTTGATGGTTGAAGGTTCAATCCTCAGTACAGGCAATACTGAAAATACAATTAAAAAATACCCAATCACAAATATAGGTAAGCTACTCCTGTGGATTAAATGAAATGTTCTTTTCGATTTTCCATAAAGATTCTCACATTGAACATTTCCAAATTTCAATGAGACACACCTGAAGAAGGTCGGAGGTTACATGAACTGAAACGTTGTGAGTAGTCCAAATAATTTACATCATACAAATTATCAAGTCGCATCGAAAAAGTTCCGAAACGTGAAAAAAAATTTAGTCAGCATCTCAAAAATAGTCTATTCAGTTTTTTTTAAAAGAACATTTTCACTTGCATTGATATTTTGATTGTATCCCTATTTTTTTTTTTTAAATGAACGTATTCCCGTTGTTTATGCAGCAAACCTATTCCCGTTGTTTATGCAGCAAACCTATTCCCGTTGTTTATGCAGCAAACCTATTCCCGTTGTTTATGCAGCAAACCTATTCCCGTTGTTTATGCAGCAAACCTATTCCCGTTGTTTATGCAGCAAACCTATTCCCGTTGTTTATGCAGCAAACCTATTCCCGTTGTTTATGCAGCAAACCTATTCCCGTTGTTTATGCAGCAAACCTATTCCCGTTGTTTATGCAGCAAACCTATTCCCGTTGTTTATGCAGCAAACCTATTCCCGTTGTTTATGCAGCAAACCTATTCCCGTTGTTTATGCAGCAAACCTATTCCCGTTGTTTATGCAGCAAACCTATTCCCGTTGTTTATGCAGCAAACCTATTCCCGTTGTTTATGCAGCAAACCTATTCCCGTTGTTTATGCAGCAAACCTATTCCCGTTGTTTATGCAGCAAACCTATTCCCGTTGTTTATGCAGCAAACCTATTCCCGTTGTTTATGCAGCAAACCTATTCCCGTTGTTTATGCAGCAAACCTATTCCCGTTGTTTATGCAGCAAACCTATTCCCGTTGTTTATGCAGCAAACCTATTCCCGTTGTTTATGCAGCAAACCTATTCCCGTTGTTTATGCAGCAAACCTATTCCCGTTGTTTATGCAGCAAACCTATTCCCGTTGTTTATGCAGCAAACCTATTCCCGTTGTTTATGCAGCAAACCTATTCCCGTTGTTTATGCAGCAAACCTATTCCCGTTGTTTATGCAGCAAACCTATTCCCGTTGTTTATGCAGCAAACCTATTCCCGTTGTTTATGCAGCAAACCTATTCCCGTTGTTTATGCAGCAAACCTATTCCCGTTGTTTATGCAGCAAACCTATTCCCGTTGTTTATGCAGCAAACCTATTCCCGTTGTTTATGCAGCAAACCTATTCCCGTTGTTTATGCAGCAAACCTATTCCCGTTGTTTATGCAGCAAACCTATTCCCGTTGTTTATGCAGCAAACCTATTCCCGTTGTTTATGCAGCAAACCTATTCCCGTTGTTTATGCAGCAAACGTATTCCCGTTGTTTATGCAGCAAACGTACACCCGTTGTTTATGCAGCAAACGTACACCCGTTGTTTATGCAGCAAACCTATTCCCGTTGTTTATGCAGCAAACCTATTCCCGTTGTTTATGCAGCAAACCTATTCCCGTTGTTTATGCAGCAAACCTATTCCCGTTGTTTATGCAGCAAACCTATTCCCGTTGTTTATGCAGCAAACCTATTCCCGTTGTTTATGCAGCAAACCTATTCCCGTTGTTTATGCAGCAAACCTATTCCCGTTGTTTATGCAGCAAACCTATTCCCGTTGTTTATGCAGCAAACCTATTCCCGTTGTTTATGCAGCAAACCTATTCCCGTTGTTTATGCAGCAAACCTATTCCCGTTGTTTATGCAGCAAACCTATTCCCGTTGTTTATGCAGCAAACCTATTCCCGTTGTTTATGCAGCAAACCTATTCCCGTTGTTTATGCAGCAAACCTATTCCCGTTGTTTATGCAGCAAACCTATTCCCGTTGTTTATGCAGCAAACCTATTCCCGTTGTTTATGCAGCAAACCTATTCCCGTTGTTTATGCAGCAAACCTATTCCCGTTGTTTATGCAGCAAACCTATTCCCGTTGTTTATGCAGCAAACCTATTCCCGTTGTTTATGCAGCAAACCTATTCCCGTTGTTTATGCAGCAAACCTATTCCCGTTGTTTATGCAGCAAACCTATTCCCGTTGTTTATGCAGCAAACCTATTCCCGTTGTTTATGCAGCAAACCTATTCCCGTTGTTTATGCAGCAAACCTATTCCCGTTGTTTATGCAGCAAACCTATTCCCGTTGTTTATGCAGCAAACCTATTCCCGTTGTTTATGCAGCAAACCTATTCCCGTTGTTTATGCAGCAAACCTATTCCCGTTGTTTATGCAGCAAACCTATTCCCGTTGTTTATGCAGCAAACCTATTCCCGTTGTTTATGCAGCAAACCTATTCCCGTTGTTTATGCAGCAAACCTATTCCCGTTGTTTATGCAGCAAACCTATTCCCGTTGTTTATGCAGCAAACCTATTCCCGTTGTTTATGCAGCAAACCTATTCCCGTTGTTTATGCAGCAAACCTATTCCCGTTGTTTATGCAGCAAACCTATTCCCGTTGTTTATGCAGCAAACCTATTCCCGTTGTTTATGCAGCAAACCTATTCCCGTTGTTTATGCAGCAAACCTATTCCCGTTGTTTATGCAGCAAACCTATTCCCGTTGTTTATGCAGCAAACCTATTCCCGTTGTTTATGCAGCAAACCTATTCCCGTTGTTTATGCAGCAAACCTATTCCCGTTGTTTATGCAGCAAACCTATTCCCGTTGTTTATGCAGCAAACCTATTCCCGTTGTTTATGCAGCAAACCTATTCCCGTTGTTTATGCAGCAAACCTATTCCCGTTGTTTATGCAGCAAACCTATTCCCGTTGTTTATGCAGCAAACCTATTCCCGTTGTTTATGCAGCAAACGTATTCCCATTGTTTATGCAGCAAACGTATTCCCGTTGTTTATGCAGCAAACGTATTCCCATTGTTTATGCAGCAAACGTATTCCCATTGTTTATACAGCAAACGTATTCCCATTGTTTATACAGCAAACGTATACCCATTGTTTATGCAGCAAACGTATTCCCGTTGTTTATGCAGCAAACGTATTCCCGTTGTTTATGCAGCAAACGTATTCCCATTGTTTATGCAGCAAACGTATTCCCATTGTTTATGCAGCAAACGTATTCCCGTTGTTTATGCAGCAAACGTATTCCCATTGTTTATGCAGCAAACGTATTCCCATTGTTTATGCAGCAAACGTATTCCCATTGTTTATGCAGCAAACGTATTCCCATTGTTTATGCAGCAAACGTATTCCCATTGTTTATGCAGCAAACGTATTCCCGTTGTTTATGCAGCAAACGTATTCCCATTGTTTATGCAGCAAACCTATTCCCGTTGTTTATGCAGCAAACCTATTCCCGTTGTTTATGCAGCAAACCTATTCCAGTTGTTTATGCAGCAAACCTATTCCCGTTGTTTATGCAGCAAACCTATTCCCGTTGTTTATGCAGCAAACCTATTCCCGTTGTTTATGCAGCAAACCTATTCCCGTTGTTTATGCAGCAAACCTATTCCCGTTGTTTATGCAGCAAACCTATTCCCGTTGTTTATGCAGCAAACCTATTCCCGTTGTTTATGCAGCAAACCTATTCCCGTTGTTTATGCAGCAAACCTATTCCCGTTGTTTATGCAGCAAACGTACACCCGTTGTTTATGCAGCAAACGTATTCCCGTTGTTTATGCAGCAAATGTATTCCCATTGTTTATGCAGCAAACGTATTCCCATTGTTTATGCAGCAAACGTATTCCCGTTGTTTATGCAGCAAACGTATTCCCATTGTTTATGCAGCAAACGTATTCCCATTGTTTATGCAGCAAACGTATTCCCATTGTTTATGCAGCAAACGTATTCCCATTGTTTATACAGCAAACGTATTCCCATTGTTTATACAGCAAACGTATTCCCATTGTTTATGCAGCAAACGTATTCCCATTGTTCATGCAGCAAACGTATTCCCATTGTTTATACAGCAATTATATTCCTGTTTTTATAGATATTGTATTCCTACATTTTCACATGGCAATTTTCTTTTTCTTTTTTATACTGTAATCTTTTTCAATTTTTTTATACAATAATCTTATTCTATTTTTATACAGTAATCTTATTCCTTCTTTGGGAAGTTATAATGCATAAAAGATAATATCACTGAAAACAACATTAAACAATTACAGTCTGAAAAATGCGTCAAATGAATGAGAAGTTTCGGAAATTCATAGGGAGAGAGGTAGTAGATGTTTGTGTGAGTAAAAGTTATTGCAACTTCCTCTAAGTATGACGTTTTGTGACAGTCAACTAGGTGGGAATTAATGTTGATAATTTCCGTCAACATGCAACAGTTATTGGCAAGCAATTAGACCATATTGGCCTTATACATTGCGTCTGTGTTTATAGTCCTATGGTGACTAAATTTTCAGAGAAAAAAAAAAAAATCGACTTTACAGTAGACCCCCACCCCCACCCCGGATACGGTGGCTCTAGGATACAGTTTTTACAGGTTACGATGTGGAATACAATTTTTTTCTGGCCCTTGATCACGATATTTGCCTGCCTTACGGTGTTATTTATGATGTTATTTGATTATATACATGTGTATTATAGACTGTATATGTGTATTATATACTGTACTGTATTTTGTTACGAATTTTTAATGCCGTATCCCAGGGTTCTACTGTACTTTATTAATATAGAAGATATACTAAATCATGAAAATGTATTTACAGCAATATTTTTATTTAGTATGTAGCTCTACTCACTGTTGAAAATCGAGAAATGTAGAAATAATTTCTGACAGTTCAAAGTTATCAATAAATAAGAAAAAAGAAGAACTATTTCAAAACTCAATGCCTCTAATTGTAACAGAGCCACTGACGCTGGTAGAAGCAGCAGTTAACATACGCAAATGATCAGGCTGGTTGCACGATATGATGTCAAAGCAGAGACAAAAAGACCCACGTGTTCAGAGAAGCTGAGGTATTCAAGATGTGATAAGAGAAGCACGTGCTCGAGGCGTGGCCAATGTTCGAGACATGTTCAGAGAAGAGGTGTGAAATGACAAGAGCAGCACGTGTTCAAGACGTGTAGGTGATGTCACAGCCAAAATGAAAAGTCACACACAGCCAGAGAAGGAGAAATGAATTGTCTAAATATTTTTTTTTAAAAAATGTGTTTTTGAAAATACCAGATATAAAGGCTTTTGGGAAAAAAAGAAAATGAGTTGAGTTTTTTTCTGTCCTTTGTTTCTTTGATAAAAAACATGTATAATATTACATAATCAGAAGAGAATAGTACAGTACACACATATCGGCGCTACTTCAACATTAATTAAGAAAAGAATATCAAACCACATTTCTTCTTTTAACAACCATAATTCTAATAATAACCAAGGAACTTCTCTAACCACTTTAATTAAAAAACTTAACTCTAACAATACTCCCTTCTCAATCAAATGGACTATTATAAAAAAAGTTAAGTCTTATACTCCAGGCTCTAAGTCATGTCGCCTCTATACAACCGAAGCTATAACTATAATTACTTCCCCTCAAAGTAACAATATAATAAATTCTTTTTTTTTTTTCTTTAACTTTTTCGTTTTTCGACATACTTCTTAATACTTTATAATTTAATAATCCTTTATTTTAATTCTTTATCTCTTCTTTGCATGGCCCGTTTTTTATCTGCATTTTCTGTTTTATTCTTTAAACTTTCCTATCTAATATATCAATCTACCCACACTTTCATATCTTGTATGTATATTTACTTAAATTTTACTATATGAATTTACTTACTTTTTTCTTTTTTTTCCCCCAGAAACTGCAGATACCGGCCATCTTCTCCCCTTAAATAATTTTTATTCTTATTTTATTTTATATTATATTTTTTATTATATTTTTTATTTATTTATTTATTTATTCTTTATTTTCTATTTATTTATTATATATTTATTTATTTTTATTTCGCTTTTTTATTTTCCTTATAGTGTCGTTTAATAACTCTTGCTGACATTTTTTTAAGTGATGACTTGTACATTTCAGTTGACCTATATTATTTTGCCCTATGTATATTTTCGCGCCTTTAACATTTCCTGTCTGGGTCGTTTTGACTTTTGTTTCCCTTTATTTTATATTTAACTTTATCATTTTTTTTTTCATTTTTCTTCCCAGATCTTTTTTATTTATAGTTATGTCTCGGAAGTAGAGTGAAAAGCACATCTTATTTTTCTTTTATTAATATTTTTTTTTTTTTTTTCCTTGTACACATGTTTGTGAATTATTCCATGGATTTCTGCCTTTGGATTATTATGGACCATCTTCTTCCAATTACGGGATTTCCTTGGATTTTACTTGTACAAATGGAAATTCTTTTAACTTTCTTGAAGTTTTACATTTGGATTTTACCGTCACTGGATATTTATCTTCCACCAGACTATCCATTCATGTGTAATCACCTTTTTCTTTACCATATTCCCTCTGCTTAACTTTTTTTTTTTTCAAGTAAGATCTTTGACTTACTTGTTGTTTCATCAAATACTTCTGCATGCAAAATCCGATCCCGCATTTTGCTAATTCCTACCCTCTGATGAGAAGGAGAGCATTTCTTCGAAACTCCGCGGATTAAGGACTATCCATTTATCTAGTGTTTCCTTTTCAGATTAAATATGTTTTTAACTGATTTCAAAGTGTTTTTTAACATATTTTATTAACTGTTTGCTCATCTATATATATATATATATATATATATATTATTTATTAATTAATAATTACTAATCATTAATTAAATAAATTTCTAGGCTCATGTTCGAGCTAGGTTTTATATATATATATAAAACCTAGCTCAAGAACATGAGCCTAGAAATAAAAATACACTATAGAGGAGGAATAAGTGGTGAACAATAAAGATAAATAGAAGAAATATACAAAAGATGTATAGGGAGAAATATATAAAAAAAATAGTATAGAAAAATAAAATAGTTTTATGTCTATCTTTATCACTTTATTTATATACATATATATATGTAGAAATTCCAGCAAAATTATATACACCTATAATTTCTTTGCATTTTTTCCCCTAATACAGGAGAATCATTGTTCCATCATGCTAGCAATATTTGAGAGCATGTTTTTCTATACTTTCTGCTGGGCCATTTAATAAAAGTTTCTCTAGAAACATGTTAAAATTCAGATTTGTTGAAATTGGTTACTTTTGAAACCTGATTTAAATGTTCTTTTAAATCTTTGAATTTGTATAGATGTGTGTGACTGGTGTATTTAATTCGAAAACTAATTTTATCATGAAAGATCCGTTGAACACAAGAATCCATTTTGTCCACAACCATGAAAAAACTGTATGTCCATCCATAACGCGTGTCTAAGGGAATGTAATAGATGTGGTAGAATTTGAACTCAACAAATTTCATGCCATACGCAAAAAAATTTAAAAAGAAAAAAAAAAAAAATGGAAGAAAACAATTGTGACTTACTTTTTTTTTCTGGATATGTCCAATCATTGTCGTTGTCATCATCTAAACTTTCATCACTGTCTCTTTTTAGGGTTGATGTGGCGATTCTGGAAGGAAGAAGGGAAGAAAGATGTGTAATAATTATAAAAGAATTTAGAATTTATATAGATTATTAAATGGAAGGTACTTTGAAAAATTACTAGATCAATTCACGTGATTTTTAGAATATGACATCTTCATTCCGTGACGAGTACATCATAAAGATTTTTCTATATTTTTGTTTTCTTTTTTATTATTGTAATTCTAAATAAGCACGAAAATATTATTCCAAGATGAAGTTTTGATTTGAAAGTATGTGTTTGCTTAACATTTTAAGAAACATGGTGTTTGAATTATAGTGTCATAGTTTTTTGTTTTGTTTTTTACATAGGCATCACCACATTATCAAGGCCAAGAGGCCACTCAAGGATAAGGGTTAAAGAGTGTACAGTAGAAATTGGACAATATAGTAAACCTGTTCTTTTAAACTGCCTACACTTGCTTTTAATTTTCTGATTACATTCACTGCAATGTTTTAATGGAAAGAGTGAAAATTGATGAAAGTCCATTGAATTAACTTAATAGGAAACCTCACTACGGATGTGTATAAATAGAATATGTAAAATAAAACTTTTAAAAAAAAAAAGTAACAAACCTTTTGCTTGCGATTCTTGAACTGTTTCTTCCCATACCCATACATTTCTCTAAGTGAGGTGCAAATCTAGAGGCTGCCAAATGACGCTGGCAGTTGGGACACGTACATTCAAATTGCTTCTTTGTCGGTACCTGACCAAAAACATCAACCCCGGCTTTGTAAACAATTTCTGCAAAGATAAGTGAACATTATTAATACAAAAAATTGTCCTTCTAAAACACTATTCAAATAAGATCTATTCATTAAAAAATAAAAATATCAAATCATATTTTAAAGATTGACAATTTATATTATTCAGATTGTAGAGACTACTTTTCTCATCTTGAATGTTATTCACACGTTTCAGGTTTTTGCAATCTCTGACCATCATCAGGTGTATTGCATCAAACTCAGGAATCTCTGTCGAACTTGGAAATCAGCACAGAATTTCTAATATTTATTTAACTCACAGGGTTAGCATGCTTTCATTTTGTCAGCCATGACCAGGTAGAAGTCTTAAGTGATTCGCAATCATATTTTTAGTGTTACTCACATTGCAAATTAATCAGAACTTCTACCCAGTCATAGCTGACGAAACAAGAGCATGCTATTCTTATGAATTAAATAAAGGTTTTTGTTTGAAATTCTGTACAGATCTCAGAAAGATTTTCCAAGTTAAACAAGATACACAAGATTGGAGATTACTTCGACTGAAACGTATGATTAACACTCAATTCGAAATCTCAAGTGACATGAGATCAAGATATGCTGTTATGATCCAACTATTATGTTGATTGGTTGTTTTGCTTAACGGCATATCATTTTTAGGTTATTTAATGCCAAATCCAGTAATTTTGGAAAAAGTTCTTTATATCTTCAAATATTTATTCATTGAGTTTAGTTTGGTTGTTTTACTATATATGATCCCTTTTAGGATTATTTAATACCAACTTCAGTCATTTTTGAAAGAGTTATGCTTCAAGGTTTTTATATCTTCAAAACTTTTATTCAAAGAGTTTGGTTTGATTGTTTTGTAGAAGAAAATTGTTTTTGTTTGCAGAACATAATTATGTTTTGCAAAGGGAAAGAAAAAAAAAACAATAACATCAATGTTTGGTGGAGTTTCAGTCAGGAATCTAGTATTTTCAAACAGCCTCATCTGGTAGCACCAGATGCCCTAACAGGTATCACCACTTTAGACCAAATGGACCTAGGAGCAATGGTAACTAAGGGGCAACTCCACATACCCCACAGCCCCCCAACTGGGGCTCATCACTGGATGTCATAAGGTCATACACAGGACCAATACTATTTGTAAGAGCAATTCCAATTGACATAGAAAAATCTAAAAAATCTAGAAAATTTACAGTCTGCACACAATTTAATTTTTCTGTTTTAAGTTTTAGCGCAGAAAAACATTAACATTAATAAATACACTACTAAAATTAAAATATTTTGGAGTGGTCTTATTGATCATTGTATTCTTACTGGGTATTGTCTGTCATTCGTGGGTCAGAAGTAAAGCTGTTTCTATTGACATTTTCCTTGTGAAACAACTTGAAAATGCTTTGTTTCTGAAGAAGATTTTTTAACTTAACTGATATTGATTTTACTTAACTAATTGTTGGGGTGGCACCGATTACAGATTCTGACGATGGACTATTCCTGACGTCATTTCTGGTAAACAGGTTCTGATTTCCAGTCAGTCAAAACTTAGAGGGAGAGAGTCGTAACATTACTTGTCCTTCAGTTAAGTGGAGTTCCCACTCAACTAACATACTATCTGTATTTCTGTTAATATATTATCCATTTCACTGTTTCCGAGTCTTCTCGATATTCCTTATCCCTTTTAACATTTACCCTACAACATTAATGGATATGAATTTTCTTAACTTTCAGTTCGCCCTGCCTTTTTTGGGTGGGGAGTACAAGATTTCTAAGTGCCACAATCTACCAAGAACTTTGTGGTAACTGAAATCCAACTTCAAATCTTTTCCTAGGTCACATGATCAAGCTGACCAATCAGCTATCTATTTGCATATGAGACGCGAGTCCAATAATCAGTCATATCTGAAATATTGTATTAATGCTATTGTTTAATAATATTGTTCCTATTCATTAAGAATAAATGAGTGGTTACAGAATTACTCTTACTACGTCCAGAGAGTTTGTTTTTTTTCAAAAATGCCCATGAAGTATCACATTAAAAAAATTTGTTTGCATTCATGAAAGAAATAATTGGTAGATACTTACCATGTTCTTTATGGGACCTGTGTGTAAATAGAAAAAAATTAAACAAATGAAGAAACATTACATATATCATATAGACATTATATATTCAATATTAATATACCAAAATATCAAGATCGTTTCAAAAGTAAAGCCTCCTGTTTGTTTTTATAACTCATAAAGTTGAAGAGCTACAAAGATGGGAGTGGTACCATTAAACCGAGCAATGTTTTGTGCTCTAGAATTTATTTTTCTAAATAGGCATCACCATTCTCAAAGCACTTTTGCCAGGAATTCAATAATGCATCTTTGCTTCTAATGCACATCCATGACGAGTTGCTTTCTTAGTCTCACATCATCAAGATCTGCAACAGAGAGATGAAAACTTCAGATCATGAATACATAAGTTCAGTCATCATTGCAATCCCCTCTGATCCATTTCGGTGGAATGAAAAATAGGAGGCATTACTTTTGGAACGGCCCTCATATGCAATCGAAAAAGATCTTACATGTACACACAGCATGTAATAAAGAGATGGAAGAGGAAGATAGAAAGGAAGGTAAAGAGAAAGATAGAGGAAGTAAGATAATCTATAATATAAATCCTACCTATCTGTTTAAATGTACATATGTATGTATGTCTGCCTAAAACTTTCGACAGAGGCAACAGATTTTCATGAGATCGGTATTGTTTTTTGAAGTTCGACTTTCAAACAACAAATATCGAAAAATTGACTAGAAACCCTCAACTGGGTAATTTTCTATAAGGAAGGGCCGTTTTTTTCGCTGATATTTTCGAAAGTCATCCTCTCTTTTCAATTGACTAGCCTTAATTTAAACCTTCATCACTTCGGTTTGGCGATGGGTACAACGACAAAGACGTTGCTTTTTTTTTTTTTTTTTTTACATTCTTTTCCTCTTTTGCGATACAGGTTCGAACCTGCCTGCCTGCCTGCTACCACTTTTTTTTTGCTCAACACACACTTGCAAACACCCAGGCAACATCAGGCACCCAGGTTAGTAAAAGATAAATAGCGACAGAAAGATAAAGATAGGAAGATAAGTAGAGACTAGTATAACTTAATATCAAAATAAAAATCTCAACCCTAGATTTTCTAAACATGTAAAAAAGAAGTACAATAGAGCAAAAACTCTTGTTTCTATTTTATTTCTATCTTTCAGTTTGTGAAATACAAATTTTAACTCAAACAATGATTGACGAATCTAAATTCCTATACTTAAAATCTTTCTGTGCTCAAAAATACAATGTGAAATGTCTGATCTACTTCTGTTCTCTTCCATTTAAGAGTGACATATTACATTGACCTGGCTAAAATTGCATGCTGTAATTTTTATTTTATTTTATTTTTTTTTTTTATTACATTTTCACTGTAAACAAGGCACAGTGCCACTTTGAAGTAGGGGGCTACTATCAGGGACATAAGTTGCAGGGATATTATGTAGGGAGTTGAGCAGCAAAATGTCTGTTTACATTACACTTGATCTTTTGCATGTTAGTACAGTAGGGGACACAGAAACCCAGAAGGGAATTCCAAAGTCTAGCAGTTCTGAGGAAGAAACTATTAGAATAGAAGGCTTTCTGACATCTGGGGATTTCTACTGTGTAGGGTTGGGACTTTGCTGCTTGTCGGGTTTGTACGGCATATTTACGTAGAGGGGGTACAAGGACTTGTAGTTCGTTGGAGCATCCACCATTAAAATACTTGTAAAACAGACAAAGGGATGCAACATTTTGTCGCTGGTAATAACAGACACAAATTAACATTTTTATTTTTGCAGGAATTCGATTTGGCTTGCGGGTATATTCTCAGAGTTATATAGTGATGTCTACAGAACATATGAATATGATTATAAAAAAATTTAAAGCAAAATCACAAAGAAATACAATGAAAATAAGAATATGAGGCATACATCATAACATTTAAAAAGATATTTATGCCAGTAAACAGTTTAGTTCAAGATTTATTTCTCTATCCTATGTAGCCTACTGCTTTTCATTCGATAGGACATCATATTTTACTTCTTCCTTTTCTTCAATGAATCGTTCGTCACAACATTGTGCATAAAAAACTGTCTCAACTCGTTTCTTTTACACCAATCTCTATTCATTTGAAAACGCAAACTGGACTGTTCAAAATGTTGCATGTAAAAATAATATTATGGTCTGCTCTCTTTGAACCTCCTACCTTATCACAATGAGAAAAAAAGGAAAAAAAAAAAATAGTCACCAGTCAGCCACATAACCTCCCCCTCCTGTCTCTTGCCTGCCTGCTGACATTAAGAAAAACAGGGAAAAAGAAATGGACAGCATTATACACTGCAATTTCCTTACCTCCTTCTTCCCCTTGTGAGCTTTTTTTTTTTTTACATGAAGGTCGCCACTTATCAAGGCCCAGAGGCCACTTGAGGATAAGGGCTAATAGGTATACATTAGTCATTGTGATTTTAGCGTAATAAACATTAGTGGGAATTTTGTAACTTGGATCACTTAGGGGAACGGTTCAATAAGAACTTGTTCACGTTGGACTTGAAGACAATCAGATTGTAGTCAGCTGGAAAGCAGGCAAACGGAATAGAGTTCCACAGGCGAGCAGTTCTAAAAAAGAAGCCGTGTTCATGGACTCTACGTTTAGGTGTAGGCACAGATAAAGATTGTGGGAAATTGTTGATAGTGGTTCTGGCTAGATGAGTGTTTTTCGTGAAAGTCTGGTGAGGGGGGACCATAGATTGAAGTTCAGATGAGCACCTGCCATGAAAATAACGATAAAGCAGGGACAGGCTCGCTACGTCTCTTCTGTGGGAAAGAGGTTGCAGGGAAGAGAAAAGGGCATCCCCCACTAAGCTACAAAGTCTATTTTGAACTCTGTCAAGACAGGATAAGCTGCTTCTAGCAGCACCTCAGATGTGGCAACAGTACTCCATCGTTGGCCGAACCTGGCTTTTATATAAGTAGAGAATGGCATCAGGAATGAGATATCTACCGAAGCGGTAAAAGGATCCTACCATTTTTCCAGCGACTTTGGCAATGGATTTGATATACTGGTTCCATTTCAGATCGAGAGTGAAGGTCAAGCCCAGAATTTTGTGAAAACATGAAGCTTCCCCAAGACGAGAGCCATTCATTTCGATTAATGGTAGCTGGGCAACAGAGCGTTGATGATGTAAAGATAAAAGCTTGGTTTTAGATGCATTAAAAGTAACCAGCCACTTTTTTCCCCATTGTACCACATGCTCAAGATCAGAGGAGAGAGAGTCAGAGAGAACTTGGTCGTTTACGGTCTTCGAAGTGCTACCATAGATGGTAGTGTCGTCAGCATAAATGTCTACGAATGATGTAAGGATGTGGTCTGGAAGATCATTGATGTAGATCAGGAAGAGAGTTGGATCCAAGATGGATCCCTGAGGGACTCCAGCATTAATACTGAAAGCCTCTGATTTCTGCCCATCAACCACTACTCTTAAGAACCTATCAGAGAGAAATAATTTAATAGTTGCTGGAAGTGTTTTTTTTTATATTCAAAGTTCTGTTAGTTTTGTTATTTTACTCTTTGTTTCACTTTTACCGTGTTTCAAACCCAATCACCCAACCTTCTTCCTTCAAAATCTTTATACATGCACCACATTTGTTCACATCATAATAGAATCTGCTCCTACACTCAGTAAAACAAGATGTTTTCCATGACAAATCAGACACCTTGCTATTAAACATCTTACTCTTACTGCTAAAACTGAATATCTTAAGACAGACTTGCCAGTGAAGTAAGACATAAAATTCAAATAAAACTAAGGAAGAGAAAAAACATCTGATTGAAAAAAAAAAAAAAAAACATTTGATAGCTATATCCTATGAAATGATCAAACAAATGATATCGCATTTGAAATAGTAAATATCTTTGTACTATATTGAACTTAATCGAAGTTATCTCATACGTTTTGTTATATTCAAGCGACGTCTGTAGCCGAGGAAAAAATTAAAATTATTCAAATTATATTTACTCGGAGGATGATTCTATGTTGTGACTGATCACACACAATGCACTTGCCAAGACCCCTAGTATCTGACTGACCTTGACCATGCTCACGATAGCCATTCTCAGAGAAAAATTTTCCGACATCTAATCAGCTGTAGATATAATACATAACTTTGCATCTAAGATTGGTATGAAGGTAAATGCTACAAAAACAAAAATCCTCTCCGCAAGATTCCAATAAAGCATGAGTCTTTTCAACAAGGAAACCCTAGAAGGGATTGACTGCTTCAAATACCTGGATTTAATGTTTATCGCCATGAGTCAAGGGTATAATGACATCAACATTCAAATCAACAATGCCTTGAATGCTTTCAGTCGCCCACAACACCAAATGTGGTCACGTCTCAGAATCACATTAGGCACAAAAGTTTGGATTTATCAGGCGCTTCTTCAGACAATCCTCGTCTACGGCTGCTAGACCTGGCCATTGAGAGCTGCAGATCTTAACAAGTTTGGCAGTGTTTGACCTATGCTGCCTTTGCCAAATTCTGCAGGTTTGCTGACACCATTTTGTCTCCAATATACAAATCTGGACGTGATGCAGGATGATCTCTCTTAACAACGAGCCAAGCATGCAAAGTTCCCGTGAGGGAAAAATTGACTTGTATCACAACTCATGTTTGTGAAAAAGATTTTTTTTAAATCCAAGGCGTGGTTATTAATAAAAGTGCAAACAAATGAATGGACGAATGATTTAGGGGCAATTTTACCCCTATAATACCCCTAGGAGGGCAACCAGAATTATCCTGGAAAATCCGTTCTGGAAAAATTTACTTTTACCATGACTAATGTTTGTGTAAAATTTCAAAATTCAAGGAGTGGTTATTGAGAAAAGTGTGACAAAATAAATGGATGAATGATTTGGGAGTAATTTTACCCTTTTAATGGCCTCTAGGGGGCAACCAGAGTTATCCCAGAAAATTAGTTCTGGCAAAAATTTAGTTTCACCATGACTAATGTTTGTGCAAAAACTTTTTTTAAATTCAAGGCATGGTTATTGAGAAAAGTGCAAACTAATGAATGGATGAATGATTTGGGGATAATTTAAACCTTATAATAGCCCCTAGGAGAGTGCAAATAAATGAGGTCCAATCCCTCCTTTGTCAGGGGACCCATAACCGAGTGTCTTTAAAGAAAACACTTTGTTCATTCAGTCACACAGCACAGAGGAAAATTCATCCACAAAGTAATAGCTCCAGAACTCCTCCAAGATTGGAGAAGACACTTGTGAAGCGAGCTGAAAGCATAGTTACACACTATCAAAGCTGACATCTAATCTACCTCCGGTCGACAGGTTTACCTTTTCCACTGTTCCTGAGACTGGCTGCCCATAACTCTCTTGGCCATTGCAGACCATCGTGCATGGTCTGTGTTCATCTAAGATGCTGTGTGTTTTATGGAAGGAGCCAGCTCAATCTATACAACCAAAGTCAAGAGCGAAAACATAGGATATTGTCGCTACATAATGTCAATCTGAACATTTGTATAAACTTGGGAAATGATCTGGATTTTACTGTTGACATTTACAAAAAGAACTAAATTTTTTTTCTCATGAACTGACAATTTGTATAAATGCATTCTCCAATTGTCATTGTTCATAAATATCCATTAAGATCTATTTCCATATTCATCACCTTCTTTCGGTTTAAATTGTCTCTGTATTTCATGCAAATAAATTCTATTGTTTTAAAAATCTTGTGTTGATTTCTGCATTTCCATAAACATAATTGTTTGCCTGTCCTCATTTGACCAGTATCTTGAGCCAGAGTCCTATTCCACTCATGTCTTGTCATTTTCTTTACATGAACTGGTGGAACTTAAAACCATTTTCTTTTTATTGTTATTATTACTTAGTTCAGTGGATATCTTGTCATTCTTAATGAGGTGCAAAAATACATATAGACATATAATTATGTTATTAAGATAAGAAAAGCTCAACACTATTAAGAGGAGCAAACAAATAATTTTCCCCCTTTACTTTTCCTTATTGTTCTGATGATATAATAAACTTTTATTCCTCATCTTTCATTTAATATATATATATATATATATGTGTGTGTGTGTGCGTGTGTGTGGTTAAATTATGAAAATATATATGGTAATTAAGCTACACGGAATGTTCCATGTTTCATCCTCATCAGGATTTGTCAAGCTTTGAATTCTTATGAGGATGAAACATTGAAAATTCTGTGTAGCTTAATTGCCATATATATTTCCATAACTTACTACCTAGCTCTACTCACATTTCTAAGAATTTTTCAGTTAATAAAAAGTGTAGTAATTAAAGGTATAAGAAGGGTGAGATAATCTCAAAGGAGTAAAATAGATAATTAAAAATAAAGAATTAAGGTAATCTGCTTGAAAAGTAATAAAGTAAAATAGTGTTTAATGTAATATTTGTGAGTTTCGATGGGTAGTGTAATAGTGTTAAGAGAGTGCAATTATTTAAGTGGGGGGAGGGGGGTTGTATCATATGAACTTCAGTAGGGGTGTGAAGTTGCTAAGTAGGTGGGATTTGTAATGTCTACAAACAACTGACATTTCATTTCTTATGTTTAATAATTTATCTCTATCTTTAAAGTTCGTAATAAAAACTTCTCCCAGTGAATAAGGAAGCAGGGGGAATATAAAGATTTACATATATTAGATTTTTTGAGAATTTCCCCATTTAATGGTGGGTGTAAGATTATTTTGAATCAGGTTTAAGTAGTTGCTAGTTAATGAGGTTCTGTTGGGGTGGTTTGGGTTATTGAATTTGCATTTGTGGACTCTAAAACGGTCTTTAAAAGAGGTTCCAGCAAGTCCGATGTAGATTTATTTTATCATTTAGGTTTTCTATTGGGACGATAGTGGCTTTGTATACAACTTCAGTCTGTAGGCATTGTTGTTCAAGTGGACAATCTGACTTATTTGTGCAGTTGCAATTTTTTGTGTTTGCAATTATTGTTGTTGTTATTAAGTATTCTATTATTATGTTTTTTAATTATCCTTTCTAGGTTATCACTGCCATTGTAGCTGAGTTTTATAGTGTTTTATTAAAGATTTTATGTAATATGTTATTTTGGGGGAAGTGGGTGTTAACTAACTTGAAGAATTTTTTTCCCAGTTTATCTTTAATCATTATATTCAAAGGAGGGTTGAACCAAATAATTTTCCTAGATCTGTGTTTTTTATTGTTGGGGAGGGAGAGGGGTCAATATAGTTGATGGTGGTATTAGTATATTCACTATCTTTTAGAGCTGCTTCAAAAAAGGGTTTGTGTTTATTGAAAATTTCCCGTTTTGATGAGTTCATACTAATTCTATTTTCGATGGATTTGTGGATGTGTTTAATATGTTTTGGGTGGTTGGATAAAGGGTGTATATTTATATAAAAAGGGTGTATATAGATTAGTATTGTTTTTAGCATAAGGTTCATATGTATTGCTTGCTAGGTTGAAAGGAACATATTTGGCTCTAATAATGTATTGAGCACTCTTCATCCTTGTTTTTTACCACATATACCTCTTAATATATGTGTGTGTGTGTGTGTGTGTGAGTGAGTATGTCCGTAAATACATCATTTATACATTGAAAAGAACTGTAGAATAAACCAGAAGTCATTTTTTAAACAAATTTCTATGCTAAAAATAAACAAAAACAATATAGATCAAATATTTCAGCTAATTCAATCCTTCATCAGTATGTTATAGACATTTTCTCTTTTTTAGTTTTTCTTTACAACTGAATTATAGCAACTTCCGCCAATAGCCAACCTCTCCTGACGTCAAATAGAGATGTTAACAATGTCTAGATTTTAGTGTAGAGAGCTGACTGGTGACGTGTGTATAGATAACAGATCCAATATTTCTACATTGAAAATCACCATAGAATTGAAAATATAAGAAAAAAATTTTTTAAACCAAATTCAGTGCTAAGAAATTAATATTCTTAGTAATTATAAGGAGAGAAAAATAGAAATGATGATCAAGTGAGAATATTAAAACTTAATAAAATTATTTAAATAAGCGTGAAATACTGAATGACCTTGTGTCAGACTAGATGGATTCAAATGTCAGATGTTCTGAAAGTCAAAATCTGACCCATGATAGGTTTTATCTCTAAAAATAAGAAATGAAAGCTTGATAGATGCATACACCAAGCCTAAGTCACTCGTGATGTTAACTTTTTAGTTTCTACTTTTTTTTTTTCATTTTACTTCAGTCAAAGTTCTCAGAAATAAAGGGACCCCTTTCTAGGTGCTGAGACTTGATTTTTATCTGAGATAGATATTCAAATATTCCATTAAAGTTCTCCTTTACATCTTAAATAAAGAAGTTGAGAATATAATTTTCCTCTCCCTAATTGACCATTCAAGCAAGTTATAGTAGGTCTTTCTTGTGGACTCTTAATCTTACTAGAGTCCAGGACAATAATTCATCTAGTCTGGTGGAGTATCCAACCATGCTGTTACTGGAGGCAGTATCATTTGGAGAAGGTCCATCATCTATAATATGAATCTTGCCTGTCTGTTTAAATGCATGTATGTATGTTTGCCTAAAACTTTCGACAGAGGCAAAAGATTTTCACGGCATTGGTATCATTTTGAAACTCGATGTCTCGAACAACAAATATCGAAAAATTGGGCAAAAACATTAATTCCTTCATCCTCAATTGGGCAGTTTTCTACGAGGAGGAGCTGATTTTTTGCGAACCATTTTTGCAAGTCATCGTATCAGTTGGATTGACATTGCTTAATTTTAACGTTCCGAACTTTCAGTCGCGTATGGAGTAGAAGTAAAATGTCAGGTTTTCTTTCACTTTCTTTTCCACCTTTGCATCGTGGGTTCGAGCCTGCCTGTCTGCTACATTTTTTTTTTGCGCTCAAGACACCTCCAACAACGCGGGCAACGCTGGGCACCCAGACTAGTTCCTCATAAAAGCCAGTCTGTGCGAGTCATACAGAAATCTTATTTGGGCCACAGATACTATGTGATTTTGAATACTCAGTCAGGGTTTACTTTCAGGGAAAGTATCCTCATGTTGAGTTATCCTGACAAACCCCTGGACAGAGCGAGTTTAGACACTCAAGGATAGTGTCTAGTAGACATTCAAGTTCTAATTCTAAACTATTTTTGTTTGTGTTTGGTAAAGTGTTACTTTAAAAACGATGTTAGATATGGTGTAATGCAAAAACCTGCTCCTTCCAATTTCTAGTATTTTCTTTTCTTTTTTTTTTATTTATTTTCCAAAGGGAAAATTGAGAAGACAGTTAAAAAGGAGATACACAAAAAGGCATAACAAATAACTGGAGAATCAAAAATAATGTTAGAGATTGTGTGAGTAAACCTGTTAGTATATTAAAACAATCAGTTGAGAAAACAGGAGATGGAAGGTCAGGATTACTTGACTGTGGAAATTAATAGAAACTAGCAAGGGGTACCCGGCGTTGCCTTGGTGTTTGGAGGTGTGTGTGGGGGGGGGGGGGTTAAAAAAAAAAAAAAAAAAAAAAGTAAGTATGAGGATCGAACCCGAACCGTTGAGGCAAAGTTGTAAATTAAAGTGTGAAAAAAAAAAAAAGTATGATGTTAACCATTGCCCCACCGCGAGATGCTAACGGAAACACGTTTTAATTTATTTAATTAGTTGGATTTAGCAGGTGCTCATTTTAATGAGTTAATGAGGTCAAGGTTGACTGCGGGATAGTACTCATTTACTGCTGAACGCTTTTTTTCCCCCACCCCTAAGATGTTATAGGAAAAAGACTAACCCACATGCGACGAGCGACAAATATTGAATATTTATCTTCCCGAAATCGAGCAAATTAAATAGACAGGCGAGCTTTGTTGTTAACTGTGAGATATTAGGATTTATATGTGATATAAAAAGTTTTAAAAAGTTGTGAACCGACTGACCGCTTCTCTGAAAGAAGCCTTTTGTAGACACAGAAAAAGCGAACACACATACATACATTTTCGCTTTTATATTTATAGATGGATATGATGTCATATGGCTCAAATACAGAGAGAGAAAAGTAACTTGGAAGCACACAACGTGTAAGTGATTTGAAATGAAGATCAAATTGAATTAAACTTTTCTATCTTCCATCAATCTTGGGTCAACTTAATCCTTTTTAAAAATGTAAATAATGAGTTTTGATCTCAGGCGGAAAGCCCTCAATTTGAAAGGATCAGGTATGGGTGCATACAAAAACAAGCCGCTAACAAGGTATGGATAATAATAATAATAATAGCGAGCTTCATGTGTTTTAGTAATAACTAGCCTGGGTGCCCAGTGTTGCTTGGGTGTTTGGAGGTGCGTGTTGAGCAAAAAAAAAAAAAAGAAAAAGAAAGTGGTATAAGGCAGGCAGGCAGGCAGACTCGAACCCGTATCGCAAAGGAGGAAAAGAATGTGAAAAAAAAAAACTTGACATCTTTGCTGTTACGTCCATCGCCAAACCAGAAGTGACGAATGTTTAAATTAAGGCTAGTTAACCGAAAGAGATGACTTTCGAAAATATTAGCAAAAAAAAAAAAAAAAAAAAAAGGCGACCCGTCCCTGTAGAAAAGTGCCCAGTTGAGGGTGAAGGAATAGATGTTTTTAGCTAATTTTTCAATATTTTTTATCCGAAAGGTTGAGCTTCAAAACAATATCGATCTCGTGAAAATCCGTCGCCTCTGTCAAAAGTTTTAGGCAAACAGACAAACATTTAAACAGACAAGTGAAATTTATATAATAGATGATTCAAGGTTGAATACAACACTATAACAGAGGAATGGTTTTGAGAATGCCTGGATGCATGCAATTTGAATTTCCAGATATTGTTAGGAATGTGCTGAATAGTACACTACACCTAATCAGTTTCACAACAGTGAAAATTGTAAAACTTTTATGAGAGGGAGATTTTTCTCTGATTGTAATCTTTAAAGTGAGTCTGTCATGTTTTTGACATGCTGTTCTCATATTTCTCATTTACCTTTCTTTCTTGTTCACTTTTCTTTCTCTTTGCTTTGGAATAGTGTGCCTGATTTTTTTTTTTATTAATAAATGGACGCCTCATTTTAACAAATCGAAACAAATTCCTATTTATTTATATCTTAAAACTGACAATACGAATAATTATTTAAGTATGTAAACCATTTTTAAATACATTCTTCACTGCGATATTTTTGTTTAATTTTAGTTTTGTTTTATAAAATGAAGAAAATATATTTAAAAATGGATTCCATTTCCTTACATTTTAATATATTTCAATTTTCAATGGACCTAACCAATAATTGCCCCTAATGATCCCAGATAGAATTAAAAGAAATTTTCAATGGTGTCTACAGATTTTGTGAAAAGTTTATCCTTATCGAAACTTATCTGAATGATTATACTTACTCCCTTCAGGGTTCATATAGATTTTCAATATCCCTTTCCAAGGTTTTTCAAAGTTTTTCAAGACCTTCTCCAGACAAAATACAAGTTTTCAAAACAAAATTTGGGGTTTGTTTTACAATCCACAGCAATTCGAAAAAGTGGTAAAAAATAAAATATACAACAAATAAATGTTATTATAGCCAATAACAGTTACTTTTCAACCTACTGCATAATCTTTTGATGTTTTTTTAAGTACTTTTAAATGCTTATTTCATCTCAAATATTAACTCTCTTTACGGCCTTTAATTTCCAATGATGATGGCCGCCACCTTGTCCATTTGGGGTAAGGGTATTTGCCATTGGATAGTCTCGTCCGCGCAAGGAAAGTATTTTTTCTAGAGGAGTGGGGGGGGGGGAATAATTTTATTTATAGCAGTCGACACTATTCCCCCCCCTTGTGACCTCATCCCCAAAATTAAATTATAAATGAGGACAAAAATAGATGGAGATCTAAATCTTTATCACTACCCAAGGTAGTTTTGTGATAAAGGGACGTAATTCTTGTATCCACAATACTATGAAATTTCAGAATAATGTATTTCGATTTTATTTTCAATATTTAAAAAATATTTTAATGGCATTTTTATTAATACTTAAGAAATAATGTAATAGTATTTTTTTCGATTTTATTTTTAATATTTCAACACAAATATTTACTGGACATAATACAATTTTCAAGGCTTTTTAAAGAAATTTTCTTGCCATTTTCCATATTTTCAAAAAAATTTTCATGGTAATAATAGAAATAAGGCCTTTTCAAAGCAAAAGTCAACGTTTAAGGACTTTTCAAGTTTGCATGAACCCTGTCCTTTAGAAAGTAAAGGTTTTTTAATTTTATTCCTCGATCTGGAAGGATCTTAAAAGGAGTATGTACAAAAACAAGCAGCTAACAAGATTGGGATTAATAATTGTGAACTTTAATATTTTTGTAATGACAGCAACTTGGTTTTCTTTATGTATGATACAAGGTCAAAATGCAACACTAGGACAGAGGAACTGGTTTGTGAATGCCTAATTGCATGTAATTTGAAATTACAGATATTGCTAGTAACAGGAAATCAAAGTTCAGTAGGGGGTTAACTTGTTGAACTGGAGGTTAGGATTACTAGACCGTAGGAATTAATACATATATGACCTCACATGGTTCAAAGAGAGAGTGACCGACAAAATAAAAATAAGCTCTTTGGAAACACGCCACATGTGAACATGTTAAACTGAAATGCACTGATGACATGATTAAACAGTGAGTAGTATGTGTTTTTTTAGTGATTTGAAATGAAGATCAAGTCAAATACATCTCCTCCGTTTTCCAACAGTTTTATCTTTACTTACTTCTTTTGAAAAGTATAGATAAAGAGATTTAATTTTTAGTCCTCAGTCTGAAAGGATCACAAACAACAAGTGTTAACAAGATAGGAATTAATAATAATTGTGAACTTTCACATGTTTTAGTAATAATTACAGCAACTTTATGTATAGCACAAGATTGAACACAACACGCGATACACTCCACATCATTTTTTACTCCATGATAAATGCTTTGCTATATTCAATTAGAGAGGATAATAGTTAATTATCATTGATATAAAAATTTAAAAATTGCTCAAATTTGAAATAATTTTAGAATTTCCCAGAAATGATGGGAAAACAATGATATAAAAATAAAAAAAAATTGCTTATTAGCAATATTTCTTACCATGGGTCTGTATCACCAAGGAATAAGGTTCCTATTTTAGCAGAGCGATGGACTTCAAAGCATACACCTAAGGTAACTTCATCTATTAAGTCACCCATGATATCACTAACACATTCCTGAAAACAAAGAAGCAAAATATATAAATCAACAGATCAATGAAAAAAATATTTACGCAAATTTTAAAATCTAAATGAAATGGTACATAATGTTCTGTTATGCCCCAAATTACAAAACAAAGCACCACAAAGTTAATATATTTTTTATCAGCATTGCCTCAGATGAATATCTAAAATTTAGAAAAAAATTATTCATTCTCTAGGGGTCAACTGGGTTAGGTTTTGTTGAAGGGGTCAGATCAGTGTTATTATGTACTAATTTGAAATGAAAATGCTAAATTGTTCCTCAAGGAATTTATTTTTTTTTTTTACAAAGGAGTCAGCACTTATCAAGGCCTGGAGGCCACTCGAGGATAAGGGTTAATGAATGTATAGTGGTCAAAGGGAACATGCCGTAGTAATTGTTAGTGGTGGAAATTTGGTAAATTGGATTACTTAAGGGGACAGCTCATCAAGAGTTTGTTCACGTTCGACTTGAAGACGACCATATCGTAGTCAGCAGGAAAGAAGGAAAACAGAACAGAGTTTCACAGGCCTGCAGTTCTAAGAAAGAAGCTTTGTTCATGGAATCTACGTTTAGGTTTAGGCATGAATAAAGAGTAGGGGAAATTATTGCTGGTGGTTTCACCTAGAGTGTTTTTCATGAAAGTCAGGACAGGGGGGACCATAGATTGGAGCTAAGATGAGCACTTGTCATGAAAATGACAAAGCAGAGACAGGCTCGCAACGTCTCTTCTATGGGAAAGAGGCTGCAAGGCAGAGAAAAGGGCATTCCCACCAGGCTATTTTTGTGGCAACAGTACTTCATCCTTGGACGTACTTGGCTCTTATAAAGGTACGGAATTGCATCAGCAGTGAAACATCTACTGGAGTGATAGAACGATCCCCACCATTTTTTCAGTAGCCTTGGAAACGGATTCGATGTACATGTTCCATCTCAGATCAGGAGTAAAGATCAGACCTAGAAGCTTGTCCAAATATGAATATTATATAAAGGAGAGTTGTGTGTATGTGTGTGTATGCCCAGCTAGAGAGGAATGGACTGGGCGAAGAGAAGAAATGTTGAGGAAAGTGAGAGGCAAAACAGGAGAAGGGAAAGAAAGAAAAACAGATAGAAGGGAGGGGTAGCCAAATTATTTACTAATTTGGAAATAAAATGCCTGAGAAATCTATTACATAAAAAAGATTTGTTTGTGTGTATGCATGACCAGCAAGAGAGGAATCAAAAATACCCATTAGAATTCAAAATATGTAATGCGATTATGACGCGGAATGAGTGATTTAGAATTTTTTAAAAATATGTTGGGATTTTGACGCAAGAAGAATGTTTTTGTTTTTTTTTTCTAACCATAGTTGTTCCATATATATATATATATGTATATATATATATATAATAAAAATCTTAAATACCTACAAAGATATAAACATATTTCAACTTTTAAACTAATTAAAAATTAGTTACTCATTCTTTTTTTTCTTTCACTTTATATTTTAATCCCACCTTCATACTTGTCAACACCTAATAAAAAAATTCCTTGTATTTATATTCTCCATCCTTATTACCTTATTTGGACTTAAATTTACTGTCCAAATTAACGCTATAACAATAAGTTACAGCTACAACTGTCAAGACTTTTTAGACAGAGTTATCGTTGTTATTTGAAATATTTTCAGTCTGTTCATGTAACATCTGGTTACATGGGCTAATTATAAAGCTCTTTTTTACATTAAGCACTTTTGAAATAAATACTGGAAAATATACCCATCATGTTTTAATATATGAAGAGAGTTCATATATTAGTAACCAATCCCTATCAAAATTCCATGGTGCTTTCTACATATGTAGAATTAGTATTAATAATAATATTCATTTTGAATTAATGTCTGTCAGCGTGTAACATAGCGCATATGACGTGTGACGAATCGGGCCCAAGCAACATCGGAGAAAGGAAGAAGCAATAAAGTGGTACCCTGACTCAATGGGGCAGCCGTAGGTGTCGCCATTAAATATGACTGAAAGATCACGTAGGTGACAGGAAATCTATGAGATAGCAACACATTCTATTTTTAGATATGACGCATGATTGAAGCCAAGGGATGAATGACGTAATGCACATGCCGATCAGTGGCAAGAAAAAGAAAAAAAAGATGTCCCTTTCACTCAGTTGATGTCAGTATGAAAGGACACATCGTCTTTGTGCTTGAAAAAAAAAAAAAAAACGGGGAGGGAGGGCTGAATCATAACTGCACATGGAGCAATGATGGAGCACAATTTCCTGCCTCAAGGGGTACAAGGTCCCTCACTGGATATTACGACGAGGATACATCAGAGTTGTCTGACCATCTCTATAAATTAGAACTTTTATGCAACGAATCTGATACATCCTCCTGGAATAGTGAAGCGATTACAGATTATGCCAAACGAAAACAGGTCAGTGATATTTTTGATATTTTCTCTTGCTAGCCTTGGTTCATAGATTCATGGCAAGTTAGTCAGCTAAGTGCCTCGATAACAGAGAGTTGAATATCTAAAGGGAATCAATCAGGTGATGCATCTTCAGTGGTAAAGTCCCTTACCCTTCAACAAAAGCTGGTATTTGCACTAAGCCTAAGTTTGAGTGCTAGGGTCAAAGTTAATTCTATGGCCCGAAACCAGATCGAGGATGAAATAGATGGCTATATGAAAATACCATGCCATGAGCAAAATGATATCACAATAGCGAAAAAGACGATTATAAAAAAGAGAGTACGTTTGAGAAGACGATTATAAAAAAGAGAGTACGTTTGAGAAGACGATTATAAAAAAGAGAGTATGTTTAAGAAGACGATCACATGAGAGATATCACAGCCGTAACAAAACGTCACGCATTGAGGGAGAATGAGGAAATAAATGTTGTTGCTACGAAAAAGTTCTAGTTCTTTTTCTCCTTTGCGACATAGACTGCTACGTGTTGGTTCCCTATGTAACGTTACAAGAGTTGATGTTATTAAGAAAAGATTCTTCTTCCATAAAAATAATCGTCAGCTTAATATTCTTCAGGTAAATGAATGTCACTTTTTAAAAAGTAACTATTTAAAATTGTAGTGTTTTTAGTCGACAATTTTATTTTGGAGCAATTCATTTTAAAAAAAGGTAATGTCAGAATTTTTTTACCTCAGCACATCAGATTAATAACTAGGGCCATGACAACAGAATATTCTTTTCATTATTTTGACTCTCGGGTGTTTATCAGTTAATATCTTACATGCTTTTAGATAGAGTGATATGGTTCTCGATTGATTAACTGTGTCTAACTTTGTCGGATATATACTCGAAAGTCAAAACAATAATAAGAATATTCTCTCATCATAGCCCTATTAATAACCAATCACCAATATTCTAAAAGAATGATCTCATTTTTTTTTTTTTTTTTTAAATCTGTTTGAAAAGTTATAACATAGATATAAACACAAAATGCCTTAGCATATTTTTATCTAGATATTGAGATATTACTAATATTGGGCAGTCCGAAAAGTTTTGGGCATTTGTGAAGATTGGCAAGAAACAAATCTATCTGCACTACAATAATTTTCACCAAGTTTTCATAAATACATTATTTTTGGTGGGAAGTTCCGACATATCTGCCAGCTCCCTAGTTGTCATTTTTTAGCAGTTGGCTTCAATTGTTACCTTCAAAAGTTCGGTGTCCAACTCTGAAGGCCGTCTCTTCCACAGTGAACTGCATCCTTTCAGCTGAAAAACTCGTGTCTGAATTTTGTAAACCATTTCCAGACAGTCGATTCAGTTACAGCATCTTCATTACAATTCAGTTCACAAATGATTGTGCCCGGTTTGTTTGGCAGTGTTTTCACTAAATAAAGAAAATGCAATGTTTCAATTATCCAGTTTTTACCTTAATAAAAAGGGCTGATAAAAATATGAATGGACAGTTTTTCTTTTTTTTTCTTGGGTAGGAGACATAACCAGCAGATCACTACCCTGTATGTGAGGCCAACATATCAGTCGCATCAACAACTGTTATGTGAAGCATTTAAAAGAAAAGTGTCGGAATTGCACAAAACTTTCCGGAAAACCCAATATATTTTCACCATTCTCCAAAGTTTGGCCGAGATAGTCTACTTGCATTAGGTTGCAGGTTCAAATCCTGAAAGGAAAAAAAAAGAGGGGAAAGTAGCATTTATTAATAAATCATTTTTATTAAAATTAACTATCGAACTTATTGGCATGTCAAATATGTTGGACATTGATTTATTTTTATATTTTAGATTCCCATTAAAAAAACAAAAAAAAAACAACTGGGCTAAGAAAAATATTTATATCTAAAACTGTGGTTTTTACTTGTTTGCTCCCGTGCATGCTTGATGACGTTATCCATAAAAACAGACGAAGGAGACAATGTCATCTATCAAATCAGAATCTGAGAGATGGAAGTGGGAGGTACATCTAGATCAGTAGTCACAACCGGTGATCTGTTTCAACAGTTTTTAGAGTATGTAGAAACATAAAAAATGATCAAAACTAGTATTAGGATGATTAATCGGAATTGGAAAAAAATAGGAACTTTTTGAGATATTGGAATTAGAAAAATTTGAACCTAATTTCCAATTTTAAAAACGATTCTTTGTCTTGTTTGTTTGTTCGTTTGTTTAAAAGTTAATTTTCTAGTTAGTGCTGAAACTACTGATAAATATTTTAGTTTAAACTACAAGTAAAATTAAATTTAGACATAATGAACTTCTGCAAAAATGAACTGAGTGGATAAACAAAAAAACACCAGCGAGAAATATCACTGAAAATCCTACAATAAGTTTATCAAAATCTTGAATACAATACACCTTGAGAAAACATTTGTCAAATTAAAAAGAAAATTTCATTTAAATGAAATCTTTTTTTTTATTTTTTTTTTTTTTAGATGACTAAGCAATTTTAGAATTGGAATTAGGAATTTAGAATCTGTAATTGCATCGGAATTTGGAAAAAAATTTTGTGCCCTCACTAAACAAAACACTAAAAATATAAAATAAATTATATGAAGGGCAGTTATATGTGTGTTTGTATGTCCAACCAAAAATAAAACCAAAGCTGGTATATTCCGGATGAATAATATCTAAAATGTAGAAAAAAATTTATTTTCTGGGGGTCAACTGGATCAAGTTTCGTTAGGGCATGAGGCGGGAGGGGGAGATAGATCAATGTTATGTACTAATTTGGAAAGAAAACGCTGATCTCAAGGAATCCATTATATAAAAGAGAGTTGTCTGTGTATATGCATGTCTGACTAAAGAGAAACAGACTAGACATGGAAGAGCTAAGGAAATGAGAGGGAAAACACAGAAAGGGAAAGTAAAAAAAGATACAGACAGATAGAAATTTTAATAGAAATATGCTATACTTTTGCCCTGGACAACACCGGGTAGTCCTGCTAGTACATGAATAGATTTCAGATTTTCAATTTGTTTTCTTTAAATAATTATGCTATAATTTTGTGAACTTGAATGCGTGCATTTCATATTGATAAAATAAGCTTTCCAATTATTATTAAACAAATCAATAAACAAAGACCGTAGTGTGGACTAGGAGTTTCAGTGCATGATATGCAAGACCTCAGCAGCATTTAATCAGCTCTGCAAGATCTGGAAAAACAAAAAGTTTGCCCTCAGATCTAAATTAAGGTTTTGTAAGAGCAACATCTTGTCCAACTGCATTAAAATCTTCCAATATTAAGTAAATTTAGAATATAAAGAAAAAATTCAGTTTTCTATTTTGGCAGTACTTTCAACTCTAAATGTATTTCAACATTTTTTTTTTTTTACAGTTATCACCACTTATCAAGGCCCAGAAGCCACTCAGGGATAAGGGTTATTGCAAGTACATTACGTTAGTGTGGAGATTTGATGAAGTGTTTACTTAAGGGGGCGGTTCATTAGGAATTTGTTAACATTGGACTTGAAGACATCCAAGTTGTAGTCCGGTGGGAAGCAGGCAGACGGAACAGAGTTCCACAGGCGTGCAGTTCTAAGAAAGAAGCTTTGTTCATGGAATCCGCATTTTGATTTAGGCACAGATACAGAGTGGGGGAAATTTTATGATCTAGTATTAACTACTATCTAGTGTTGTCATTTTCAAATATATTTAAATATTGCTCCGGACATGACATGAAGCCACTTGATGCAAGGAGCTAAAAAAAAAGCAGCAGATGATTAACATAAAGACAAGAGATAAATAAAATAAAATAAACAAGGCTTTAAATAGAAAAAACACTCAGCATGAAGAGAGTTCCATAAGTCTGCTGTTATTGGAAAGTTTGATTTTGTTTTCTTTTACGGCATATCAACCCTTTTCGGGTTATTTAATGCCTAATCCAGTAATTTTGGTAAAAAATTTTATACTTCAAGTTCTTTATATATTCATATATTTATTCATGGTGTTTGGTTTGGTTGGGTGTTATTGTAAAGAATCTATATTATAACAAGATACCTAGAGAAAAATGAATTTATGGCAACCACTTGACCTGGCACAAAGGAAGCTGGGGATAAATCAGACAATAGTATGCATAATAATTTTAGTTACTACCATTTTTACTTACTCTCCTTCATCCCACACCCTGCCAAATCAAGGAGTTCATCCCTTGACCCCACTCAAAAAGTGTAATATATATAAAATGTAAAAGTTAAGAAAAGGATAATATGGTGTTATGAGCAGCAGGTTCTCATTCCGTCCCAATCAATGACAGGTCTTCCTGCAAGTATATATATATATATATATATATATATATATATATATATATATATATATAGATAGATAGATAGATAGATAGATAGATAAGCCTAAAATCGTTTTCAAATCACATTCCAAATCAGGAGTGCATACAATGATGTTGGTGTTCACTGTAGTTTTCATTATAATGTTTACTTTTAATTGTACAAAAGAACACAAAATTTATTTACAACAGTGTCTTTCTTCAAGACAGGAATTTTGAAGTTGCATTTATATTCAAAGTAAAAACAATAATAATGCCCAAGAAAAGGCAAAATCGAAAGTTTTAAGTGTGAATTTCAGAGCCTTAAAAATGGCAGTTCGAATGGTCAAGCTAAAATTCGATTATATAGGCTAAAGTTGATTATTATAGTTCAACTAAGCAGCCCAGAAAAAAAAAAAAAAAAAAAAAAAAAAAAAAAAAAAGCGAGTCGTAAGTAAATTCATAATCCTTTCCTGGTTCAAACTAAATCCTAGTTTGGACTTGCTGGATAACACACACACACACACACACACACACACACACACACACACACACAAATGCTTCAACTATGACAAAGAGGAAGAAGGTCTCTTTGTGTTTTGTTTGTCATAGATCATTGATTCAACAGTGATTTAATTTTTCTCAACGCACCTACATTTTTTTTTTTTTTTTCAGCCGAATATAAAAAAAAATGTGTTTGGTGGCACTTAAAAGATATAATATCAATTCTTAGATGAATTCGTATATCAATAACAACTAAGTTAAATTAACTAAAACTTTGAGTTAAAAAAATTTTCAACCGCCCACCCAACCAACCGGTTCAATAAGACCTTATTTACTTGCCTCCCCATGAGAGCAAAGTTGGGTTTTCATTTGAGGAACAGGAGTCCTCCTCCTCCATCCACGACTACCATCAGATTTTTTTCTACTCTGAGGACAGAACGGATGTTATAGTTTGATCCTAACCAAAAGGCCGGGAACGAAAGTTGTTAAAAATTATATATTTCGAAATTAAAGACTGATTAATTCGTATTTTTGGAACTACGATTCTTATCTTGGTTGTTATATTGACAACGTTTCGTCCGATGCGACATCCGGTCGTTTTCCAAGTTTCAAAAGATGAGGTTACATCGGCCGAAACGTTGTCATTATAACAATCTCGTTGAAAACAGTAATTCAAGTAATATATATTTGAAAAAAAAATAAATAAATAAAACGAAATCGCTGAGCAATAACCGATAACATTCATACTCCGACAAAATATATTAGAAACAACGGACATGTGGGGGCCGCAACCGCATGGACAAAGGGCAGGAAGAATCAGACCAATCCCGTGAAAAGGGTGGAAGGTGAATGGTGGGTAACTGCACCTTTCGCTACAGAATAAATAATTTAAATAAGAATGCATAAAATAAAAATTTAAAGACGCCTCTTTTTTTACTTCACGCTACTGTGATCATGCGACTCGATTTATATCAGGTTTCCGTTCCTTTCCCGATCGAAAATGCGATTTTTCTTTTTTTCTTTTTTTTTAATTTTTCTTTTTATTCCGGTTCAAAAATTCGTCCGTAACTTTCGCTGGACAACAATGACTTCGATATTTAAAAATAAAAATAAATTAATAACGAAACTAAATTGTGTTTTCGTAGATTGTAAAGTAAAACTGTAAATCGATCATCCGACAAAAATAGATACTAAAAATTTATATATTTTTTTAAGTTATGGATGTCCATAATTGTCATAATGTACAATAAAGATTGAATTTTCACCATAAAAAAATAAACCAACGCAAAAATAAACTCATAATATTTTTATTAAAATTAAATTTATTTCCAATAAAAAAAAAATAATTCAATGATTAAAATTTAATTGTTTATTGCTTATTATACTGCAAAGTTACTTAACTTATTTAGGAAATCCTAGTTTTAAGTTTTTAGGATAAAAAAAAAAAAAGGAATTATAGGAATCAATGATTTCCTTCGTTCTTTATTTTATTTTTATTATACAAAGAAAAATATAAACATGAAATATTTTTTAAATCTTAACGACGTGAACGAACGGGAAACGTCAAATAAATAATAAAATCGTCGAGGCAATTACTATTGGTTTTTAATTAATTTTTTTTTTTTTTAATTATATTAAAATGCTAGAAATATATATATTTGTTTTTACCAAAGTGTTAGCAAGATTTTTTTTAAAGGGGGGGGGGAGCAGTTGAACATTAAGACGTAGTATTAGCGCACCCCTAAAACATAAAATTTGGAAAAATATAGATGAGTTTTAATTAAATATATTTTTAATAATAATAAAAAAAAAGACAAGTTTTAATTTTAAAGCTAAATAATATATATGCAAAATATAATTAGTTATAGTTTTAATGGAATTAAAAAAGGAGTACAAATATAAAAAGAAACATGCCCGGAATTTTTTTTCTTCCCTTTCATTCTGGGACGAAAAGGGTTAAATAAAAGCTAAAAAAAAAAAAAAAAATAGTTTCAATTATTTTTTTTATTATTATTAATGAAGAAAAACGTAATTTGCTGCCAGAGGTTGGGTTAGATAAATAAAATTATAGCATATGTAGGTAAGTGAGGTTTTATTTTAAAAAATAAATATAATGGTTGTTTTTGTTTTTCGCGGATTTAAAAATTACATTTTTCTTTAATTTTCGGCTTTTAACAGAACACATTACGGGAAGGTGGTCACGTGATCTACATTGATCGAATTTGAAGCCAAAATCCCAGAAAGAAAGAAAAAAAAAACATTAAATGAATGACAATTTTATTTATTGGTCGGAATATTAGTCACTTTTGCCATATATATATATATATATATATATATATATATATATATATATATATATATATCAATAAAATATGCCAATAAATTATTGTAAATTAATCGCAATTTTAAAAAATAGATATCTAAAATATTAGAACTAGAAATCCTATATATATATATATATATATATATATATATATATAAAGGCAATAAATTCAATTGCTTGTATATATCAGCCCCCATGGCAGTGGCGGCGGACAATGTTGACTCGGTAAAATCCGGTACAGCCGAAAGGCGACCACACAAAATTAGAGCCGGGTTCCTTAAACGGAAAGAACTGATCAGTGATATCGATGCAGTTATAATTTTTTCTTTTTTAAATATATTTACATTAATGCACATTCTTTTATTTATTTTTTGTAATTATTTTCCAACATTATTATTTATTTCATTCAGTCACGCGAACTTTTGTTTTCCTAAATCGTTGTGCGAACAGTTTTTTTTTTTTTTTTTTTTTTTTAGTGCTACTTTTTGCTTATTTTATTTTCGGTTTTACGGACCGAATCCGGGTTATATGTTTTCGTTTCTTGTAATTCGTTACCAGATTGTAGAGTCATTATTGGCAGTCGTGAGAGCTGATCTATACAAATACCTGAATTAAGATTATAAATTTTTAAATTATAACATTTGAAAACTAAAGTAAATCGCAATATGAGTCAAGGTAAACAAAAAATCCTTTACTTCCGCCTAGTTTCGTGAAGTTGATGCAAAACGTGAAATATAAACAAACGGTCAGAACAAAAGATGAAAAAAGCGGAGAAAGCAAAACACGGAATGTCGCTGAACCAAGACATGTTTTTTTTTTGTTTTTTTTTTTTTTTTATTTACATATATCCCGAAACATACACACGCTAAAAATAAGAATCGGGCGTTGAAATGATTCATTTATTTTGATGGAAAAAATAACCAGAAAATTGTTTCCAGCCGGTGTATGAACGATTCAATTCACCGATTATTCGATAGAAAATAAATAAGTGACAGACTTTTTTTTCCTTAAAAATATAAAATAAAATAAATAGTTACTTTTAGACTTTCGTCATTTTCGCAATTTAATACTATTACTACTATGAATAAAAAGTCCGCATCAAAACTTATAACAGTTTATTTGTGAAGTGATAGGTACTTTACAATAAACAAGATACAACTAATATATATATATAATTATACACACACACACAATACATACATACATATTAGTCGTTGGTCAAAAATATCTGACGGTATATATTTTTTTTTCGTACGGTGTTCCAAAATTGCAGTAACTTAGAACACTACTGAACAATAATACCTAATGAAATTATGAGACCACTTCTGGCGTGTCCTCTATGTATTTCTCGTATCTACGTGACTTTGATTGCTTTATTTACTATTAATCGATTATTTATTCAAATAAGAAACGGCAATACAATAGCAGTTTATAAAATTAATTTTTAAGAATAATACATTAAGTAAAAAAATAAAATCCACCAGAATGCATTTGGATTTCTTCTTAAACAAGTCAGCCATTTTAATCTTTTTTTTTTTTTTTTTTTTTAAATAATTTTTGGAAAAATGAATTACTTGATGACCTTTAGATATTTTAAATGAATTTGGAAGCATTTAAATAGTCGAATAATAGCAACTAATTTGGAGTTATTTAAAAATTAAAAATTCTAATGTACTAGAGACTGGATATTTTGAAGTATTGTAAAAAAAATATTAATAAAATTATAAAAACAATATTAATTTTAAATTAGTTATAATTTTATAACAGTGTGGTTTAACTAAAAATGTAATAAATAATAAAAATAGAATACGGGTCGGGGATAAAATATTAACGCGTGCGGAAATTAATGATTAATCAACCTTCAACGATTCTTTGAACGGTGCTTGTGCACCTATATAACCGCGCTATTTTTTAATCGTATTTTCAAGTTAAATTCAATGTTTACGATGTTTTTGTTTATTAAATTGTTAGGTGAAAGTACAGAATAACATACCCTCCTCCTCTCTCCATGCTAGGAATGGGTTTCTAAATAATAACGTTATTGTTTCAGTGCGGTAGCACACAAGAAGCATCCTTTAAACTTTAATCTAACCAAGAAATGCTTCAATTCGAAATTACTTTCAAATTTCGAGTGGTCACGAAGTTAAGCACACGTCGGCCATACTTTTTATTTGACACTTTGAAATTAGAACCCGTTTTGTTTTATTATTTATTTATTTATAACTAATTAACTGGTAGAAGTAAAGTATCATGATTTATTTGTGCTTCCAAAGGAAAACATTAATGCCTGTGCTCGCCCCTGTCGTATAAAAGAACAGATTAACTGAAGATGATCGGTATTTTTTCGGAGTCAAAGATCAAATAAATAAGACGTTTTTTTTCGTACCAGAATTTATATCAAGTTAGGTCTTCCATAGCAAATAAAATAGGTCAATTCGAATTTTTTTTTTTTTTTTTTTTTTTTTTTTAATTGTAATTATTATTAAAAAACATTTTCAAAAACAGTTGGGAATTATCCAAGGAAAACAAAATACTTTTCGGAAATAGTTAGAGATAGATAAGTGTTTTAAAGGAAATTAAATAAAATTTATGGTAAATAAAGAAATCATAAGTTTAATCACGGTGTATATTGTTATTGATTAGTTTGTTTATTATGGTTTTAAATTTCAAAAACAAGATATTATTAAAAATACTAATAAAATTCTAAGACCTCTGCTCATGTTTTCCCCATAAACTTTACACGTTTGAATTGTTATTTACTATTAATAGAATATTAAAAAAGAGAAAAGAAACAATGCAATAGCGTAAAATAAAACGTTTTTTTTAATACTCTATTCTTTTAATAGTTTAATTACAAAATTAAATTCATCATGCATTTTAAGTTTCTTCGTAAACAAGTCAGCCATTTTAATATTTTGTCAATAGTAGGGAGGAAAAAATGAAATTACATCGTGACTTTTCGAAATTTGAAAGTACTATTCAGAATACGGATAGGTACTGAAATATTTAGAAATCCATTCTTAACATGGGGAGGAGGTGGCGTTTTGTAACTGTCCTGTCTCCTGTACTTTCACCTAACAATTTAATAAACAAAAAAAATATTGTAAAAATTGAATTTAACTTGAAAATCTTATAGTACCGTTTGTATTCTGCATAAGTGTCGGAATTTGGAAGCATTTAAACTGTCGAATAGAAAGTCATTTTTTTTTTTTTCTTAGTAAATCATGCAAAAAGATTTAAAGTTTTGGGAGCTACTTTCAGCAAGGAATTTTATAAATAGAGATTAAAATATTACCTTAAGAACAATTGGTTATAGTTTTATAGCAATTTAGTTTAACGATATAAGCCTAAATCTCCAAAATATTTAAGAAAATAACTTATTTATAGGTGTTTGCATAATATATATATATATATATATATATATTATTGGGTGCTTGTGCACTTTTGTTACCGCGTTATTGTTTTTTTAATAGTATTTTCAAGTTAAATTCAAGTTTTACGATATCTTTTATATTAAATTGTTAGGTGAAAGTAGAGAATAGTTAGAAAACACCCTCACCTCCTCATGTTAAGAATGGCTTTCTAAATTACATTATTTAAGCACGGTAATAAAAGTGGATAAGTACCTATTATTGCTTAAAGAAAATAAAGGAAGTAGACACCTAGATGAATAGACTTCCTTGACCTTTCGGTTAGGATCGAAGTGTAGTATCTGTTCTGATCTTTTGGTCTAGGAAGAAGAAATTCTTCTAGACCAAGGCAAACTTCTTTTGTCCCAATTCAAAATCTCAGTTTCGGAGTAGTGATATTTTCCCCTTACACTAAAACTGACTTTTGAGATTTTGTTTGTTAGCTTTATTTTTAAATTACAATTTGAAAAAACATGCACACCGATTGCTCCGCATAAAAGCCGTTGTAAACACAGGGATACTGAACTTGAAGATAACCGGTGAAAGTACAAAATGATTAAAAACAAAAAAAGCCCTCCTCTTCATGTTAGGAATTGATTTCTAAATAACATTTTTTATTTCAGCGCGGTCCGTATTCTGCATAGTACTTTAAGTTTCAAATTTCGAAGGGTCACGATGTAATTCATTTTTACCTACTGACAAAATATTAAAATGGGTGACTTGTTTACGAAAAAACTGAAATGCAAATGAATTTACTAGGTGAAAGTACCCATGTTTTTTTTTCATCCATCCTCCCCATATTAAGATTGGATTTCTAAATAACGTAATTTCAACACGGCCCGTATTCTACATAAGTATTAAAAGTTCTGTTTAAAAATGAAACAGATAGTAAAAAGGTTTGTCATATATATATATATATATATATATATATATATATATAAATTGAAATCGGTTATTACAATTTTAAATTAATTAATTAATCTAGTTAAACTTTTCGGTGTTAGTGCATTTAAAATGCACTAACACCGAAAAAATTTTGCATTCATTTATTGATCCGCGCTATTTTTTAAGCAGTATTTTCAAGTTTAATTAGTTTTATGATATGTTTTTATTAAATTGTAAGGTTAAAATACAGAATAAGTAAAAAACACCCTCCCCATGTTAAGAATGGCTTTCTAAATAACGTTATTATTTCAGCACGGATCAATAAGTGCACTCACTGCACTAGTACCAACTTTTCTCTTAACTTGCCACATGTTTTGTTTATAGTTAGTGTTTTATTGTATACTATTATGCAAATATAGACTTTAGTTATTTATCTGTGAATTTAAGATAAATATAAATAAGCCGTTCTTTCATTTTGTTCAACTTAATTTTTATTTTTATTTTTGGTACTTATGCATGCATGCACTCCTGTCACCGTGCTAAAATATTTTGAAAGCCATTCTTGACACGGTGAAGGGAGGGTTTTTGTAATTATTTTGTATTACCGCCTAATTTAATAAAGATATCATGAAACTTGAATATAATTTGAAAATACTATTTGAAAAATAGCACGGTAGCATAAGTGTAGAAGAACCTTTTTTTTTTTTTTTTCAAATACCGTAGAATTTTTTAAGTTAAATTTAATTATTAATTTATTTGGTCATTTAATTATCGCTTTAATCGAACTTTTAAAACTGTTTCTAATTGTAATCTCTACAAAAATCATTGGGTGTGTAAATATATTCCGAAGCTTTCAATCTTAAAATTAATACATGAGGATTTGCTAAGTATAATTAAAGCTAGAAATTAATATTCGGCATTTTAAAGGCTTCAAAATTATTTTCCAATTTTGAAAGGGTAACGAAATATGTTATTCCTTCATTTTTATCAAATTATTTAACAAAAGATTACTTGTTTACGAAAAAAAAAATGTGTTCCTGTGGATTTAATCTTGTAATTAAATTCATTTCGTTTAAGTTTGTTTTCGTACTTTGTTTTTTTTTTTTTTTTGTGGTTGTTGTTGCTTGTTTTATTTCAATAAATAATCGATTTATAGTAAAATAAAATGTGTGAGTCACGTAGCGGCGAGAAAAACAGACACTCGAGAAATGGTTACAAAATTTTATTAATATAAGACATTATATAAAAGAATTGTCGGTTGCAAAAAGTATAACAAAAATAATAAAATCATGTGAATAAAGGGTCTTTTTTTCCGAAAGAAAATGTTTAAGTGCGAAAAGGAGATTGAGTGACAGAAGAAAGAAAAGATAAAAGAAAGAAAAAAAGAGAAACACAATAACACAAGTCAAATAAATAAACAAGTATTTAAATGCAATTGAACATATCCAGATATCGGTTGATTAAAAACACAGGTCCATCTATGTATTATTTAGTTAAATCGTGACCAAGATGATTTTTATAACGAAGAGATAAAGATAAAACCCGGCTGCGATGTTTTGGTATGGAGTAGCCCTGCGTCTTTGCTTCCATATATCTAAGAAAGTCTTGCTTTGAAAAAGACAATACGGGATTGAATTTTTGTGTTATGAGGTGGATAAATGAAAATAAAGGTTGATGTAGGTGCTATGCGTGTATATGTGGACGAACAGATGAAATAAGTGTGATGCTTACGCTAAGGGCATCGTCACCATTCTGGACAGATTTGACAGTGGCAACACTCATGCTCTTCTTGAAGCCAGCATCCATTTCCGACTGGCTTGCCAGGAAAGCGTGTATCGAAACCGGAAGTTGTCAAACTATTGTCCTGCGCACAACAGATGCGCACTGAACGACTTCCGGGATTTAAAAGTATCTCTCTCCCTTTTTTTTTTTTGGTTTTTGTTTTTTAACGCACTGTCCCTCGTCTATTCTCATTGAAATTGACACCCTTTTTGTGTAATTTTAGAAATTCAGAGTAAACTTTTTTGCTGTTTTTTATTTTATTATTATTCTTTGTCACCCCAAACAAGGCATATTACTATTTGAAACGCAAGGGGCTGCCATTTGAAATCATGTATAACACAGGACTGTGGGGAGTTGAGCAGCGAGATGTTTGTTTGCATTATATTTAAACTTCTGCATGTTAGTAAAGTCAGGGAGAGAATTTCAAAATCTAGCAGTCTGAAGGAAAAAAAAACAAACTTTTAAAGTAGAAGGTTTTCCGGAATCTAGAAACCTCAACAGTGAAGTGGTGGGGTTTTGCTGTTTAGGGTATCTACGTCGAGGGGGGGGCACAAGCGTGATGAGTTCATTAGGGCACATCCAATTAAAGCAAAGCACTTGTTTCTGTTTGTTATACTTTTTCATATCCTTTTTTTTTTTTTCACTCTTTATGACTTCAAACAAGCTATATTGCTACTTGGACGTAAGGGGCTACTATTTGGAGCCATGTCTACATTGACACGATGTAAGGAGATGAACGAGATATCTGTTCACATTACATTTAAACTTCTGCATATTAGTACAATCACGAAAACAGGAAGGAAATTAGCAGTTACAGAGAACTATTTTCTCTGATGAATCAATGCCTCCCTCTGAGTTCTTCAGCTAATTATCTCTCCTAAAAATGGTGACCTCGACGTGATCCCATTTAAATATGGGATCATGGGAGAGGTAATTGTTTTACCTTTCTAATAAATTATATTAAAAGAACAAGGCACAAAAGAAATAACAAACTTCTTTTTAACAATGACAGCAAAGAGTATTTTATTTGTAACAGGAACTGGCAGGTCGGGCTGTGAAAAGGGAAGAAGGAAAAGAAAGTTCTTTTAAGGTTGTCGTTGGTCAGTCAGTACTGGATAGCAGTTGTCTCAAATCGAGACCGTCAATGCTATAGAGAGATCTCTGGTGGACAGAGGACGAAAGAGGATAGGTGTTGCTAGGCTGGGGGTCCGGTCTGACTGACTGATGTTCCCTCAAGACTTTTTAGGGAGCAGATGAATCAATGCGCCTTGTTAGCTGATAGGTCAGCTTGTGGCCAAAGAACTCAGGGGGGGGGGCACTGATTCACCAGAGAAAATAGTTCTTTGTGACTGCTACAGAATTCTAAAGTCGAGTCGTCCAAAGGAAGAGGCTATTAGTGGAAGACTTTCTGCCATCTAGAGATCTCTACAGTAAAGAGAGGGAGGTGCTTGTCAGGTTTGTCTTTTTTTACTCCAAACAAGGCGTATTACCATTTGAGTGTAAGGGTCTACTATTTGGGATCATCTCCAACAGGGAACTGTGGGGAGTTGAGCAGTGAGATGTCTGTTCACATTATATTTTAATTTCTGCAGGTTAGTACAGTTAGGGAAGCAGGAAATTCTAGCAGTTTGAGGAAAGAAACTATTAGAATACAAGACTTTCTGGCATCTAGGGATCTCAATGGTGAAGGGGTGAGATTTTACTGTTTGTTGGGGGTATCTATGTCGAGGGGGCACAAGTGCTAGGAGTTCATCAGAGCAACCACTCTCAACAATTTCCCGACTCTTTATTTGTGCCTAATTCTAAATGCAGATTCCATGAACAAAGCTTATTTCCTAGAACTGCTCGCCTACTTCCCTGCCAATTACAATATGGTAACCTTCAAGTTCTATGTAAACAAGTTCTTGTTGAGCCATTCACTTGAATAATCTAGATTCTACACAATCTACACCGTTAACGATTACCACACTGCCACCTTACATTTATTACCCTTATCCTCAAGTTGTCTTTGATAATTGATGACTGCCTTGTAAAAAAAAAAAATGAAAAAAAAGAGCGCATTCCATTAAATTACTTGTTTCTGTTCATTCCATATCCTTTTGGGGGAGGAGGAATTGCTCTATTGCTAACCCACTCTTATTTCTAAAAATTCTGACAAGGCCAATTTTTTTAGTCAAATAAAAAATTACAAAATGTTTATTCAACATAAGCTTTATGCCTTGTTTGATTTGGACAGAGAAGTCGAGTTTTGACAACAAAAACAACTTTGATTATTGTTAATTAGATTTTTTCACCAAAATACCACATTCACTCTATGGCTTTGAACCTATTTAAAAGATCCCCAGTATAGTTTTTATTCCATTTATTTGCAGACTGTTATCCTCATCTTGTTGTTTCACCACATTTCGGCCAACTTATCCTCTGGCCTTCTTCACATGATTAACCATGATAGAATAAGAATGCTGAATCTTGTATCCCCAGTAATTACTGCCTTCCATAGTTGTTGTTGTCTCACCATGTTATGGTCAACTAATCCTCTGGCCTGCTTTGTGTAGGATTAAAACCACTATCTTCAGACAATGCTCACCTGGAACCATAGAGACTCAACGCCTCTATCCATTGTGCCACGGGCCCCAAAGATAATATATAATAAAATAATCTATAAGACCCCTAGTGATTTAGAAGGGCCAATAATGATAAATTGTGCAACACATTAGAATGAGTGTCTCCCACAAAAAAAAACTTGGGGATGAATTTCACATACTAAACTGACCTTGGCTTTTTGGCTAAGAATAAAGTATAGTATCTGTTCTGATACTACACTTTATATTTTCTGTTCTCAAAGTAGAAATCTTTCTTTGCTAAGGTAATTTTTATTTTTTTCCCAATCCAGACTATCACTTTTTACAGATCTGGAATTTCCCCATTAAAGTACTTGTTTCAGGATTTTTTCTATTAAAGTACTTGTTTCTGGATCTTCCCCGTTAAAGTACTTGTTTCTGGATTTTCCCCATTAAAGTACTGGTTTCTGGATTTTTTCCCATTAAAGTACTGATTTCTGGATTTTTCCCATATTAAAAACAGATATTGTGTCTAATCCAACTCTCATGGAAAAAACTAGTACATGGATATGATTACATTAAATATCAGGGTCATAGAAATATGTTCTTTGCACACTTCCAACATCACCAATATTAGACACAAGGTCAGTTTATAGTGAATATCCAGCTCTTCCTTCCATCCAATAAAAATGTGATACTCTAAACGAGTATGAAAATATTAGTAAAAGTACATAATAGTTAACATTCAAGAATTTGTAACTAAAAAAAAAAAAAAAACACATAATTTATATAAAATGCATCAAAATCAAATTCTCTTACCCACCTGTCCAGTTTTAATGTGTGGAAATGATTTGTAAATGGTAAAAGTACAGAATAGTTAACACTTGAAAACTTAGGACATTCTTAACAGTAGCCAACAAAACAAAAAAAGGTGAAAAAAAACAAACAAAAGTAGTGTCAGATCTGTTGAGTTAAAAAGGAAAAAAAAAAGATGGTAGTTTCATTACAGCCATTAAAGCTTCAATAATTGCTTCAAAGCATCGAAAATTAAGCAAAACTAGTAAAAACATATCCAATATCACCAATAATGTGAAAATATAATGTTCTTCTAGTAATTTGTTTGATTTTCGATTATTAAGTGAATATCAAGGCTCAACATGTCTCTAATGAAACTGCCATGTTTATTCATTCTAACTCAACAGACTTGAACATACTTTTGTTTTAAAGTCAAAAACGCTTTTAAATAACACAAAAAATTTATACAAGTGGGTATAAGAGTAACGTATCTTACTTTTGCTAACGTTTATTTGTTGTATATTTATTTATTCACCCCTTTTTTTGTTTTGTTGACTATTGTTAAAAATGCCCAGAATTTGTAAAAAAACAAACAAACAAACAAAAAAAAAAAACAATGGTGGAATACTCCTACTTTTAATGTATGGAAACTATTTGCAAGGTTTTCAAAATGGTAGAAATTCTTAAAGAACAAGTCTCCGCGCGAGCCTTTTCTAGTCTCACACAAAAACACGCATTCACATCTCAAGCTATATTACTTGTTATATACATACGCACACACAAACATACGTGCGCACGTCCACACATGTACATATATTCACGTTCACGTATATACACTCACATTCACGTGTATACACACACACTAACGTACACACATGTATTCACATATGCGCACACGTACGCACACATGAGCAACGTCACTTTTCCTTTCAAGGGAAATCCACACATGCGCAAAAGACCACCGGAAACAACTATAAAAGCAAGAGCAATAAGCAGCTTCTTTCTTTTCCAACTCACCTTCCGAGGTGAGTGGTATACAGACCAACTGCCGCCATTTCGGCACGCACGCGCGCACCTCACACTACTTGTTACTATATGTGGGGCAAAAAGCTAACAAACAGTACGTACACCTTAAACATTTTCTATCTCCATAACCTGGATTGACTTTCTCTCTCTCTCTATCTAGAACTTGTGCCAGAGAATACCCCTGCGTAGCTGACTGCTAACATGGTGCACAGCTTTACTGATGTCAACCCTCTATCTTTATCTTTGTCTACACGCTGGACTATCATTCCCATTTCTATTACATTACTCACTTCTCTTCCCATGCGTGAACAAACGATAGTGACCCGAACGTGAGATGAACACACATTTCCTTTTCTTTCTACACCACCAGTCCCGCAACAAACGATGGTTACACCCGACCGTGGACATGAACACATGTTATACCTAAAACATTCATTTTTCAACAGTAAATAAACGACATGTTTATTTTATCCAGCAATTGAGTTTTTGTTTCCTTCATTCCAATCGTTTCATTATTTTCTTTTGTAACGGGATTAGGATATATATATATATATATCCTAGTCCTCTACATCTCCAAAAGTATTTTTTTTGTTTTTATTTTTGGAAGAGTTATACTACCGGAAAAGGAAGATAATCCCAAATTGATGCTTATTTTCTAATCAAACTTTTCTGGTAATTTAAAAAAAGTTCAGTAAAGTTACGAAGTATCACAACAGAAAAAACTGAATAACAAAATATTTATTAAATTTTATTGAAATTGTTAAAAAAAATAGCAATACTATTTCCAAATAAAACTAGCAGGACCCGTTAATCGGCTTTGTCCCACCCCCCAACCACCGCATAAAAAATTAAAGTGGGCTGTTGTTGTTGTTGTTGTTGTTGTTGTTGTTGTTGTTGTTGTTGTTGTAGCCCAACCTCATTACATTAAGAACGGCTTTCAGAATGGACACCCCCAACCTCCCTATGTTAAGAACGGCTTTCAGAATAGACAACTCATTTTGTGAGTGGGGGTGTGGCTGTCCAAAAATTTGCCCGAAATTTAACTTTGATGATTGCTGTCAGGATTCTCACATGCAAATACTATAAATGAACAAAAAAATTTGGTGGTTGCAGGATATGGTATTTTTGTTGGCAAGACCAGAGTTTGGTTAGCAAAATATTCTCGAACCCTCTATCACTTAAAACAAACTAAATTTCTTAAGTCACCTGTACGTTACCAAGTAAGCATGTAAACGGTACTGAAAAAAAACACTATAAACACAATTTTAATTTTAGACAACAGAAACAGAATTTTTTTATAATTTTGAAGAAACAGGCATTTTTCAATATATATATATGTGCGAGACCTCAGAAAATTTTTTAAAAAAGTTAAGCAACCCCCTATAAAAAATGAAAATAGCATTGAGTACCTTTTTGAGCGTAAAAAAAAAAAGAAATTACCTGCAGTAGCCAGGCTGGAATGCATAACGCTTAGAGGGGAAAAGGAGGTGAAGAAAAAGGAGACATTCTAGTCGCCTGGCCCACAGTGATCTTATGACATTATGACTTTCTAAAATAATATCTTTAAAACATATCAGGAGGCATGAATGACTTTGCAAATCAAATAAAATAAGTATGAAAGTTTAGCATGCCTACAATGATGACAAGGTTCCTCTCTTTCCCTTTCTCTCCCTCTCCTTCTCCCTCTGACTCTCTCTCTCTCTCTCTCTCTCTCTCTCTCTCTCTCTCTCTCTCCCTGTATTTTTGTTTCCATAGTCTCTTGCTGTTCTGTAAAACCTCCAAATTCGTGCTTATATACTTGTTTGTTTATGCAGGAAAAAAAAAGTGTAATAAACATTAATATAGTAAACAAAGTATTATATTTAGGAAAAAAAAATGAAAAAAAACAATTGGTTTGTTTTAGGTTAAAATGATTGCAGGGTGTAGAGAGAGAGAGAGAGCGGCCACATTTGTTAAGGTCTAGTGTGTCTGTTTATTTAAGAAGATATGTATTCCCTAATAAGTGATTTGTCAACTCACAGCCAATGGGAATTGCCGGAACTGTATGAGGGAGAAATTATCATTTTTGTAACGGGAAAACTCTCTCTCTCTCTCTCTCTCTCTCTCTCTCTCTCTCCATGCATATTTGCTTCCATAATCTCTCACTTGCTTGCTCGCTGTTCTGTAAAACCTCCAAGTTCATGTTTACATACTTGTTTGTTTATGCAGGAAAAAAAGAGGAATTTTTGCAATCAAATATTATATATGGAGATTTGTTTGCAAATAAAATTTAATATTCTATATTTCAAAATAATTATTTTTAAAAGAAATATATTTTATAATGCACAAATAAAATATACATTCAAGTTAGAATATTATTGAATGTATGGAATGTATTTCTCATATAACATTTTTATTTGTTTTGTTTTGTTGTTGAAAAAAATAAATTTCTTTAATTAAATAAATTAAAAGTCTTAATAAATGTAGCAGTCATTTTAGATTGTCTTTCCTTTCTACTAGTATAATTCTTCCAGAAATGAAAAAAAAAATACTTCCAATATGTTAAAATGCACTTGTGCTAATTTTGCAAGTCGTTTTCACATTAAAACTAGGTTGATTCAGTAGGGAATTTCATTTGAATGTGTTTTGTATAAATTATGTTGTTCTTTTTTTTGGGGGGGATACAAGTTGTCAAGTGTTATTTATTCATCACTTTTATCTCTTTATCTGCCTCCACCATCGGTAATATTAGACACAGAGTCAGGTTATAGTGAAAATCCAACTCTTTCCTCCTCAGAAGGCACTCATAATAGATATGAAAATATTCACGATTGAGCTTATCAGCATTCTCCTATAAGGAAACTTCAGGCGATCCACTAATAATCACTCTTCCTACCATCTCATTTTACTTACCTGCCTTCAACTACAGTCATTGAAGTTAGACTCAAGGTCAGTTTACAGTAGAGAATTCTGAACAGGTACAAAATTTGCCATCATTTGTCCTGTCAGTATTCCCAGGCAATTGACAACACTCCCATCCTCTTTCTAAAAGAGGGAAGAAATGCCTAGGAGCATAGCCATTTTTATGACATATTTTCATTTAGCTCAGAAAACAAAGTAACAGTTTCTGTTTTATTTTTGCTGCTATGTAACTGCCTCCCCACGAGGTCTGTATGTAACATAGGTCAGTTTAATGTAAGAAAAATATCTCCCCTAAAAAGGGGGCCACTCTGGATTTGGACAAAAATGAAAAGAAATGCCTTTGTCTAAAAAGATTACTTTTAGTCCACCACTTCACAGCTCCTAAACATCTGTCTGATCAACAGTATGGATTTAGGCAAGCACGTTCTACTGCAGATATCCTAACTGTAATCTCAGAATGTATGCATGCACAGGCAGGGGAAGCTAGAGCAGTAACCCTAGATATATCTAAGGCCTTTCACAGGGTATGGCATGATGGCCTTCTCATGAAAATCAGATCCTATGGTATTACTGGGCAAATGTTTTTTTTTTTTTTTTTTTTTTTTTACACAGTGGTCACCACTTATCAAGGCCCGGAAGCCACTCAGGGATAAGGGTTATTGCAATTACATTACGTTAGTGTGGAGATTTGATGAAGTGTTTACTTAAGGGAGTGGTTCATTAGGAATTTGTTAACGTTGGACTTGAAGACATCCAAGTTGTAGTCAGGTGGGAAGCAGGCAGATGGAACAGAGTTCCACAGGCGTGCAGTTCTAAGAAAGAAGCTTTGTTCATGGAATCCACGTTTTGATTTAGACACAGATAAAGAGTGGGGGAAATTTTTCACAGTGGATTCAGCTAGACGGGTGTTTTTCGTGAAAGATTGGCGAGGGGCGACCAGAGATTGGAGTCCAGACGAGCTCCAAATACTCAACATAATTAAACCTTTCTTAAATAAGAGAAGTATCCAAATTGTCCTCGATGGCCGTACGTCAAAACAATATTATATAAATGTGGGTGTGCCTCAGGGGTCGATCTTTGGACCTTTATTATTCCTGATATTCATAAATGACTTCCCTGATAAAATTTTCTCTGAGAGTGGTATATTTGCTGACGCTGCCATGCTGTATAAAAGACACGAGGGGAAAACAGATAAACCTATATCCAAGCAATGGTGGAAACTCTAGAGGAAAACCTCCAGTCTGTATTGGAATTGGAACAAAAATGGATGGTAACATTCAATGCTGCCAAGACTAAGCTTCTTTCCTTTAATAATTACAAGAAACCTTCTCAACTACTAATAGCCAAAACTCCTCAGCTTAACATTCACAGGGAACATGAGTTGGAACAAATACATTGAGAGCATTGTCAAAGCTGCTGCAAAAAAGGTAGGCTCCCTCTACTGAGCTAGAAAGTTACTTACGCCTGAAAGTATCCTGTACCCATACAAGGTCACCATTCGTCCATGCATAAAGTATTGTTGCCACATTTGGGCGGGTGCTTCTGCTACTAGTCTCTCACTCTTATACAGGATTCAAAAGAAATGCACCAACCTAATAGGACCCGAAGTGTCAGCTAGTTTTCAACCTCTGTCCCATCGATGAAATGTTGCATCCTTCTGCCTGTTTTACAAGTATTTTAATGGTAGGTGCTCTGACGAACTGCAAGCTCTTGTACCCTCTCGATGTAAATACTTCCGACAAACCTGACAAGCAGCAAAATCTCATTCCTACACAGTAGAGATCCCTAGATGCCAGAAAACCTTCTATTTTAATAGTTTTTTTCCCCCTAAGACTGCTAGATTTTGGAATTCCCTTCCGGGTCCCTGTTTCCCTGACTGTATTGACATGCAGAAGTTCAAGTGTAATATAAACAGATATCTTGCTGCTCAACGCCCTACATAGTATCCCTGCAAATTATTGTCCCAGGCAGTAGCCTCCTATATCAAAGTGGCACTGTGTTTTGTTTAGGATGAAAATGCAATTTCAAAAAAAAATTTTTAATAAAATTTAAGATTTAATAGTTGGAAAGACTAGACAGGCGTGAAATTGTTTTGAATAAATATTGCTATTAATTTAAATTTTGCTATTAATTTAAAAAAATATTGCTATTAATTTAAAAAAAAAAAAAAAAAAAATTCAATTTTATTTTTAATAATCAGATAGTAAAATACTCATCTTTAGGAAATTGGACAGTGTTTTTTTTTTTTGTTTTTTTTTTAATTTTTGTTTTTCTTCTTCTTATCTGCTATTGTGGTGGTAATCCCTGGCATGACTTGAGATGTTTGTAGTTAAGTCAAAAATGATGTCTATATATCAAACAGTGAACTCTTTAAAAAAAAAAAAATGAATAAATAAAACTTTGATCCTAAATGTGTGGAAATGCAAGCAAGGCCAAATACCTATTGAATACTTTGCACTGAATTTTTCAGTGAAAAAAAAAAAAGATACACGTGTATCCCCCTCAACAAAAAAATGCCTCCAACCCTAACCCTAACCCTAACCTAACCTGACTAGCAAAAAAAAATTTTGCTCTTTCACTCTAGATCCCTGAAAACTTTCTTCTTTGAAACGCTTGCCTCTGGAATTCCTTTCCTGCTCCCTGTTTCCATACCAACATCCTGAAATTTGAATATAATAGGAACTGGCATCTTACTGACGAATTCCCCACTAAGATTTTCATCCTATAAATCTGGCCCCTATCAGAGTAGCCCATTATATCTCAGAGTGGCAATGTGCTTTGCTTGGAATGAATAATTATGAAATGGCAAATAACAACAACAACAAAAAAACATGGCTTGCTCCAAAAAAAATCTTTTTAAATTATCAGATTCTGACAAGAATTTTCGAAGTACAGGGTGGAATGATAAAAGTGTCACCCTAAAGAAAACTTATTTTTTATTTTAAAACTTTTATTGAAAAAATCAATTCAAATAACTTGATTATGTAGTAGAGTTTACATCTATTCAATGTAGCCGCCTTGATATGGGTCCAGAACTGTTGTAGACCCGTGCTATGGGTTACAAATGAAAGAAACCACAAGTAGTGTAAAGTGTATAAAATATAATATGTATTTATCATAAAGAATATAGGAGCCACTAAAGTGGTATGAGAGGAACGTGTTTGTAGCCTGTGGTTAAACATGGTATGAATTTAGTCCCCGACACCAGCGGTATTCATAGGACTGGTTAATTTCACTTCGTACTCAAATAGGGGTGATTTGTTCCTCACAACACCCCCCTCCTGAGCTTTTCATTCCCCTGGGATGATCGTATAGCTCTTTTTCCTGGGGTTGATCTCTATTGGGTCGGTCATTTTCCTTTTCCTGGAGGATCAGCATTGTCCGACTGCTTGTGATGTTACCATGTCGAACGTGTCAAATATATCTGGTCCATTACCTCTTTTTCATCAGCAGGCTTTCTTCATCAGTTATATGTTTCCGCATTTGGTTTACATGTTTCTTGTGAGTAAATCTTGGACCTTCGATAATGTAGACCATCCGCCTGATCCTTTTCTGGATCTTTCCTAGTTCCCACATCGTGCTATTATTTTTGTGTACCTGGAAAAATACCTTTTCACCAGGTAAATACCTCTTTTTAGGAACTATAGTATTTGGCGGTTTCACCTATTTTGGTAAAAGTTTCTTGAAAACTGGCAATTCTCCTCACGAACATTAACTCTGCCGGTGACATCTTCGATGGAGTCCTTTCATTTGGCGTAATTCGGTAAACTTGTAAAAGCTGTTGTAACGCCTTTTCTGAGGGTGTTCCTTTAGCCTTCTTCTGGGCTCTTTTCAACGTGTCTACAAACCTCTCTGTGATAAGTTGGCGTCGTTATGTGGTTAACCTGGAAATCCTCGCAGAAGCTTTTAAAATCTGCTGAAGTGAATTGTGTACCATTGTCTGACACTAGAAAATCGACCACACCAAACCTAGCAAACAATTGGTGAAGAGCATTGATTGTAAAATCCGTTGTTGGACTTTTCATTGAAATACCTCAGGCCATTTTGAAAAACTGTCTACCACTATTAAATAATAGTTTCCATCCAGTGGGCCTGCATAATCTACGTGTATTCTTTGCCATGGGTGGTCCGTTTTAGGCCACGGGCTAAATTGTATTGGGGGCGCTTTACAGCCAATGCGCATCCCTTAATTGACTTTACCGTGCCTTCTATATCAGTGTCCATACTCTTCCAGTAAATGTAGGACCTCATGAGGCTCTTCATTTGCATAGTCCCAGGGTGCCCCATATGAAAATCCTTTAGAATTTTCTTTTGTAGTGTAGCTGGGATTACTACTCTTTCTTGGTACAACAGTACCTAATTGCACATAGAATAAGTTTCTGTCGTTGATTCATCCGATTCCATTTTTTGTTTCGTTTCTTTGATGAAACTATCTTCTTTAGCCTCCCTTATATCTTTCATGACTGGTAATTCCTTGATCGTATTACATAGTATTTGTGTATAGTCCTTTTCACTTTGTATTGACGCTATTATTGTGTCTTCTAGCGGTTCCCTTGATTTCGGGATTAATCGCAACAATCCGTCTACATGACTTAACTTCGCAGATGGAATTCCATACTGAAATCGTAATTCAGTAGAATGGTACCCCATCTTTGCAGTCTGTTGGCTGTGTAAGTTGGCAGACCTTATTTAGATCCAAAGATGGTTATAAGCAGCTTATGGTCAGTTTGCAATTTAAACTTACGACCGCGTAAAAATCGGTGGAATTTTGTAACACCGAATATGATCCCCAGTGCTTCCTTTTCAATTTGGGAGTAATTCTTCTCGTCAGGAAGTAAAGTTCTTGACACATGTGCGATCGGCTTAGTGGACCCATCAGGCATTTTGTGTAGAATGCCCGCCCCGATCCCATAAGAACTTGTATCAGTTGCGACAATAATTTCTTGTTTCGAATTGAAATGAGTCAGGGATAAATCTGACGTTAATACATCTTTTAATTTCTTAAACGCTTCCTGGCACTCAGGCGCCCAGTGCCATATTTTGTCCTTTTTTAATAGTGCATTGAATGGCGCACTCAATTCATGCATGTTCTTAATGGATGTTTGATAATAGTTCGCGAGCCCTAAAAACTTTGCAATGTAGTTACATTATGAGGTTCTGGCATGTCTTTTATAGCTGTGGACCTGCCTGGATCGGGTTTCCTCCTATCCATATCTATTATATGACCCAGGTATTTAATTCGTTTAAAAAAAAAAATTTGCATTTTGCTTCCTTCAATGTGAAGCCGTATTCTTTTATTCTTGAAATACATGATCTCTATGTTGTTCAACATTTTCGCTGCGCATAAGAATATTGTCCAGATAGCCTATTGCAAAATCCAAACCGCTTAGCAAAGTATCAATTACCTGTTAGAAAATTGCAGGTCTTACTTTCATACCAAATGCTAATCTATTGAATTTTAAAGTCCTTTGTACGTTGAGATACACAAAAGTTTCGAGCTATCTTCCTCTATTGGTATTTGTAGGTACGCCTCGCTTAAGTCTATTTTGGAAAAATATTTTCCGCCATTTGATTTAGCGAATATTTCGTCTGGGTTTGGTAGTGAGTAGTGATGGTTGTTGAGCGTCACATTCAATCCGGTTCAATAGTCCGCACATACCCTAATCTCTTTAGATTTTTTTTTCACGTATACAGTGGAGGCTGCCTACTCACTATAGTTAATAGGGGTTAAAATCCCAGTGTTAACTAGTCTTTCCAATCATTTTTCAATTTTTTCCCTCGAAGCAAACGGTACACTCCGTGGCTTTTTGAATATTGGTTTTGCTCCATCCGGCAATTCGAATCTCACCTTTATTTTTGTGCAGTATCCAAGCTTTTCAGAGAAAACACTTGGGAAAGATTTTTTAAGATTTTTTTTGAGTTTGTCGACTTCAGCCGTTAGGTTTTCGACTTTGTGACAAAAATCACTCATTGGCGAGTCCCATAATTCAAATTCCTGAATCCAATCGGTCCTGAATAAGTTTGCTGCGTTCCTTAGAATAAAAACTTTTAGCTTTTTTGTCGTTCTTTTTAGTGACACATTAATAACTAGCTTACCCTCAAAATTTATTTTTTCACCAGTTACCAATTTTGCGACTTTATTCATTTTTGTCATTGTGGGCTTTCCTATTCTCTTCCATGTGTGAAAATTTATAATTGATAAATCCGACCCTGAATTGAGCTGCAGTTTTAATTCTTTATTTCTGATTCTCACCGGAACATATTTCCTTATGTTCTTTGTTGGTGTAGTGTCCATTTTTGCTGTTTTTATGTAGCTCTTTTTTGCTACTTTTGCTTTGCAATATAAGGCCTTGTGCCCTGCTCGCTTGCATAGGTCATATGTTATTTTCCTTTGGTACTGACATGCATTGTACCCATGAGGTCTTTCACATTTTCTACAAGAGGTCCTAGGATTTTGTCTATGCTGATAATTTTGTGAAGGGTTCTTTTTGCCTCTTGGTTGGTAATTGCTGGTGGGCGGGTGTCTTTTATTTTTGAAGCATATTTTTTTAATGTGCACAATACCTGCTTCCTCTATGTTTTGGGAATCTTGCTTCATTGCAACGAACTGCTGACAATCTTCGGCCAGTTTCTGAAGTATCAAATCAGGTTCTACTTCCAATTTATTTAGAGCACGACGTCTTATATCGCCGTCTTTTGTGGCTATCAAACCTTGTGCGAATATTAAGTATTTGAAAATGTCTGCCGTTAATTACGACAATTTGAAATCTTCACAGTGCTTATTAACTATAGACGCAAAATCATATAGTCCTGACACTCCTTACATTTAAGATTCATGTATTTCCATCTTTTATTAAAAAAGCTTCTATTTGGCCAATATAACTCTATTAATAGTTTGACTGCCTCATCAAACAACAATTTGTTGATTTTTCTTGGTAAAATATAGTCCACGAATTTGTTATGTTGAGCTGTACCTAACTTCTGTAGCAATAAACGAACCTTCTTTGATCCATCCATGCACTGCAATCAATTTTAAAAAGGTCTTCAAATCTTCTGAAATATGCCTCAAACGTTAGGTCTTCCTCAGGAGCATAGTATCAATAACTGACCAGATCGTATTTTGTGAAAAAGCCGTGCTGATTTCTTCTTCACTGTCCCTATTCACTAAAACTTGCGTTATCAAATCTATTTTTTTTATTTGACTGGTTTTGTTTTCAATTCCAATATTTGTTCATTAATTTCTTCTTGATCTCTTTCCTGTTTTTTCCTCGAAGAATTTCATTAAATCTGCTTTTCAAATATTTGTCCATTTATTTATTCCTTTTCTCTTCCTCGTTTTTCTTTGAGATATTTTATTCAATTTAACTATTTGTTTTCGTTTTGTTTCTGTATTGCCAATTGTTTCTCTTCGTTTTGTTTCTGTATTGCCAATTGTTTCCCTTCGTTTTGTTTCTATATTGCCAATTGTTTCTCTTCGTTTTGTTTCTGTATTGCCAATTATTTCTCTTCGTTTTGTTTCTGTATTGCCAATTGTTTCTCTTCGTTTTGTTTCTGTATTGCCAATTGTTTCTCTTCGCCTTGTTTTTGTATTGCCAATTGTTTCTCTTCGTTTTGTTTCTATATTGCCAATTGTTTCCCTTCGTTTTGTTTCTGTATTGCCAATTGTTTCTCTTCGTTTTGTTTCTGTATTGCCAATTGTTTCTCTTCGTTTTGTTTCTGTATTGCCAATTGTTTCCCTTCGTTTTGTTTTTGTATTGCTAATTGTTTCTCTTCGTTTTGTTTCTGTATTGCCAATTGTTTCTCTTCGTTTTGTTTCTATATTGCCAATTGTTTCCCTTCGTTTTGTTTCTGTATTGCCAATTGTTTCTCTTCGTTTTGTTTCTGTATTGCCAATTGTTTCCCTTCGTTTTGTTTTTGTATTGCTAATTGTTTCTCTTCGTTTTGTTTTTGTATTGCCAATTGTTTCTCTTCGTTTTGTTTCTGTATTGCCAATTGTTTCTCTTCGTTTTGTTTCTATATTGCCAATTGTTTCCCTTCGTTTTGTTTCTATATTGCCAATTGTTTCTCTTCGTTTTGTTTCTGTATTGCCAATTGTTTCTCTTCGTTTTGTTTTTGTATTGCCAATTGTTTCCCTTCGTTTTGTTTCTGTATTGCCAATTGTTTCTCTTCGTTTTGTTTCTGTATTGCCAATTGTTTCCCTTCGTTTTGTTTCTATATTGCCAATTGTTTCTCTTCGTTTTGTTTCTGTATTGCCAATTATTTCTCTTCGTTTTGTTTCTGTATTGCCAATTGTTTCTCTTCGTTTTGTTTCTGTATTGCCAATTGTTTCTCTTCGCCTTGTTTCTGTATTGCCAATTGTTTCTCTTCGTTTTGTTTCTATATTGCCAATTGTTTCCCTTCGTTTTGTTTCTGTATTGCCAATTGTTTCTCTTCGTTTTGTTTCTGTATTGCCAATTGTTTCCCTTCGTTTTGTTTTTGTATTGCTAATTGTTTCTCTTCGTTTTGTTTCTGTATTGCCAATTGTTTCTCTTCGTTTTGTTTCTATATTGCCAATTGTTTCCCTTCGTTTTGTTTCTGTATTGCCAATTGTTTCTCTTCGTTTTGTTTCTGTATTGCCAATTGCTCTTCTCTGAACCTTTTTTCAAAGTCTAATTGGTGACTTTGTTAGAATTTCACCATTTCCAAACTTTGTTTGGCAAACTCGTCCATTGTGATTTTTTTTTTGGGGGGGGGGAATTACTTAATATGACAAAACAACCCAATTCGTTGATTTACTTTTCCTATAGTACCAACTCTATACAAAAAAAATCTTTACAAAATTCGTATCTAGTTATTTAATGAATATTTCTTTCATATATTTATTTGCTCATGTGGCAATTTTTCTGAGAAAATAATTCAGCGTTTGCATTCATACAGAAAACAGTAGATTTTGTTTGTCATTTTTCAATTTTCGTAACGTGTAGGTACTGGGTTCAATTCCTTCTTGATCCTATACCTTTTTTTCCTCTTTTTTCTTTAAAAAGAAAAAGTTACTTATCTGTGAAAGAGAGTTTATAGCATTAATTTAATATTGGCTACTCTTTTCAATTTGTGTGCGAAAAAGAATGTCCCTTTTTCGTTAGCACTTATTTTGTTGTGCTTAGCAAAATTGTTTTGCTTTTTTTCTATTCAACGTGCAGTCCCGTCGACCGGTGAAAAGTTTATTTTAATCGGATTAAAATCCAACGTCTTTTTTAACTTGCGCAATTACTCGCTTTAACCAATAAAATAAAATATATTATTTACCTTTGCAGGAGTTTTTCCCCCCTTTTTCCAACGCTAACGCCTTTTAACCATAAGACGTATTAGCAAGATATGCTTTTTAGAATGACAAAGTTTTTTTTTTGTACTTACTGAAAACTTGGTCTTGTTAATTCAGTAATAATAATTCTTCACACATTTCGTTTTATGAGTTCTGTTTCAGCTCGTAGTTTACGCTTTGATAGCAAGATAAGGCCTTTTGATGACGTCTTTGTAAAATCCTTTTTTCGGCAAGAATTGTTGTCCTTTTTTCGAAGTGTTCTTTATCCCGTATTTATGGATTTTTACGCTCGAATGTTAGTTTTTTCCCCAATGTAGACAAGTAGTTTTTCCTGTTCTTCATCGAACTTTTGAAAAATAAATACTTTGGAAGTTTCGAATTTCCCCCGAGTGTAGGAAAAAATTATTTTGAATATCCGCGTGTGTTCTTTTTTCTTGAATCCTTTTTGTCGTCAAATGCTGTCTTCCAATGGCTGTTTTATTTTTAGAGTGAATTCGTTGCCTGAATGTTCATAATTCAGTTGTTGTTAGCAATTATTGTAGATTGATCCAGGAAGTTCTTGAATCGTCCTCGTCAGCCAGTTGTTGTAGATCCATGCTAAGGGTTACAAATGAAAGAAACCTAAAGTAGTGTAAAGTGTATAAAATACAATATGTATTTATCATAAAGAATACAGGAGCCACTAAAGTTGTATGAGAAGAATGTGTTCGTAGCATGCAGTTAAACATGGTATGAATGTCTCCATTTAGTCTCTGAAACCAGTGGTATTCATAAGACTGGTTAATTCCACTTCGTACTCAAATAGGGGTGATTTGTACCCCACAAAAAGAACTGTGAGCATGCCTTTTCCACAAGCTCTGGCGGGAGCTCGGCAAATACTTGGTGGATGGAGGCGATCAGGCTGGCTTTGGTGTTGTGGAAGGTCATGTTGGTGATGTTCTTGACATATTACTAAACGTAATAGTCCAGCAGGTTCAGGTCGGGGAAGAAGGAGGGGACCAGTGAGAGAAAGGTATAAAATCGTAGCATTCCTTCTGAAGCCAAGCCTGGATATCTTAATATTTGTGGGCTGTCACCGAGTTCTGCTGCCACACTCAGGGTCTGCCAGTGGCCACCTGATTGCACCAAGGGATCACCACACTCTTCAGCACATCTAGCTACACTTTGGTGTTGACTTCAAAGATGTGAGGTGGCATGATGTGGCTCTCACTTGAAACCACACCAAAGACCATAACCGTGACCGGAAACTTTGTTTTCATCATGCTGGGCATGTACTTGTTATTCATGGCAATCCAGCGATGCATTTTGAGGATACTGGCAATGGTCTTGTTGTCATAACTTAGATCAGTGAAGAGCATGAGCTGTACAGTGGCGCATCTCTGATCTCGCTTGTTGAACATTGTATCATTTTCAGACATGATAGAAGGCTCCTATCACTCTAGGGAGTTCTACACAACTGGCCAACGAGTAGATGGTATGCAAGAAAAAAAGAAAACCAGTTTTCATCAAACGGAAATGGAATCATATCGTCTTTTCCAGGGCGACTATTTTAGCGTTCCATCCTGCACAAAGTTATTAATCATCATCATCATCATCATCATCATCATCATCATCATCATCATCATCATCATCACAGCAACAGGGAAGTGATGGTGGCTTAGTGATTAATGATGTGAGCTGACAACCTGGGTGTGCCAAGTTCAAACTCAGTTCGTTTAACGGAAACACTTTCACTTAGCGATGTTGGCAACCTTCACAAAGTCTCTCCCAGAAGTATCTGATATCCTTCTAGAAAGAGTTCTTAATAGAAAAGATATTGGGGAAATGAAAACCAACAAAAAGTCATCATGAAAAATTATGCTGCTCCTCCTCCTCCTTCTCCTCATCCTCCTCCTCCTCCTCCTCCTCCTCCTCCTCCTCACCACCACCACCAACAACAACAACAACAACAACAACAACAGAAGCAGCAATAACAGGGAGGTGATGGTTGATGGTGGTACTGGTTAACGATGGGGGCTGACAACTTGGGTGTACCAAGTTCGAACTCAGTTTGTTTTCCAAAAAACACTTTCAAAATTGACATCCAAACTAACCTATCTCTGGACAGAGCTTTATTTATCCCTCTTTCTCTCAAATTCATTTTTATCATTTCCTCCCAAGTTTTCTGTGTGCTTTCTCTACCAACTGACCCTGCTACCTCCGCTGTTCTATATTTACTAACCTAAATATTCTCATCTGTTCTTTTTGTGTAAACAAACCAACAAAGTTTCCTGTTCTGCACATATCTCCTATACCATCCAGGTTTATCTGCCATTCGACTCCACATCATTTTAAAACACACCTCAAACTTAAGGATTGAAACCGCAAAATTAAATTTCACCCAAACTTGATAACCAAGCCAGTCGAAATACTCTTTAATTAGAGAGTACATTCAGAGTATATATTTGACACAGTTAGACACAATTAATCAACCGAGAACCATATCACTCTACATAAAAACATACAAGATATCAATGGATATATACCTGAGAGTTAAAACAAGGAAAAGAATATGCTGTTGTCCCAGCCCTAGTTAGAGTATATCTTTATTGTGATCTCTTGGTCTTACTGGAACCTAGGACAAGAATTTATCTAGTCTGGTGGAGTATCCAGCTTTGTGCTGTTACATGAGGTAATATCATTTGGTGAAGGTACACAATTCCTTGTAAATGTAGTGTAAGTTAAAGGTTGGCCATCGTGAGGAGATCTTATTTATGCTATGAATCCTATGGTATTTTGAATATTTAGTCAAGGTTTACTTGTAGGGAAAAGTATCATTATGCCAGGTTGTTCTGACAAACTCTGTACAGAGAGACCTTAGACACCCGAGGACAGTGTCTAGTACACATTCAAGTTCTCTCTCTCTCTTTTTTTTTTAATTTTCTAATCATTTTGATTAAGCTGGGATAGAGCATCCTACCAGATGCCAGACATTCACTCACTAACTCGGATATTCCAACCGAAAGATCTTTTTAAGATTCTGACTGTCGCTTACAGGGCAATTGTTTGAATCTCTCTTGCACTTGGTTCATCGGATATATTTGCCAGGTGGTTTTTGAAATTCTTTTTCATGCGTCCAATTGCTCCCATAATTGCTGGAATTATAGAGATCTTTTTAAGATTCTAGATTCTTTTCATGGTCAGTTTTCATGTCATACATAAGACCTTGGTATTTCGTTATCTTTTCATATGTTTTTTTTTTTTAATTTCTTCCTTTGAAGACTGTAACATTGGGTATAGGGCAGCAAAACCAGCTGCCAACATTGCCCTGTTTTTTATTGAAACCAATCGATAGCTCTTTTTAGTATCCTCGTTGTTTCCTTAAGTGCAATTTTCTGGATCTTTTTTTGCACTTGGTTCACCAGGAATATTAGTTAGGTAGGATTTCAGGTTCTTCTTCATAAGCCATATGGCACCTATAAAACCTGATATGATTGATATCTCCCTAAGATTCCAGTTTCTTTTCATATCATACATTAGACCTAGATATTTGGTCTATATCTCTTTTTCAGCTCTGTTCAGACCTCCATCATTAGGGACACTCACTTCAACCAAGGTTGCCACTCTCTCTGACTTATTCCATATAACTATGTCAGGTTTCACAGCAGCATTTTCAAGGTAAGTGGCTGTAGGGATTACATGGTCGTAATGTATGGTATATAAGTCATTTCCAACTGTCTTTCAGGTTGATGTTCCCAGGACTTGCTGCTACACTCTTTTTTGTTTTAATTTTCTGATCACTTTGTTTTCCTGTGGATGGGGCATTCTACCGTATGCCAAATATTTGCCCATTAGTTTAGTTACTCCAACCGAGAGATCTTTTTAAGATTCTAACCATCCCTTTAAGTGCTACTGTTTGTATTTCTTTTGCACTTGGTCCACCGGGTATATTCACTAGATAGTTTTTGAAATTCTTTTCCATTAGCCCGGTTGCTCCTATAATGACTGGTATGATTGATACCTTTTTAAGATTCCAGTTTCTTTTCATGTCGTACATAAATCCTTGGTATTTTGTTATTTTCTCCCTCTCTGCTCTATTAAGGCCAGCATCATTAGAGACGCTTACTTCAACTAGGGTTGCCACTTTCTCCTTCTTGTCCCATATCAATATGGCAGGCTTAATAGCCCCATTTTCTAGGTTTGTAGCTGTAGGAATTTCGTAGTCATAGTGGATGGTGTATGACTTATTTCCTACTGTTCTTTCTGGTAAACATGTTCCCAAGATTTGATATTACATTGGATATTCAGGTTTTTACAGATTTTCCGGTGGAGATATTTACATACTCCATCGTGTCGCATTGTATAATAGCCGTCCCCCAACAGGACTTTACAACTTGATGTCAGGTGGCTCACACTCTCTACTTCTGTGTGGCAGAACCTGCACTTGTTGTTATTGCTGAGACTAAGGTTGCTTCTTCCTCCTTGTCTCATATTACTATGTCAGGTTTAATAGCTCTGTTTTTTATGTACACAGCTGTATCAATTGCATAATCATAGTGGATGGTGTATGACTTATTTCCAACTGTTGTTTCTGGTAAACATGTTCCTAATACTTGCTGTTGCATTCGATATTCAACTTTTTACAGATTGTCCAGTGGAGATATTTACGCACTCCATTATCATTATCTTCATAGAATCTTAAAGTTGGATGTCAGATGGCTCACACTCTCTGCTTCTGTGTGGCAGAACCTGCACTTGTTGTTATTGCTGAGACCGCTCATCTTTTTAAAAGCATTAGTCAGCAAGCCTTGATCTTGAGCGGCGATTATCATTCTCTCTTGATCAAAGTGAAGAGATCTGTAGGGGACTAGGATATATAAATACCCCAATCCCGTTACAAAAGAATAATGAAACGAATGGAATTGAAGGAAACAAAGACTCAAGTAATGGATAAGATAAACGTCGTTTATTTGCTGTTGAAAGAAATGAACATTTTAGTTATAACATGTCCGCGCGTATGTAACCAATGTCCGTTGCAGGACTGGTGTTGTAGCAAGAAAAGGAAATGTGTTTTCATCTCAAGTTTGGGTCACTATTGTTTGTTCGCGCGTGGGAATTGAAGTGAGTGTTGTTGTAGTGGAAATGAGAATCCAGCGTGTAGGCAAGGAAGAGGATATTAGAGTTGTCATTAGTTAGTAGTCAGCTACGCGAAGGTGTTCTTAGTGACCAGTAGTAGGTGGAGAGAGAAAGAGTGAGAATGTATACATACAGTCTTTAGCTCGTGCCCCATACATAGTCGCAGGGGTGTTGACGACGCGCGAGTGTGCGCCTCCCAAAGGGGAGACGGTTGGTTAGCCCAACCTCTCTAGCCGAGAGCTACTAGTCCTAAAAAGAGGATTAGAAACAGCTTGTCTCCATGTTTTATACTCGCTTCTGGAGTGTCTTTTGCGCATGTGTATTTCCTTAGAAAGTGGAAGTGACGTCGTCGATGTGTGTGTTCGTGTTCGCGTGTGTGAGTACATGTGTATACGTAAGCGTGTGTGTATATATACGTGAATGTGAGTGTATGTACGCGAACGTGAATATGTGTACATGTGTGGACGTGGGCGCGTATGTTTGTGTGCGCGTATATATATGACAGCTTGAAATATGAATGTGTGTTTTGTGTGAGACTTGAAAAAGGCTCGTACAGATCCTTTTTTAATCCAATCTACAGAGCCTTCTTTATCTATATATTCCTGTGATAGTTCATCCAGGAAATACTTTGCATGCTGTTGGTTAGCCCATTCTTCCGGTTTTTCTCCAATTTTTTTTTTTTTCTTTTTTTTTTTTACAAAGGAGTCACCACTTATCAAGGCCTGGAGGCCACTCGAGGATAAGGGTTAATGAGTGTACAATGGTTAAGGGAAATATGTAGTCATATTTAGTAGTGGATATTTGATAAATTGAATTACTTAAGGGGATGGCTCATCAAGAATTTGTTCACGTTGGACTTTAAGACAACTATATTGTAGTCAGTTGGAAGGCAGAAAAACAGAACAGAGTTCCACAGGCGTGCAGTTCTAAGAAAGATTTTATACTTTTGTAGAAGAAAATTGCTGTTTTTGTTTTTGACTCTGCAGGACATGATTGGGTTTTGCAAAGGGAAAGGAAAAATAATAACATCAATGTTTGATGCATTTTTAGATCAGGAAGCCATTATCTTCAGACAGTCTGATTTGGTAGCATCAAGTCATAGCGAGGTGGGAGGGTATATGAATTGTGAGTTTATGCCTTTTACCAATAGTATTTGTATGGAAATAAATGTGATACATCTGACAGTATCTGAACTAGGCTTAGCAGATTTCATAGTCTGCATCAGGATCCATTTTATTAATCAAATCCTAACCCTAACTCTTATAATATGCTACCCCTAACAATGATCGATCAATTTATTATCAGTATTATACAAGAGGCATCATACCTTGATAAAAGTTTTTTTTTTAAATTAATACTAGCATCGTGACCCGACATTACCTGGGATTGAATGATGATCAATAAATGTTTCACACTCCCATATTTTTATTGTCATCAAAATCGATGAAATTGTCGATTTTTCAATCAAATTGATTGCCTGCTCTAGCTGGGGACTCATCGCAATGCACTGGAAAGAAGCTCACATACCTCTCGTTATGACTTATTTTGAAATACATTGTAGTCTACATTGCACTGTAGAGAACCTACTGTTGATTTTAGAGATTTATTTTGATATATACTGGCTTGAGTTAAAGTTTAAAATGCAAAAATCAAGTATCATGGATCAATTGTGCTCTAATCAGAAACTTTCATTTCGAACGCGCCTCTGACATATCAAAGAACTTACTGTTGATTTTATATGTCGAACCTTTCGGCTTGTGTGGTAATAAAACTTTTCAAATTCACTTGGGATGATACGCCTGTTCCTTCTTTCATCAGATTATTTCAATTAATGATAATCGATACTTATTGAAAACATTCTGATACAAAACCTATCTACGAACACTGCCAGGCACATAAATTCCTTTGTGTGAAATTTCATAAAAATCGACCCAACCGTTTTTGAGTCCATAGGGAACTCACTCACACACACACACACACACACACACACACACACACACACACACACACACACACACACACAGAGGCACACACACAAAGTTCCTTTTATATAAGAGTAGAGATAGAGATTTTTTAAAATAATTGCTTATTGTCCTAACCCATTAGATTCCAACTATCCTATAAATAGGATACCAAATAATTTATTTTTTTAAATCTATGAGATAATATATATTAGTACTTCTTACTCCATAATTTTTTTTTTTTTAATTTTTTTTTACACAGTGGTCACCACTTATCAAGGCCCGGAAGCCACTCAGGGATAAGGGTTATTGCAAGTACATTACGTTAGTGTGGAGATTTGATGAAGTGTTTACTTAAGGGGACGGTTCATTAGGAATTTGTTAACGTTGGACTTGAAGACATCCAAGTTGTAGTCAGGTGGGAAGCAGGCAGACAGAACAGAGTTCCACAGGCATGCAGTTCTAAGAAAGAAGCTTTGTTCATGGAATCCACGTTTTGATTTAGGCACAGATAAAGAGCGGGGGAAATTTTTCACAGTGGATTCGGCTAGACGGGTGTTTTTCGTGGAAGATTGGTGAGGGGGGACCAGAAGACGAGCACCTGCCATGGAAATAACGATAAAACAAGGATAGGCTCGCAACGTCTCTTCTGTGGGAGAGAGGTTGCAAGGTAGAGAAAAGGGCATCCCCCACTAAGCCACGAAGTCTATTTTGTACTCTGTCAAGGCAGGATAGACTGTTTTTAGCAGCTCCTGCCCAGATATGGCAGCAGTATTCCATCCTTGGACGTACTTGGCTTTTATATAGATAGAGAATTGCATCAGTAGTGAGATATCTTCTGGAGCGGTAGAAGGATCCCACCATCTTTCCAGCGACCTTGACAACAGACTTGATGTATGTGTTCCATTTCAGATCAGGAGTAAAGGTCAAACCCAGAAGCTTGTCAAAACACGGGGCCTCACCCAGACGAGAGCCATCCATCCCAATTGATGCCAGATGGGGATCAGAGCGTTGATGATGTAAGGATAGGAGTTTGGTTTTGGATGCATTAAAGGTAACCAGCCACGTCTTCCCCCACTGAACCACGCGCTCGAGATCAGAGGAGAGAAAATCAGAGAGAACTTTGTCATTTACAGCCTTTGATGTGTTGCCGTAGATGGTCGTGTCATCAGCATAGATGTCAATGAATGATTTAAGTATGTATTTAGGGAGGTCATTGATGTAGATCAGAAAGAGAGTTGGGCCCAGGATTGACCCCTGAGGAACTCCAGCATTAATACTGCAGGCCTCTGATTTTTGTCCATCGACCACTACTCTTATGAGCCTATCGGAGAGAAATGATTTAATGATTGAGAAAACATTTCCAGTTATACCGTAGCTGGAAATCTTGTGAAGTAGACCCTTATGCCATACCTTGTCGAAGGCTTTTGATATTTCAAGAGCAATTGCCCTAGAAAGGAAGCCTTTGTCAAGAGATTCACTAATCCTGTGAGATATAACCGTCAGCACATCTGCGGTAGATCTTGCAGAACGGAAACCATATTGTGTGTCACTAAGAAGGTTGTTTCTGCTGAGGTGGTTGACTATTTCTCTATTTAATATGGATTCCAATGGAAGGTCTTCGTGTATTTTTGTCAACTCTTTTGGGCTATTTCCATTGCGGGCTTGCTTTCTGTTTCTGTCTCATTTGTAAGGCAGTCTTGTGCAAAACGTTTGGCCAGTTTTGTGATGGAAGTATTTCTACTGGCTCTCTTTTCTTGGTGTTCATATACCATTTTAAGGTTCGGATTCTGGGAGCTCCTCTTGGTAGATACAGTCTTGGCAGACACTGGTTTCTGCATATGACTCGGTATAATGTTAACATTTTTCTTGTTTTAGTGTCTAGCCTGTTAATTTCTTTCTGTGGCCAGTCAACAATACCAAAGCTATACGTCACCGTTCGCAAAGCTAGTTGGTTGATGGCAGTCACTTTCTTTTTGTTGCAAATTTTTCTGACACGGCGCACATACTCTTGGACTATTTTTTCTCTCATTCTGCCATGCTGAATTGCATCTTTTTCTTGTATGCCAAGATATTTGTATTTTTCCTGCTCTTCTAGGTCTCTGATTTCGGTATCCTCATCAAACTGTATGTTTTCTATACAGATCTTCTTTCCAGTTCTGTATTGAACACTGTACTAAGTTAAATCATCAGCTGCTATTTTTGATAATGTAAAGTTCTTTGTAAAAAAATAAATATTTGCCAGTTGATATTGTTAATATAAATAATAGGATTTCCTTTCCTCGTGGCCTCTGCAATGAAAAACTGAACTCTTGATGATAAAGCGGTTTAGTTTCTACTTTAGCTTGATTCATTTGCTTGTCTATTCATATATAAGAACTCTCGAAACATAAGAACTTTTGGAGGCATCAGAATCAGTATCAGAATCAGAAAAATTTGTGACTATTTTCCGATACCAAAAACAATTCTTTTAACTGTCTCTTTTATCTCCATTGCTGGTAGTAATAATAAAAAATCAATATTTATTGATTTTAAACTACCAGTAAAAATAAAATATGTAGATCACCCCACCCCCTACAAGTGTATTTTTATGTTTGAGAAAATATCTGCATGCTTGACATTTGATTTTATGATAATCGTTAATAAATAACAACTCTATTGTCAAATATTTAGAGATTTATAAAAACTGAGAATCGGTAATTGTATCAGATTTGGAAATTTAGTATAGAATCTGTAATTGTACTGGAATCGGGAAAAATATTGGAATCGTCCATCACGAATATAAATATATATATAAAATTATAAAGTTACATATAGTCTTGGAAGTTGTTCAACCTTTAAAAGTATATTAAAAAAAAAAAAAAAAAAAAAACTTTTAATCTCAAGTACTTCATTGGAAAACTCAATTCTCTTGTAATCAGTGCATTAGTTTGCTGCCAAGAATAATATTATTTTAGGGCTCAAAAGTTGTTTACCATGAAAAACTGTTTCAGGGTTTTAAAAACAAAATATACAAAAGAGTATCATGGCACTCCAGCAGTGTTGATCAAATACCACCTCCTATAAAAAGGACAAAAGCGCGCCAGATATCAGATCTAGTTTTTTGCTCCAGATGAATTTTTTGCTAACCTATTCATGTTATTAAAAATCTCTTTGTTACCTGTGTTGTTTGTCTTTGCCCCCCCTCTCCCACAAAAAAGTGTTTGTTATTTACAAATGTATTCATAGCTCGTCGTGCAGCAGCCTATTGTGGAATATTATGGCCCTTTAGTTTGGCTAGAACAGGTGTGCTTCAAACTGAGATTCAAAATCTTGATTTACTCTTTACATAACTCCAATCATAGACGCACAGTCGTTTATCAAAGCCTCAATCTCTGTTTTACAGTCAATAATCCACAACAACAAGCAAGGGAGATAACTCTAAGAACTTGACAAAGAACAGAGCTCTTTTTATCTGAATACAAAAGGAGACAATTTAACACAGAACTCAATCAATTTTTCAGCAGTCAATATAATCTCCAATTTAAAAATCTTTCGAAAATATTAGATTCTTGCCACTTTTATAAGTTTTTAGAATATATCATCCAAGATTAATTCTGAGTTGTGAAAACAATTCCTTATCTAATATTATTATTATTTCAGACCGAGGCAGACAAACATTAAATGGCAGTCATTTAAAGGCAGACTGTTTCGCTGTATCACAGCTCTTTAAAGATGTAAGAAAAAGTTAGGGAATCGATATTAATAATTTCACTTATTAGGCTTCAATATGTTTTTTTAACTTTTGTGAACCTGTGGCTTGGTGCATTCACTGTGCAGGCCATGATCGTCCACTTCTTATTTGTGTCTGAATTCGGTGCTTTATTTCAATATTGCCCATAATATGTCAATTATGGCCTCAACCACTTTTTATCTTTTTTTTTTTTTTTTTACAAAAGAAGTCACTACTTATAAAAGCCACGAAGCTACTCGAGGATACGTGTTAATGAGTGTACAGTAGTCAATGGGGAAACATTGTAGTAATCGTTAGTAGTGAAAATTTGACAAATTGGATTATCTGTTCACATTGGAACTGAAGACAACCAAATTGTAGTCAGCTGAAAAGCAGGGAAACGGAAGAGAATTCCACAAGCATGCAGTTCTAAGAAAGAAGCTTTGTTCATGGAATCTATGTTTAGATTTAGGCACAGATAAAGAATGGGGGAAATTATTGATAGTGGTTTCAACTAGACAAGTCTTTTTGCTGAAAAGTTGGCAAAGGGGGGGACATAGATTAGAGCACTGTTCATGAAAATAATGATAAAGCAGAGACAGGTTCACAACGTCTCTTCTGTGAGAAAGAGATTGCAGGGAAGAGAAAAAGACATTTCCTACAAAGTCTATTTTGAACTCTGTCAAGGCAGGATAAAAGCTTCTCGATGCTCCTGCCCAGATATGGCAACAGTACTCCATCCTTAGATGTACCTGGCTCTTATACAGGTAAAGAATTGCATCAGCAGTGAGATATCTACTGAAGTGGTAGAATGGTCCCACAATTTTTCCAGTGACCTTAGCAATGGATTTGATATACATGTTCCATCTCAGATCAGGAGTAAAGCTAGTCAAAACATGGAACCTCCCCAAGACAAGAGTCATTTATTTCAATTGATGGGGATCAGAGCGTTGACGATGTAAAGAGAGAAGCTTGGTTTTAGATGCATTAAAATTAACCAGCCACCTCTTTCCCCATTGCTCCACATGCTCAAGCTGTAACAAAAGAATTGTCCTTCCAAACAAAATTACAACTCCAGTTTAAAATAAGTAACAATGGTTTATTTTGAGAGATGATACTTATATTATGTTCCTGAAGTTTTAAGATGAGGATGGATAATTTATATTGTTTGGATTATTCAGACTACTGTTCTCATCTAGATTGTTATTTTCACAAAGCTTTGACCAGTGTAACCTCCGACTTTCTTCGGGTATATTTTGTCAAACTTGGGAATATTTCTGTCAAACTCAGGAACTGCACGGAACTCTTTATTTAATCCATGGGGGATTCCCGAATTTGAGAGAAAGATTTCAAAGTCCGAAAAATATTAAAATAACAATCAAGACGAGTACAGGAATCCAAATAATACAAAAGTACACTCAAATTATTGACTGTACTTAAAAGCCATCTGAAACAAATAACTGCTCCTGCCTGTTCTTGATCGAATATATATATATATATATATATATATATATATATATATATATATAAAGCACGTAGGTATAAAAATAATTATTTATAAATATGTAGCCCCTTTTAGAAGAAAGTTCTTAAAGTTGTGCACTGTCTGGGAAATATAGGCAGTTAGCTGAGCTTGTGCAAGATTACAATTTCCCGTCGTTTGATCACTATTGAATATCTTAACATTGTCTATATTTGGTATTTAAAGTTGTTCATTTTCCTTAATTCTCGTATCGGTTAATGATGGCCTGGAGGTAATATTCCTAACAAATGGTGTCAAATGTGGCTTTGTAGCTGGGTTCGAATATCCCAACCAGTAGCAATCGTCACTTTCTGCCCTGATGATTGTGAAAGCATGAAAAACTAGTGCCTCTAGGTAATATATATATATATATATATATATGTCTCTAGGTAATATATATATATATATATATATATATATATATATATATATATATATGTGTGTGTGAATAAAAAGGAAAACCTAAAAGAGTAAAAACAAAAATAAAATCAACGTTTCGTCCCCATTTCAAGGGACATCATCAGGATTTCTAGGCGAGGATGTACAGGAAGACGGTCATATCACATGCAAAAGAGGAGAAGTTTAGTTCTCTTTCTGTTCTGGAGAGAAAAAAATTTCATGATGAAAAGAGAATTTATATCAATTATGTTACATATGCATATTCGTAAATTCCATTTTTAAAATTTTCACACCAATTTTCCCTGGCTAAACCCCAAAAATAAAGTTTCACAAGGGTTCAGATACCCTATATATTTAGTTTCATGGCTGTAGACTAAAAGCTGACAGAGGAGTTTGGTAGGTAAAATTTTTTAAGCAAATATATATATATACTCATACATAAATATATTTGGAAAGAAGTTTGTGTTTACTATAACCGTTTTACGCAAATATTATGCAAACCATGTAGAATATCTGCATATATATAATTACACTTAATGGTTAACTAAAGATGATCATCACATAAGAAAACCGAAAAAACTAAGAAGGAATTAATTAAAATGAATGTTTAAAAGAATATGCAAATTAGCTAGATTTTTTGCAGATGAATGCTATTCCACGACCCATTTATAACAAAGTTGTATTTTCTTTTTAAATAAATAGAAAAAAGTTGTTTTTTTAATATGGATACCAATACACAAAAACCCCAAATTTATATATATATATATATATATATATATATATATATATATATATATGTGTGTGTGTGTGTGTGTGTGTCTGTGTGTCTGTGTGTTGCTGTCATTTGAAGTAGGTCATCCAACAGGACTATATGAAAATAATGAGCTATTTTATCACTGGACATAAAAACTTACTGATCAAAGTGCCTCTTATCTTGAATGAACATTAATTCTGTAATATTTCAAGTAGTCTGATCTCACAGCATGAACCCCCGTTTTAAAGAGGGGATCATTTTTCCAAATGGAGAAATCAAATTTTGTGCGGTCGAACTCCAGATATATTTCCCATCACTGGTTTGTAGTCTGCATGCATTGCAACTCCTCTAAGCATGCATTACTGTACGTGTTCACACTTTTAACACATTATTATTTTAACTAAAACTTCCTTTATACTTTATATTTCCTTCTGATCAGATGAATTGAATGCCTACTGGAGAGAACTTGAATACCTAGTGGAGAGAACTTGAATGCATGCTAGACACTATCCTTAAGTGTCTAAGGTCTCTCTGTACAGGGGTTTGTCAGAACAACCTGGCATGAGGATATGTTTCCCTACAAGTAAACCCTGACCAAATATTTAAAATCACATAATATTCGCTGCCCCAAATAAGATCTATGGCTAACATACATAGCTTTTACAAGGAATGGTGCATCTTCTTCAAGTGATGTTACATCAAGTAACAGCACGAAGCTGGATACTCAACCAGACTAGATAATTTTTTTTCCTGGAATCCAGTAAGACCAAAAGACCAACATGAAAGATATACTACAACATATGAAAATGGTTAATTGGGGAGAGGAAAATTATGTTCTCAATTTCTTTATTAACTCAGTGTTTGAGAGATAAAGAACTTAAATGGAACATTCAAATATCTATGTATCTCATATAGAGTTCAAGCATTAGCCCCAAGTAGTGGGCCTCTTGATTTCTGAGAACTTCGACTGAAATAAAGTACAATAAAAATGAATTAACTATTAAACTGTCTACATAAAATTCGAATATGTGATATCTCATTTTATCGTTTTTATAGCAATACTAGCAGTTCCACCCGGCTTCGCTTGGGCCCTATGTACTGTTCATAAGAATATGTACATATGTATATATTAAAAAGTCTGAATATGTAAAGTAATGCCTTTCTGTATAATAGTCTCCTTAACTACCATAGAGAAAAGACAGACAGACATTTTCACTTTTATATATATATATATATATATATATATATATATATATATATATATATATAGATAGATAGATAGATAGATAGATATATAGATAGATAGATAGATTGGATGCAATATATAGTAATGTTTTAAAAAGTATAAAAAAAACTACTCATGCACCACCACCGAGAATCGAAACCAAACATTCAGCTTACGATTTATTTTGCCTCTGCCGTCAATGATTGGGCTACGAAAACATGCTTACTTCAAGGCTAAAAATTAATTGATGGACGAATAGCTACTACGTTATGCATTCGTAATGCCGGCGCTTGACCATCACCTGGCAAATTTCATTTTTTTTTAAAATTTTCACACTTTTGCACCGATTTTTCCGGGCTAAAACCCAAATATAAAGTTTTGCATTGATTCAAATACCATATATATGAAGTTTCATGTCTGTAGACCAAAAACTCTAGGAGGTGTTTGGTAGGCAAAATTTGTTAAACAAAAATATATACGTATACATAAATATATATGGAAACAATTCTGTGTTTACTCTAAACTTTTTACGCAAATATTATGCAAGTATAAATCATATAGAATATCTGCATGAATATAACTACACGTAATAGTTAACTAAAGATGATTATCCCATTAGAAAACCGAAGCAACTAATAGGGAATTAATTAAAATTAATGTTTAAAAGAATATGCAAATTAGCTAGATCTTTTGCTAGTGAATGCAGTTCCACAACCCATATATAAGAAAATTATATTTTCTTTTTAAATAAATAGAAAAGAGCGTTCAGTTCGGCTGTCTTTTCTGTTTGCTGCTGTCCAAAGACCGGCTGCCGGTCTCTGTTGGGCGGGTGAGCCTTGTTTTTATTTTTCTGCCTCCCCGCGAGGCCATTAACTGTCTTGTTTTCGAATTATTTCAGGTTGTCTCTTTTCCCGACTCGACCGGTCTGCGTCTGAGGTGGTTGTTCGAAGTCATATCCAACGGAAACTTCAGCCAGGCCAACCGGGAAGAAGACGCAGAGGAGGAAGGTAGCTGGTCCGGGCTCCAGTGCAGACATGCCTAGTCCGGGGTCCGGTTCCCAGAGGGGGCTTCGGCCACCTCTGAACACCGGATTAGGCCTCGGAAAAATTCTACCGCCACGTGGTCCGGGTTCCGCCCCCCCCCCCCCCCCCCCGCCTAACCCGGGTTCTGGCGTTCGTGTCCCCGACACGCCCGCCGGTTCAGGCCCAGTAGACAGACCACTAGGATGGATTAGTGTTGACCCCCGCACAAAACTCGGTGTTGTGCCCCACACCGCAAATCTAGGAGAGTCGGTCGCCCTAGGCAACAGCTCTCACGTAACTAGTCGTACTGCTGTTCCCGGCAGTAATAGTAGTAGCAGTAGATTTAGGCCAGCTGAAAGAGGTGTTCTGACTCGGTGGAATCACCAGAGGAAGAGGGCTTTAACTGTCAGCCCTCCCGCCCATAGGAGAACGGACCCCCTAGGGTCGGGAATTAAACCAGCAACCTCTGCAGATATCTCAATATTGAGAAACACCGAGTCGGAGCAGACGTTTTTGAACGGGTTGCCGGACGATAGGGACGATGCTATTAATATGTTAACGCTTCTAGATGAACAGTTGAACGCCGCGTGGCAAGCCGACTTAGAATTTAGTAGCAGCGACAGCAGCGCAGATGAATGCAACAGACAACAACTGCTGCTACGACAAGCGAGAAAGTCGCGTCAACGAGAAAGGAAGGGGGCCACTCAGACTGAAAACAAGAATGGGGCAGCTAGTACCACAGCCACAAAAGAACCGGCACTGACCCCTAAACCGTCGTCCCCAAAGGAGAAACCAGGAGAGTGGCCGACGTTGCCAGGGAGTTCACAAATAATAGACTCGTCAGGCTCAACTATCCCCCCGGGACAGAAATCACCGCTGTTGACGATGTCGCCGCTGCCGATAATATCAACACCGCAAACGGCCGCGACGGCAGTAGTCAAAGAATGGGGCCCCCAGTCGCAACTAACTCCCGGGGATTACCGCCGGTTATTCGATACAAAATACAAGGATTTGACCGACGGTAATGTTATTAGAGTAGAACCGAAAACTGTGGAAGAACTTTCGAAGAGAATAATATCGTTAGTCTCCATAGACACAAAGAAACGAGCGTTAACCGGTGTGCCGAAAGACGACATGGCGAAAATTCTGGGGGAATTAAATATCCCCGCAACCTATATCTGCCGTAGAAGCTATGCAGTGTGGGATTTACTACTGCCCAAAGAAGAAGACGCCGTCAATATGTTCAAATCGGAACACATGTGGTGACATATTCGACTTAAGCCGGAATATTTAAGTAAGACGCGGACGAACGTGTCTATTTTGGGAGTCCCCTGTATTCTCGGCCCTGAGCAATTAGGGGCCTTTATGAGTCAATATGGGGACGTAGAGTCCGTCATTCCTGTCCGTGGTCCCCGTAACCTTATGGTAGGGGACTACAACCTAAAAATGCGTGTTGGCAAGGAAGGATTACAAAACATCCCCCCTATGCTCAGGTGCGACATATGGTCGATCAGCATTATAGTAGAAGGTCGCAGGCCCCACTGTTGGAATTGTCAACAGCAGGGCCATATGGCACGGGAATGTCCGAAAAGAAACCCGCAGACAGTAGTAGTAGTAGCAAAACCGGCGGCAGTGGTACTAGCAGTCCCTGAGAAGCTAACCGGAGGGGGCAAAGAAGCAACAACGTCGGACGGCTGGACTACAGTGGTAAAGAAGAATGGCAGAACCACTAAGACCCCCTCCACAAGAGAGCAGCCCCCTGAGGTACAAGGTCGGCCGGTTCCCACACTATCGTCAACGGTCTCTTCCACCAACGTTACCACTAAAGAAGTTGTTAGCGGCCAGAAAAGAATGCATCCGGTCTTCTCGTCTGACTCAGAAGGGGAGCACGATAAGGAAACGGCTACTGTGGTAGAGTACCAAGTGCCGAAAAAGGAAACTAAAAAGAAGGCGAGAAAAAACAAGGAGGCAGGGTCCTGTTCCCCGTCCCCTATGAATGTAGAGAAGACTGTCTCTATGGTGCAGCCACCCAAAACCCCTACCCTAACCCCATCGGCTGAACCAAAATCCCCATCCCTTTTCGATACCCCCCCAACCGGTGCCCACTCGTCCTGGGAGAAGCCGGCGACAAAAACCAACAGCAGTAGAAGAGCCGCCTCTGTATCTCCTGTAAGGAGTGAAAAGACGAAAAAGCTCCCCTACCTTCCTGGAGACCGGATTTGCGAAGTAGACCCCCTTCACGCTGACACGTATATAATGCAGCGCCATAGGGGTCTGATTAAGCCGCTTAGAGAAATGAAAATAATCGACAGGAAAAGTGTTACAGACCCTAAAAACTTCCCAGACGCCCCCCTAGTCATGACCTTTGTGCGCCATACAAAAACTGGATGGCCATGTGGAATATGATCGACGACGCCAGGGGGGCGATTCCAGATTTAAAGTTGGTGGAAGAGAGGCATGACTCCCTCAATCAACTGGCGCCGAGATGTGAAGGTAGGGTTCCTATTTACGTCCACCCTTGTTTGTATAGGGCCCTTAAATTAACGTTTCCCCTGGATGTCGGAGGTATTGCGCGAGACGGACGAGTAACGTCCGAGTTGCTTTCGGGCAACCTCGCCCAGTCCTGCGGCACCCTTTCTAGCAAAGACTTTAGGTCGGTGGTTGCGGATATCTAGACACAATGGCCATGTCCTTGAGCTTGTGTAGTTTGAACGTTAGGGGCATGAGGTGCCGAAGCAAAGCCGCTAGGGTACTGAGGGACCTCATGTCGATGAATATAGATGTGGCTACGTTACAGGAGACTCACTACGATTGCGTTGACGATCATCGGGTGCTGGAGGAGCATTATGATATCTTTTCAACATACGGTGATAGTCAAAGTAGGGGGGTTTCTTTGTTAGTTAGGCGCACCCTTTCTGCAACGGTTAGCGTTGTTCACGCGGATACTGATGGTCGACTGATCGTGGCCGATGTTGCCGTGGCAAATAGAGCGTTTCGAGTCGTCGCGGTGTATGCGCCCAATTGCGTACGGGAGCGGGTTTCCTTTTTCCGGCGGTTGGAGGTGTTTCTCGGGGTTCGGAACGGTTAATACTAGTGGGTGATTAGAATGTCATCCTTGACCCCAGGGCAAATAAGGTGGGCAGGACTAGCGGGACGGATGGGTGTGAAACCAGTCTGTCGGACCTGATGGCTAGATGCGATCTGGTAGACAGGTATCGGGTGGATCACCCGGGGCGGGAGACGTGGACGTGGCTCTCTTGCAGGCCTTCCGCTTCAAGTACTTACTTGGATCGGTTGTTAGTTAGAAGAGGCAACATAGAATACATATCTTGTCCCACATTCCACTGGTTAGGCCACTCTGACCACAAACTACTTGTGGCCAGGTTAGACTTAGATAGCAACCCCAAGTTAGCTGGGTACTGGAAGTTAAATACCTCCCTACTGGAGATAGGTGACTTTCGGGAAAGGCTAACTAAACACATACAGAAGGGATTAGTGGGGGCGGTTACCGGGAGTAAGTGGTGGGTAAACACCAAATCTAGCATTAGAGACTTCTCTGTCAAATATGGCCAACGCCTCGCGCTAGATAGGGCCAAGGCAGAGAAGCGTCTAGAGGATAGACTATCCCGGGCGGTGGCTGGGGGGGATTCCCTAGAAATAGGTTTAGCTAAGGCGGACCTGAGTCGTTTGGCTAGCGAGCGATATCAGGGCCAGGTAGTTAGGGCTAGAATTAAAAAGATGCCCAACGAAGCTGTGAATGTTGACAAAGCCGAACGAGTCTATTCGCTCGGGCGCAAATCGGATAACTACATTTGTAAAATTCTGAGCCCGGAAGGGGACTCCTTAGTGTCGGCTCGGGGGATTTGCGAGCGGTTTCGAGTGCACTTTGAAGATCTCTTTGCGCAGCTGTCCAGGCTTCGCGTCCAGGAGTTTGGCAACTATTTGGCTGGCTCGCCCCGCCTGGAGGCGGCCCGAGCGGCTGGTTGCGATGGTCGGGTTACAGAGTGTGAGGTCATAGCTGCTATGAAGCAGGTCGCCTATAACAGATCACCAGGACTGGATGGACTACCCTACGAACTTTACTTGAGGATGTCGCACATGTTTGTTCCGATTCTGACGGGTGTGTTTAACCACTGGTTTGACACGGGATCTATCCCGAGTCAGGTTACCAAAGGAGTGGTCACACTTCTGAAGAAGAACGACACACATGTTGGGGGGATAGATGATTTTAGGCCAATCACGTTGTTGAATACGGATTTAAAAATCCTGGCCCGAGTGCTGGTGAATCATTTGCAGATTGTTATCGCTGACTTGGTTGAACCGGATCAGAATTACGCTGTGAAGGGAAGATCAATTCAAAATAATTTGCATTTGATACGTACAGTCATAGAAAATTTAGAAGACGACACTGAAGCTGCGCTGATTAATTTGGATCAGTCCAAGGCATTTGATAGGGTGGATCATCGTTTCCTGATGGCTGTTTTAGAGACCGCCGGATTTGGATCCGGCTTCTGCAGATGGATTTCCATTTTGTACGCTCGGCCGATGGCAGTTGTGCAGGTCAACAGGGTGCAGTCGGTGCCGTTCGCGGTTTCTCGGTCGGTGCGACAGGGGTGTCCGTTGTCGCCCTTGCTGTATGTCCTCTCGCTGGAACCATTCCTTAGGAAAGTGAGGACCAGGGTGGCTGGACCGGCCCTGCGCGGAATTGCTCTTCCTGGCAGTGCGCGAGCCAGGGTTTCCGCGTTTGCCGATGATGTCACCGTATTTGTTTCGAGCGTCGTTGATATTATTACGGTGATTAAGGCTCTCAAGCGTTATGAACAAGTTACAGGGGCCGTAGTCAATCTCAGCAAATCCGTTGGCCTGAGGTTGGCCGCTTGACGGGGCTCGAATGCTTTGCCTGGCGCATTTGTCTGGACGGATGGCCCGGTCCGTATTCTGGGTGTTTGGTTTGGACCCGGTCTATGTCTAGATAAGAACTGGTCGGAAGTACAGAGCAAGGTCGAAGCGTCTGTGAGGGTTTGGCTTCGAAGGGGATTGTCCCTTAAAGGTAGGGCGGAGGCATGCGCCACTTATGTCTTTCCGCTGATCCTTTACCGATTGGCTGTACTTCCTCTGCCTGCGGTCCGCATGGCGGCCTTAACGCGTGCGCTCTTCTTACTGTTGTGGAATGAGCGACGGCCGCTTGTCCGTAGACAGGTCTGCACTCAACGTCTTGAAGATGGGGGCCTGGGGATGCCTGACCTGGCTAGCCACAAAAATGCCGAAAGGTTGGCGTTCCTGGGTAAAACTCTGATTGAGGAATCTGATTGGGGTCCCGCGGTCGGTGCAGCTTTTCCCGACCTTATCCCCAATCATTTAATTGAATGCCAAAGAAGGCCGAGAGGGCAATCAAGATTCTTCAACGAATGCCGAAATGTGCTTAGAGCGATGCCAGGGTCCTTGGACCTTGCACAGCCTAGAAGGGCATTATATCGGGGATTAGTGGTGGGGACCGCTTCGGACCCGCTTGGTGAGCGGCTGCAGCTGTCGGAGGGGGAGGTTCGCTCTCTGTGGAATTGGGCGCCAGGCCGGGGATACCTTAACAATTCCGAATTTTCCCTGACCTGGCGATTGGTTAGAAACGCTCTACCCCTCAATGACATATTGTTTAGAATTGGTATGGTATTTAGTCCCTTTTGTCCACGGTGCGACAAAGATAGCTTAGAAACAGTAGAACATGCTTTTTATACTTGTTCCAAGCTCCGTGAATTCTGGGAGTATGTCAGTGAGGTCACGGCTCGCATCGTCCCCGATCAGGTGACGATCCTGGATTTAGCATCCGTTGTCTACAACGCAGATCCCTTGTGGCCTAGGGAGGAACGAATGGTGTTCCTAGCGACCTTGGCCGTAGCTAGACTGGTAGTGTGGGTTTCACGCATAGAGATAGGGCGTGGGGGGGAGCCGCCTTCTCATCGGGATCTGATTTTGTATTTTAAACACCAACTTAAAATCAAAATCGGATGCGATAGAAGGAGGTTATCTCGCTCACAGTTTAGTAGGAGGTGGATTCACACCGCTAGGTTATGTGCGTTTGTACGAAACAGGCTTGAGTACGTGTTCCCTGCCTAGGCATGGCACACGCCGACCGTAAAAGCAACCCCCAGACCAGATCAAGATAATCCTGTAGTGGATCAGTCCCTTAACTAGTTGGTATAAATGAGTTCCATGTCCCCAATTTTTATTTTTAAGTGTTAGGATACCTCCAAAGAAGCCCAGTCCTGATTAATTTATTTTAGTCCCAACCCGTCCCGATGTTATTTTTCTTGGAGGTCACCGAATATCCCTTTCCCCCCCCCCCTTTATTTTGTCCGTAGCTGTGCCCACTCCTTCTTAGGAAGTGCTCCCTTGTTTTCGGCCGATACCGGAAAGCAGGAAGCATTTCAAAATCAAATAGGTAAGGGTGGGTCCGTACTAACACATTCACCGTTTAACGTTTTATTTGGGTCATTTATTTTTTATTACTGTTATTTTTCTTTATTTTGGGGTGTTTTTAAGGCTCTCATTATCCCCGCCCATCATCCGCATATATCATACACATCACAATTTCATCCGCATATATCATACACATCACAATTTCCATTTTGTCATTATTTCATTGTAAATATAAAGTCATTATATATTTTATTTAAAAAAAAAAAAAAAAAAAAGGAAAAGCCATTGTATATAATTTTGTTGTTAAAAAAAAAAAAATTGTACATATTGTCATCTGGGGCTTTAAGTAGATCCAACTCCTAGAGTGAATGCGGTATTGTGGTGATTGCAACTAGTGATAGGGAATAGACAAGTGGACGACCCCCGACACCCATCTTCCCCCCCCCCCACACACCCTTTCTGGCCTCATGCCACATTTAAAAAGAATTAGTTGCCTGTTTTATATAATTTTAACCCTAAAATTCTGTAAAATGTGTGATTTTTCTTCTTAAATAAATACATTAAATAAATAGAAAAGAGGCTTGCCTTTTTTCTGTTGTTCTTGGCCTTCGGGCCGGGATCAAAGTGTAGTATCTGTTCTGCACTTAAGATAATTTGTACCAGTCAATGGAGGGGAAACCCTCTATACTGGGACAGTTATTATTTTTGGTAACCAGAGTGCCCCCTTTTTGCCTACTTTTAGGGGAGCTGGTTTTTACCCCCACATTAAAAACGGCCTTGTGCCTAATTTGCTTTGGTGGGGAAGCAAATAAATACAATAAATAAATAGAAAAGAGGGTTTTTAATATGAATATCAATACACACAAAAGAAAAACGAATTCATAGGAGTATAGATATATGTTGAATGTGTTGTTTTTATGAAGAATACAAGGTCGGAATATAAAGGGAAAAAGAAAATAATGAGGAAACAGTGATAATAAAAAAAAGAGTTGAATTTATACTAACGCATATCAGTTCTGTTCAAAGGTTTTTACCCATGCTGTAAAATATTCTACAGTCTCCCAACTCTTCTTCTTCTTCTTCTTCTTCTTCTTCTTCTTCTTCTTCTTCTTCTTCTTCTTCTTCTTCTTCTTCTTCTTCTTCTTCTCCTCAACAATTCTTGATATCAAAATTCAATACACAGCAGATTCTTCTCCTTCTAATAATTCCAGGTCTCAAAATTCAATACACATCTGACAAAACTAACTTCTACCAAAACGAATGCCCCTCTCTGATCAGCAGTATTTTTATTGAAACCGTTTGCCTTTCATATGCATACTAGATGCCCTGATGTCTCATCACCTGATGAGATCGCCAGCTTATAAGTGAACGCAGCGCCAGCGGCCAATTATTTTCCTTTCTTTATTCTTCATGCCAAACGTGAGCACTGGTTTGTACTAAATTTTAATCACAATCCTTTTGTAGAAGAGGCATTTTACACCATTGTAATTATTTTTATGGTCATCGTTATTGTGTAGACATTTATAACTTTTTCTTTCAGATTATCAAAGCATCATTTATATTTTTCTGCAATATTGTCCCCTATGTTGACCCGAAAAACGATCTTCTTTATTCAACAGAAAGGAAATCATCTTCCATCATGATAATGCTTGTCCACACATAACACTACTGACCAAAGATCTCTTACGAGAATTTGGTTGTGAAATCTTGCTCCATCCTTCATATTCTCCTGAACTAGCTCCCTCGGATTATCACTTATTTCAATGATAGCAAAACTATTTATATGGCTTTAGGTTAACATCATGAGAGGAAATTGAACATGAGTTAGGTTCATATTTCACATCAAAGCCTAAAGAATTTTACAAACGAGGCATTTATAAATGCATTGAGAGATAAAATCAAGTTATCTATAATACTTTTTTACATGGAAGGGTCGCTTTTTTTGCTGCTATTTTCGAAAGTCATTGCCTCTTTTCGATTGTCTAGCCTTAATTTACACCTACGTCACCTCCGGTTTTGCGATGAGCGCAACAGCAAACACGTCACGTTTTTTTTTTTCACATTCTTTTCCTCCTTCGTGGTATGGGTTTGAGCCTGCCTGCCTACTACCACTTTTTTTTTGCTCAACACACACCTCCAAACACCCGGGCAACGCCGGGCACCCAGGCTAGTAGAAAATAAAGGTTGTTATAAATAAAAATTTTCAAAAACAGTTTTGTATTTTTAAGATGGAATTTTAAATTTAGAAAAACTTTTGCACTGGCCTAATATATATATATATATATATATATATATATATATATATATATATATATATATATATATATATATATATATATATCAGGTTGACGAGAATTCTTGCAGTTTTGAACTTTTAAATTCAGATGAACATATCTCGGCTCAAACAAAAATTTATTGATCGAAATAAGCACCATCAGAATCAACACACTTTCACCAATGCAAAACATGTGCATTTATGCCAGTAACATAAAAATCTTGCGTTCTGGTGGTGATAAAGTCGCTGAAGGCGTTTTTGATATTGCTTAGGGGTTTGAAGCATTTCTTATGCAGAAAGTTGTCGAGATGCTGGAAAAAGTGGTAGTCAGTAGGTGATAAGTCTGGAGAGTATGACAAATGAGGCAGAGTTTCATAGTCCAATTTTTCAAGTTTTGCAGGATGGTTTAGCAAAATGCAGTCGGGCATTATCGTGGAAGAGAATTGGGCCTTTTCTGTTGACTAATTCTGGGTTTTGTTGTCAAAATTTTTGATGCATTTCATCCATTTGTTGACAGTACTTTTCTGCTGTAATGGTTTTGCCTGCATTTAAAAATTGTAATAGATGAGACCGGTCACAGACTACCAATGAGTTAGCATGACCTTCTTTTGATTCAACTTTGGCTTCAGGAAGTGTTGTGGAGCTATGTCAGCGTCTCACCACTGAGCTGAGTGTCACCAGTTGTCGTAAAGAACCTACTTTTCATCACAAGTAACAACCCGGTCGAGAAACAGGTCGTTCTTGTTGTGTAAAAGAAGGGAAGATGACACTTCATAACTGTGTTTTGTTTGGTTGTTGTTCAATTCATGAGGCATCAACTTATCAAGTTTTTTGTCTTTCCAATCTCTCTCAAGTGGTTGGAAATCGTCATAAACATTATGTCTAATTCAGAAGCAAGTTTTCAAACAGTTGTGTGTGGATTGGCTTTGCCTAAGGCTCTTAATTAATTGTTGTCAACATCTGATAACCGACCATTGCGCTCATCATCTTCAAGACTTTTGTCGTTGCCACCAATTTTCTTAAACCACCATTGTGCTGTGCGTTCAGTAATGGTTCCTAGACCAAATGCTATGTTGATACCGTGATCTGTTTCAGCAGCTTTTCGGCCTAGCTTGGATTGAAATAAGAAAATTGTGCGAATTTACTTTTTTCCATCTTGTATTCAACGTTCTGAAAAGAAGACATAATTGTTTTAAAAGGATTATAATTCAAACGATTAGATAGAGCGAAAAGCGCGCTTAAAAATGATATATAAAATAAAGTTATTATAACAAAAACTTATTTGAAAATACATCATTTGAAATCAAAATTAAAAATTCTGCAAGAACTTTCTTCTCAACCTAATATATATTTAAAATTTAATAATTAAATATTAATATCCACATAAAAGCACTTGTTTTATTTTATAAAAACTCATCAGCGTGGCTATGTAAAACTGACCTGTTGCCTGCATAGTTCCAAACTTAGACCCCAGAAGAATTTCGTCTAGCTAAGGACCATTAGTTGATTCTGTGGCATTACGCGAGGTTCAGTTTTTTTCCCCACATCCTTGTATGGGTGCACTGGAAACGAGCACCAAAAAGGGGTATGTTGCATTACTTCTTCCATAAATAGGCGTACATATTAAAAGATGACGGGGACATATATAACGATGATGAGGGAGACATTTATACAGTTCTTATATTTCTTGTGGACTTCGTATTGACAGTTCTTATAAGACAGATAGAGTGATAATGACATTTATATCTATTGCATCATTACGACGACTGTGACATTTATATATCAGACAGGGGATTGTTCTTCTTAACATATACCGAGGAGAGGATGATATGATGCACAATTCTTAACACATATTGAGGAGAGAAAATACATAATCTTCAAAAGGTTACACAATGTTCATTATAATATGATAAACACAATTACCGTTCGTGATGAAGGATGACACAAGACAACAGTTACAACATAATGATGACTTCTTTATTCATTTGTTCGACCGGTCGATGATGTCAGGAATTCAAATTTGGATCTTCATAGTCTAAATGTTCTCCTTTCGCTTCCAAGAGATCAACTGACCAACTGACTGGCTCTCTTGTTGACTGACTTGCTGACTGACTTGCTGACTGACTAAAATCCGAACCCATAATATGGAGAAATCTCCTTTGTCTATGATGTCAGAAGTGTGTTTTTCAAACGTGACCAATTTCACGTGGCTTTACATATGTTTGTCCAAACACACCCCTGGCGAACAAAAGAATCATCAATTCTAATCTAACCTATTTTTAAACAATATATGGAAATATGGAAAGGGGACAGTCTTTTTCCATATATGAAATCCAACATCTATATTCATGTTGCAAGCGATTCAGTTGTACAAATGAGGTATAAGTATTGTATTTCATCAGTATAAGTGGATTTAATTTCAGCTTTTGACAGAAAAGAGAACCTTTGCATTACAGCTTTAAATCAAAACAATTATTTTTTCTCAAATAGAATGCCTTCCCTTTAATGTGGCCAATAATTATAATTTAATAATTAAATATTCATATCTATAGATGAGCGGTTATTTTGTCTTTTAAAGACATATCAGTGTGTGATATACAACTTACCCCTCAACTTCACCGTTTGAACCTTAAACTTAAGATTTGCTAAAAAAAAAACAATCTCATACATAACAACATGGTACAAAAGGGAGGTGAAACAAATAGATATAATTACTAATGAAAAAGTCTACATTAAAAGTAGAGACTTTTAATGTAGGCTTTTTCATTAGTAATTATATCTGTTTGATCGAAATATCCATGAACTGCCAGGGCAAACCAACTATAGTTAATGCATGAACTATGTGAACGATAGCTGTTACTTGTAAATAAGATGTCTGGTAGTAAACCTGTAGAAAGTGCGAAAACCATGCATATTTTTAGTTATGCTGGATACACTCCGACCAACATCAAGGTCAGAACAAGAACACGTCTCATTTTCAAATTTTACCCATGCACAGAACAAGTCTTTTCTACAAGGGTCGTTCCAAAAGTAATGCTTCCTATGTTTTATTCTACCAAAATAGATCAGAGGGGATAGCAAATTGCTTTGTTATGATGACTCAACGTACGCATTCATGACCTAAAAGTTTCATCTCTCTGTTGCAGATATTGACAGTGTGAGACTCTAAGAAAGTAATCTCTGTCATGAATGTGTACCAAAAGCACAGACGCATCATTGAATTCTATTGAGAACGGTGATGATTATGCAGAAAAGTAAATTCTGGACTACGAAAGGTCGCTCGTTTTAATTGTATAATGCTCGTCTTCATAGCTCTTCAACTTTTGAGTTAAAAAAAAAACGGAGGTTTTACTTTTGGAGCAACATTCATATGACAAAGCACACACCGGAAGGCCATGCATTTTATTTAAAGTTTATGCTTTTTTGCTGAAAATATATACCTTTCACTATTTTTTGCTGAGAATAAACACCTTCCTCTATATTTTGTTGAAAAATGCACCTTCTCCTATTTTTACTGAAAATATATACCTTCCTCTGTTTTTACTGAAAATATGCATTTTCCCCTTTATTTTGCTGAAAATATACAACTATTTTTTGTTGAAAATACACACCTACCGTTATATTTTTGTTTAAAATATAGACCTTTCCCAACTTTTTGCTGAAAATATACACCTTCCCTTATTTTTTGTTGAAAATATACACCTACCACTATATTTTGATAAAAAAGATACATCTTCCCCTATTTTTTGCTAAAAGTATACACCTTCCCCTACGTTTTAGTGAAAATATACACCTTCTTCTATTTTTTACTAAAAATATACACCTTCCCCATTATTTTGCTGAATATATGAGCCTTCCCCTATGTTTTTCTGAAAATATTCATCTTCTCCTAAGTTTTTGGTGAAAATATACATATTCCCTATTTTCTGCTGCAAATATACACCTTTCCTTATTTCTTGCTGAAAATATACTCGTTCCCCTATATGTTGCTGAAAATGTACATGTTCCCCTATTTCTCTGCTGCAAATATACACCTTCCTCTATTTTACTGAATATATACACCTTCCTTTATTTTTTGCTAAACATACATCTTCCTCTATGTTTTGCTGAAAATATACACCTTCCCCTATTTTTGCTAAAAGTATATACATTCCCCTATTTTTTGCTAAAAATATACGCATTCGCCTTTTTTTGAAAAAAGTACACACTTTCCTTGTATTTTGCTACAAATATATACCTTTTCCTATATTTTGCTAAAAATATACACCTTTTCTATTTTTGCTAAAAGTACACACTTTCCCTTATTTTTTGCTAAAAATATACACCTTCCTCTATTTTTTAATAAAAGCATAAAACTTACTCTATATTTTGCTGACAATATACACCTTTCTCTATATTTTGCTGAATATATGCACCTTTCCCCTATATTTTACTGAAAATGTACACCTTCCTGTATATTAAAAAAAATATACACCTTTCTTTATTTTTTGTTAAAAATATAAACCTTCCCCTATTTTTTGCAGAAAATAAGCACCTTCCACTGTTTTTTGCTGAATATATGCGCCTTCTCATATTTTATTTCTGAAAATATACACTTTCCCTATTTTTTGCTAAAAATATACACCTTCTATTTTTTGGTGAAAATATATACATTCCCCTATATTTTGCTGAAAATATACATGTTCCCTTATTTTTTCCAAAAATATAGTATTACCCTATTTTACTAAAAAATAAACACCATCGCCTTTTTTTGCCGAAAAATACACCTTCCTTTATATTTTGCTGAAAATATACACATTCCTCTATATTTTGCTAAAAATATAGAATTCCCTTATATTTTTCTGAATATATAAACCTTTCCCTACTTTTTTGGTAAAAGTACAAATTTTCGTCTATTATTCGTTAAAAATATGCACTTTCTTGACTTTTTGCTAAAAGTATACACTTTACTCTATATTGTGCTGAAAAAATATACGCCTTCTCATATATTTCGTTGAATACATAATCTTCCCCTATCTTTTGCTGAAAATATACAACTTTCCTATTTTTTGCTTAAAATATACACGTTTATATATTTTTTCTTTAAAGTGCACTTTCTTCTATTTCTGCTGAAAATATACACCTTCTCCTGTTGTTTGCTGAAAATATACACCTTGATATTTTTTTGAAAAAATTTCACCTTTTCCGAATTTGTTTCTGAAAATAACACTTTTCTCTATTTCTTTTTATAAAAATATACACCTTCACCAATTTTTTACTGAAAATGACCGTATATTTATTTATATCCTCCTTTCCTTATTTTTTGCTAAAAATATACACCTTTCCCTATTTTTTGTTGAAGATATGCACCTTCCACTATTTTTGCTAAAAATATACACCTTCTTCCTTATTTTTCTGAAAATATACACTTTACTATCTTTTGCTAAAATTAGATACCTTCCCTCATTGTTTGCTGAAAACATATACCTCCTCCTGTATTTTGCTAAAAATATACATATTCCCCTACTTTTGCTAAAAATTTACACCTTTCCCTATTTTAAGCTGAAAATATACACTTCTTTTATTTTTGCTAAACATATACACCTTTCCTATTTTTTGCTTAAAATATACACTTTATACTATTTTTGCTGAATATATACACTTTCCCGTATTTTTTGCTGAAAATATACATTTTCCTCTATATTTTGCTGAATATATATACCTTTTTCAATTATTATCTAAAAATATACCCCTATATTTTGCAAAAAATATAGACGAATTTGTTTGCTAAAAGTAAACATTTCCCCTTAATTTTTCTTAAAAATATAACCTTCCCATTTTTTTACTAAAAGTAAAACCCTTCCTTTATTTTTTGCTCAAAATATACACCTTTTTCTATTTGTTGCTTAAAATATACACTTCATACTATTTTTGCTGCAAATATGCAGTTTCCTCTAGTTTTAGCAAAAGAAAATACACCTCCTATTTTTTGCTGAAAATATACACCTTCCTCCTATATTTTTCTAAAAATGTACACTTTCCCATATTTTTATATAAAATATACAATTACCCTTATTGTTTGCTGAAAACATACACCTCCATTATATTACTAAAAATATACACCTTGCATTATTCTTTGCTGAAAATATATACCTTCCTCTAATTTTTGTTAAAAGTGTACACTTTTCTCTGTTTTGCTAAAAATTTTACATTTTTTCCTATTTTGTGCTAAAAATATACAACTTTCCTCTATGTTTTTACTAAAAAATCTACACTTATTTCTATTTTTTGCAGAAAATATGCACCTTTCACTATTATTTGCTAAATATATACGCTATCCATATCTTTTGTTGAAAATATACAGCTTCCACTATTTTTTGATGAATATATATATTTCTCGTACTTTTTGCTGTATAGGTACACCTTCACTTACTTTTTGTTGAAAATATACACTTTCCAGTATATTTTGATAAAAATAGACACTTTCTCTTTTTTTTTCTGAAAATATAGACCTTCAACTATATTTCGCTAAAAATATGCACTTTCATTTATTTTTTGCTGAAAATATACATTTTCCCTTACTTTCTGCTAAAAGTATACACCTTTCTTTGTGCTTATCTAAAAGTATACACTTTTTCCTATTTTTGCTAGAAATACATACTTCCCTTATTTTTTACATAAAATATACACCTTTGCCTATTTTTTGCTGAAAATATACACCTTTCTCTACTTTTATCTAAAAATATACATCTTCCCGATTTTTTGTCAAAAATATACAACTTTTCCTGTGTTTTGCTGAAAATATACACCTTGCCTTACTTTTTGGTAAAAATATACACCTTTCCCTATTTTGCATATTTTTTGCATAAAATATACACCGTCACCTATTTTTTGCTGAAAATATACACCTTTCTCTATTTTTTGCTAAAAATATACAACTTTTCTATAATTTTTGCTGAAAATATACACTTTTCCCTATTTTTTGCAAAATATATACACCTTCCCCCTTTTGGGGACTAAAAATATACATCTTCCTCTATTTTTTGCTAAAAATATACACTTTCCCCTGTTCTTGCTGAAAATATATGCCTTCCGCTATTTTTTGCTAAATGTATACACCGTCCACTATTTTTTGCTGAAAATATATGCTTTCTACTTTTTTTTTAATAAAAATATACACTTTCTTCAATTTTTTGTTAAAATATACACCTTTCCCTATTTTTTGCTAAAAATATATACTTTTCTCTATTTTGTGTTGAAAATAGACACTTTCCCAATTTTTTTGCTAATACTATGCTCCTTTCCCTATTTGTTGCTAAAAATATACACCTTCTCCTATTTTTTGCTAAAAATATAAATCTTACTCTATCTTTTATTAAATTTTTACACCTTCCCCACATTTTTTGCTGAAAATATACATTTTCCCCTATTTCTTACTAAAAATATACACTTTCCCTTTATTTTTTTCCCACAAATATACATTTTCATCTATTTTTTGCTAAAAATGTACACCTTCCTTTATTTTCTGCTAAAAATATATGCCTTCCCCTAATTTTACTAAACGTATAGACCTTCCTCTATTTTTAACTTAATATATACACCTTCTGTTATTTTGTTTTGTAAAAGTATACACCTTCCCCTATTTTTGCTGGAAATATACACTTTCCCTATTTTTTGCTAAAAATATACACTTTCCATTTTTTTTTTGCTAAAAGTATATACTTTACCTTATTTTTCACTAAAGATATGCACCTTCTCATATTTTTTGATAAATATATATACTTTTTTTGGCAGCAGAATATATCCTTGTACACTTATCAATCATCATTATCATCATCAACCTGAATAAGTTTGTATTATTTGTATTTTTTCGAATTACCGTTCTGCTCTTGGGTGTTTTTTTCTCACAATGTAACCTCTGGCCTTGTTCTGGTGTATCTTGTTGAACTCGAGGAATCTTTCTGTGAAACTCAAAAATTTCCACTTCTGGGGAATAAAGTGTCAATCTTAAATGTGGGCTATACTAAGAATACAATTGCAAAATATTAAGATTATTTTTTTCCATAATAGAAGTGTTGTTTAAATTCAAATTTAAAACATATCATCGTTGTGCCACGAAAATAGAGATTAAAAAAAAAACACAAACTGTTTCTAATAAAAGAGCTATGTTCGCCAAGTTTTTTTTTATTATTTTAAACAAATAAATGTTTGCTTATTTTAGAAAAAAATTATCTGCGTTGTATTAGCTTCATAAAATTACGTTTTCAATTTAAGCAATATTTCTATCATGGAGAAAAAAAATCTTCATAATTCAATTCATGCACGACCATGCAGATCTCGTGGCTTGGACATTTACAATATCACAGTTGAACAACATCGTATGGATCTCGATTTTCCAGTAACACCATGAAAATAGAGAAAGAAAAAAATCATGTACTGACGAAGGCGCTATGCTTGCTGAAAATGTTGATTTTAAACAAATAAATATTTGTTTTTGAAAAACAATATCTGCGTTGTATTGGCTTCAAATTGAAAATATAAATATTTCATTGCTTGTATTTGAAGGTATTGGAATAAAGAATGTATTAAGAAAAGCGGTTGTAGAATCATGTTATTGGCGAAGAGATGGTTTGAGGAAAAGTACAGTGCAAAGCTTCTAAACAAATTGAGTAAACGTTCTGCCTTTTGCTTTTTTCAAATGAGGCTGGTGAGTTTCCTATATCTTTAAAGCAAGAAAACGTCAACATTATACTACAATAAATTGTAAATGATAAAGATAATTTAGTTCTCTTCCACTACAAGGACTGTGACAACAAGGTCGGAAAATGGGATTGAGAATTCAGCGCCCTCGAGGACACACTCTGACCTGCAAAAAGTGCCTGGGCAGCCCCGTCGGCATTTCCCGGTAAGGCACCTCAGGCGATCAGCAATAAACTAAACTCTTCTCAAAGAGAGAAGGCAATGTCTGGGAGAATGGACCTCATAGAACTGCACATAACTATCACCCCACCACAATCATTACAGGAATGGTCTAATCTCTATTGATTTGGAGACCGATGATAAAAATTCCTACAAAATAGTAAAGAGCTGCCGTGCGAAGACTGGATGGCTGAGAATGCAGAAATCTTAGAACCTCTATTACTGTCCGAAAACGATACTCACAAGAACTATATGAACATGCCAACACGCAGCACCCTGTCCAAACTGAAAGAGGCTCGCAATCAATTCCAGAAAGCTGCTCAACACTGTGCAAACAACTACTGGAACAACCTGTGTGACAAAATCCAGACTGCTGCTGACTGCGGTAAACTACATGTGACGTACCGTGGACTCCGCAAGGCAACTGGACCGAGCGCAAAGAAAGTTTGCCCTTTAAAATCTACTACAGGGCAGCTTATCACTGATCCTACGAAGCAGCTTAAACACTGGGTGGAGCACTACTTTGTACTATATGGCGAACCGCGCAACATCACAGTCACAGCTTTAAATTCCACTCCGAACTTCGACACCCTAGTCTAACTGGACAACATTCCAACTATGTCAGAACTCGAAGAAGCTTTCCAACACACGAATGTAGGTACCGACGAGATTCCAGCAGACCTGCTCAAGTGCAACAAGTTTTTGCTCCCACACTTATTCGGCCTCCTCTGCACCAATTGGCGCAACAGGAAATTTCCAACAGGTATGAACGATGCTAAAATTGTCACTTTATTCAAGAAAGGAGGCAAAGGAGATTGCAATAACTACCGTGGTATATCTTTATTCACTCAGTATCACCAGCAAAATCTTTGCCAGAGTGCTCCTTCTAAGGCTCCAGCAGATTGTAAACTGCGGTTGCAGAATCGCAGCGGGCACTCAACCATGGACATAATATTTTCAGTGCGTCAAATCCAGGAAAAATGCAGAGAACAACGTAGACCTCTCCATATCGCATTTTGGACCTCACGAAAGCTTTTGACATGGTCAGTAGAGATGGTCTGTTTGCCATCCTACAAAAGTTGGGCTGTCCACCAACTCTTCTTAGTTTGACAAGATCGCTCCATGACAACATGACAGCTGCAGTCTTCTTCAAAGGTGACATGTCTGACTTCCCGTGTGCATTGGAGTCAAGCAAGGTTGTGTGTTGGCTCCCACACTGTTTGGCATCTTCTTCTCATTTCTTCTGCACCACGCTTTTGGAATTCACGAGGACGAAGACAGTGTGTTCCTTCATACTCGCTCTGACAGAGAACTTTTTAACTTGGCTCGCCTATGCGCCAAAGCCAAGATTCAAAGAGTCATAATACTTGAGCTGCTGTTTGCAGACGATGCTGCATTGGTCTCGCACTCTGCAAGTGGACTCCAGCGGCTGCTTGACAAATTGAGTGCTGCTTGTGTGGAGTTCGCACTGGTAATCAGTGTGGAGAAGATAGTCGTGATGCACCAGAGTGATGCATCATCAATCACCATCAATGGCCATGAACTAGAGACTGTTGAGAACTTTGCGTATCTTGGATCCAACATCAACAAGGGAGTATCCATTGAACAGGAGCTACAAACGAGAATAGGTAGAGTATCGTCTACTTTCAACTGACTACGTGAAAGAGTATGGTTCAATAAATACCTCACTTCTCGCACAAGATGCCGCATCTACAAATGCTGTGTTCTGAGTACCCTACTGTATGGAGCAGAGACTTGAACCACGTATGCTCATCACAAGAAAAAACTGAACATCTACCATCTCCTATGCTTGCAACGTATCATGGTGGGATAGAATCACCAACAAAGAGGTGCTAAGACATGCCGGCAGCCGCTCCTTGTTCCAGACACTCAAGATCCAAGGATTGAGATGGCTTGGACACCTGTGAAGAAGGCTGTATCCCTAAGAATTTCCTCTCCAGCGAACTAACAAATGGCAGTCGCCTGGTACTGTGCTTTAAAGACGTGGCCAAATGGGACCAGATCGCTCTTGGCATGGATGTAAATGTGTAGGAGGAGCTAGCCAAAGATAGATCAGCATGGAGGCGTGCCTTGAGTAAAGGTGGCAAAGGACTTGAGAACCTTTGGTTCAAGAGCTGGGGCAGAGAAGACAAAACTAGTGACTACGTCTACTGTTGCTTGCATTAATCTTTCATAGAGTGCTTGCCTTGTCTGACTTTACGAAGGTTATATTTAATGATGAGCAGCATTTCAAGTTTCATAGGCCCGATGGATGGTGTATTTGATCGAGAAGGGGTGCTGTTGTACTGAACAAATGACAGATGGGAGGAGGAGGAGTTATGGTTTGGGGTATGATCTTTGCTAATGGAAATATATGGTTGGAGTGGCTGAAAGGACGCCAGAACAGCAAAAGCTACAAACAGTTGCTGGACGAGAAAGCCCTACCAAGAATAAAAAGAGAGATGGGGAATGATTTCGTTCTACAGCAAGACAATTGCAGCATCCATGTGTCAAAACTTATGAAAGAATGGATGGCTAAAGTGAACATGATTACTTTGGAATGGCCTGCAAAAAGCCCAGATTTAAATGTAATGAAAAATGTTTGCGAAATGATTGTGCAACTTGTCTATGGTGGACCTGAAATAACAAAAGAGGCTCAACTATAAAAGGCCCAGGATAAGAGTTATTGTACTTACTTTCAACACCTCCACTTGCTCTCAGCATATTATTATTATTTATTTATTTATTTTTTTTTTTTCTTAACAAAAACAAAGATATGTGAGAGCAGATTAGTGTCAGTTTAGGGTCCAAGACAGTAAATTATTTGTATTTTGTTATTATTCAGAGCTTCTCTGATAAAATGGTACTTAATGTCGATGTTTACATCTCTGCTGATAAATGGGGTCCTTAGAAAGCGCTATAGCACTTTAACTGTCTTCGCATATTTTGATGGGGACGTGTTCTTGGTGTGGATCCATTTCCTTGAATGGTTGCACAGAGTATAGCCCCTCTTGAGTGGCTTTTGCCAGCACTACTTACTCAGCCTTGCACTTCGATAGAGTGACCGTAGGTTGCCTTTTTGACTTCCAGGAAATAGATAGCCCATCCTGGGTTAGGCTAAAGCAATATCCGGATGTACTGCATCTATCTCGTTTATCAGATATCCAATCAGCGTCACTGAATGCGATTAGATGGATTGGGTCATTTGTTTTCGTATAGTTGGTGTCGCATCACACCCTTTATGTATCTCAGTACGTGTTTAGCTGCCATTCAATGCTTTTCTTGTGGCTTGGACAAGTATTGCGACAATTTCCTGACAATATAGCATAGGTCTGGTCGAGTGCAGATTATCAGGTAAATTAGACTCCCGATGACCTCGCGATATTTCCTGGGATCAACCATGTCATCCTTGTCGCCAGCTAGATCCAGTTTTTGCTTGCATGGGGTCGTCCGAGGTTTGCATTCGCATATGTCAAACCTTTCCAGTATTTTTGTCACATATTTTTCTTGGTTCATCTGGACATAACCTTCTGTTATATTGAAGTCTATTCCGAGGAAATGGTGCAGCTTTCCGAGGTCTTTCATTTCAAATTCCGACGTTAACGACTGTTTGCTGTCGTTTAGTGAGTTGATGTTATCAGCAGCAATGATTAAATCATTGACCCACGAAATGATGATAATTTTTTCTTTGCCATTTTTTCGCATATAGACGCAATGGTTCACCTGATTTTGGGTAAAGCTGTGTCTGCTGAAGTAGCTGTGCAGGGTTTGATTCCAGTTTCGGTCTGATTGTTTTAGGGATTTGTTCAGTAAACAAACTAGATTCTCGTCTCTTTCCCTTTTTGTCTCAAATCCCTCCGGTTTTTCCATGTAAATTTTGTGGTCAATTGAAGCATAGAGATACGCCATTTTTACGTCCATTTGGTGTACTATTAGATTGTACTGGACAGCTATTTGCATTAACATGCGGATCAATGAGATATCGGCTGTCGGAGAAAAAGTCTCGTTTAGTCTATTCCCTTAATTTGATTGTACCCTTTTGTGACAAAACTGGCCTTGTATTTAGGGGAGTCATCAGCGTTTTCTTTGATTTTATACATCCATCTACCGCTTACTGTTGTTCTGCCTTTGGGTAGGGGTGTTCGATGGTATACATTATTTTCCTTTAAGGAGTCAATTTCTTCCTGCATCGCTTGGATCCAGTGGTGTGTGGCTGGGGAAGTCACAGCTTTTCTGTAAGTGCGGGGTATACTGTGTGCGGTCTTGTAACAGTAGTCAGTGTTGATTAAATCATGGCTATCTTGAACTATCGTCACATAATCTTCTAGGTAGCTGGGCATTTTGTGCTTGCGCGTCGGGTATTTTCGCGTACAACTAGTTTCTACTATAGACTCAGTTTGTCGGTATTGGACCATTCAGGGTTTTTCCTTGACTTTAAATTTTTTATTAAGTTTCTTAGGGGAAAATTTGCGTCATCATCGCTTGATGAGTGGGTTTGTGTTTGAGTGTGTTGGTCGTTGGGGTTGTTAGTGAATTTTACCAGTCTGTGTTTACACACTTTCCCGTTTTCTGGGTGGTAGATAAGATATGTCAGGCTGTTTCTGTTGTATCCGATGAAGATTCCCCTTTGGTGCCTTGGGTCTAGCTTTCTTTTTATGTTGGAGTAGGCATAGCAAGGCGAACCGAAAATGTGCATCCTTGATAAGTTTTCTCCCAGGCATCTGCTTTAGATGGTTATTGAAGCATCTGTTCCATATAACTGCAGATGCCATAACTGCATAGCTCCACAGTGTTTTCGGTAAGCCACTTTTAAAAAGATAAGGTATCTTACCATTTCAAAGAGAGTTAGCCAGTTTCTTTTGGCCGTTCCATTTTGATGAGGCGAGTATGGCACTGAGGTTTCGTGTTTTATGTTGTTACGGCGGAGTAGTTTTCCGAAGTCGTTTGTCTTGAACTCCAAACAATTATCCAACTTCAGTATTCTTATTTTGCCATATGGGGAAATATCTGAGAGGAATTTTTCTGTGGCAAGTGTGGCGTCACTTTTGTTTTTAATAAATTATACAAATACGGTGCCAGAAAAGTCGTCAGTGAATGAATTGGCATATTTGTTCCCATTTAAATCCGCTGGTTCTATGGGGCCGGCTAGGTCTGAATGTACTAAATGCAGAATATTTGTCGCTCTTTTGTTGGAAGATTTATTTCTTTTCTGGGGAAATTTTCCTTGGATGCAGACGTTATAGTTTTTGTTGTTTGCAGTCTTATTTTTCTATTTTCATCCCTTCGATCACATTGAGTAATTTTGTTATGTCGTCGTAATTGCAATGGCTAAGTATTTTATGCCACGTGTGGATATCGTGGCATTGATGACAACTGTCTTCTGCATTTCCTTTCTCCACAGTTTTTAGGTAGTATAGTCTGCTGTGCACATGTATTTTGAATTTCGTTCCATTTTTATGTTTTAGTATATTCCCGTCTTCTTTGAAAATAACTGTCACTCCATTTTGGGTTGCAGTTTTCACAGAAAATATATTCTGTGGATATGAAGGTATAAGTAGTGCCCCTTTTAAGGTAGTCGTAATGGAGTGTCCATTAGTGTCTAAAAGGCAGACTTTAGCGTCTCCTCTTTTTAAGGCATAGCCACTGGTTTTAGTTCCGTCTGCCAACTCCATGTAGTGGTTCTCAGAACGGAATGTTGGGTCGAAATTCTTAAATTTCTTCACGTCTGTTATAATGTACGAAGTGACCCCTGCATCGACTTGTAGGTTCGTATGTGGTATTAAGTTCCGGGTATAGTTGTAGTCCTCTGTTTTGAGTGCAAAGGAGTTTTCTTCAGTGGTAGTTGCCTTTTTCATTGTATCTTTTCGCTTATAACAGCAGAACTCCCTTTTATGAGTGTTACTTTTACAGTAACTACGCCACTGTTTTTGCTGTTTGTGTTTGTTGTTGGGACATTCTTTCGATAAATGTCTTTTTCTGTGAAGCACGATATTTTACATTCGTCTTGGTAGTGATGACTCACTATCATATTCTTTGAAAAAGATGATGTCAATTTCATCACTTCGTCACTGGTCGACTGGATTTTATGTTTCAATGTTTCGTCGAAACCATGGAGTTCTGTTTTAAATTCCAGGAATGTCATTTCTTTGTTGCTGTGTGTCACATAAATCGAAAAAGGGTCAGAGCAGCTTGGTAGTCCTTTTAATATCATGACGATAATTAGGGCATCGTCAGAGCTGTTAAAATTATCTCAGTTCTTATCACGTATTCTGTGATGCTTTCATCTCCTTTCTTTTTGAGAGACGTGAGTTGGGTGTACAAGGAGATTACCCTCGGTTTTCCTTTGCTTACGTAGTGTTCGCGAAATATTTGGAGAGCTTTTCTCCCATTATCTGTAGCTTCTCTCATTATTAAAGATAAACTTTTGTTGTCCAGAAACTGTACAAGTTTGGTGTAAGCATCTTCATTTCTCTCAGTGTCGCTTCTGTCTCTATTAAGGTGTATACCTAAAATGGCGTCCTTTAGACTGAGCATGCGTAAATGACATAAAAATTTTGTCTCCCAAATTTCGTATTTGGTTTCATCTCCATCAAATAAAAGTCTGTTCCATCAGCTTCCATTATCTCTCTTGGGCACATAACCTGTTGCGAGATGCATTTCAGTGAAAAGAGAAAAGGAACTGGAACAAAGATTTGAAGGAGGACATGAACACGTGTGTGACGGGTATAAAAAAAGTATATTTTTATTGTGGGACAGGAAGAGGAAGTGGGAAGTAAAAAGGGATTATGGGATTACAACGTAAAAGAGAGGTAATCATAAAAGGGTCCATGATAAGAATTATCGTACTTACTTTCAACAGTAGGCATCCCGTCTAGTGATGGCGTCACGATAAAAAATACCCTTGATGCCCTGGCGAAGCATCAAGTATTCAGCTACCGACAAGATTTGAATTACACTACAAAACTTGTATAGTGAGTTCAATCTCAGCTGCAGCCAAGCTGAATGGATGGATTGATAACAGAATTGCATTCATGTTGGCAAAAGCAAAATCTCATGCCAAAAAAGTTGTTTGAGAAAAGTTACAAGCACTTAAGTCGATTTCCTTAAAAAACCCGAAGGAACATAGATTCTGCCAAAAAAAAGTAAAGTGCAGCAGACATTTTCCTGAGTCAGAGATCGACCAAAATTGAATGAAATCCCATATCAAGGATGTTTAGTGTTGAAAGAAATAATTTTATTTCAAAGTTGGTATTAAAGTTAAACTTTCCCTATGCAGAAAAGAATATAAAGATTCAGAATTCAAGTCTTATGTAGAAAATTAATTGCTAGTTTAGAATGTGAAAAGAGCTTGTGGTATCGTCCCTAGCCTTGGCAGAGGCCATCTTTGAGTATAGCCAAGAACCATACCACTATTTTTAAATGAATTGGATATAAAATAATTGCTTTAGCAAAGGATGAAAATGAACATATACATATATATGATAAAATGCTGTTGCTTTTATTTCCCAAAGCAACAGGCATGCATAATAAAATGGAAATAAAATGAAACATCGAAATAATAGAAAAGTCACCATGTAACAATTGCTACCTTCGTAAAAATATTCATTGTGTGAATATGTACATATTTGAGTATTTGATAGTGTGGCATTGTATATATGTGTGCCTTACCTTTTCTCTTGTAGTACATATCTATATGTGTGCTGGTTAAAAAGGCTGGATACGTGAGTCATGGAGGTCTTTTGCCCTGCCATTCCTGGCACAAAGGCCAGGGTGGAGTTTTGAGTTCTTCAGGTTCGCTCGTCTGGTAAAGTCTGAATAGTTTTAACTGCCTGTCTTCTCGCTTTATAAGAGTTCTCAACTTCTCACTGACTTATTATTTTCACATGTATGCGTTATTATTTGGGGGTTTGGAAATATTTCCATTGGCTGAAAATACTTTTGAGTTTGCACGTCCATGTCAAAATTACTAGCTTTGGGCAATGAGGAGGAAAGCGGATTCCAATGAAGTGGAGAAAAAAAGAGTGTAAGCAATTATAGCCATTTGCATTTTAGCGTTCGTAGGAATCAATTCGTGATTCAATCACCAGTTTCCTTAGGTACACAGAGGAAGAAAGGATATCTTTGAAAAATGCATATGTTGTGAGTCTAACAATGATTGTGATGCTAAAACGATTTTTGTCATTATTGTAGCAAAATTCAACCAAAGAATGAGTAGGCATTTACGCTAATGCAATCAAAAGATTGGCTAGACTAGCTATATATATATAAGAGGGCGGATCAAACTTGCTTTCATTACAAGAATCCCAGACAATGTATCTGTGGCGCTACAACAGTTACTTCACCTAGAAAGAATGGATGTCAAAAAACTGATAATCACTACAGTGCTTTTAGTCTGTAAAGGAATTTAAGAGACTGGGACAGTTATAGTAAGTGCACAAAGCACTATAAAATTATTTCGTTCTTATTATTGTAGTGAAAGCCGACAAAAAATGATAACTATTTACTATTTTTGTCAATTTTAACAATAAACAATGTTATCTACCTAACTGTCATGTCACAATTGGTCAAATATTTCCATGATTCAACAAAAAAATTATTTCGCCATATTTGTTTTGTCATGCGTGCCGTAAACACAAGGGAAATAACTCATAGTTTTGATTGGCCAAAGTTTTTGACAGTTTTCAAAAATGACGAAACTCCCATTAATATACGTGCTCTTCAGTTATTATGTAAGCTAAAATTGCTAATTTCTTCAAAAACTATTTTGTTTAATGATTAATTTTCTGCCATATCGTTTTTCGTAATTTTTAGATATTTTCATTAGTGTGACATGATGATTCAGTAGATATCATTAGTTTCGTTTGAAATTCAATATTTCAATTTTCGAATTTCACTACAATAACGAAGAAGAGCCCTAAAAAAAGGGCCATGGGCTCTAATGGGTTAACTTAAGAATTGGTAGCCTTTTTATTTTAGTGGACTATTTTCTTTCTGTGTGAACAATTGTTTTTATGTTTAGTGATTGATCTATTAGCCAATGAAAACATTCTGTGTGCGGTGTATTTCCGTTAAACAACTTGCACAGTTCATTCCGTTTCTAAAGCACTTGGATTGATAATGTCAACCAAAGCAGTTGGAGAAATGATTTCGTTTATTTTGTCTGATGAATTTCTTTTGAACCTTGTTCTGCGCGTACTAGCTTAAAAACTTACGTACAAGGAAAATTTGCTTAGTTTTCCAGTATATAAATGATTTCAAATGATCAAAAAACGAAAAAGGATAGATGTTTAAGGGTAATTTATTGTGTATTGATTTGCTGACAACGAATTTTAACGAGAACCGGAAGGGTGTACCGTGAATATACTATGTTAAATTGTGTGGACGTTAATAATAAAGGTTGATGTGGAAGTCTTCGCTGACAACTGTTTTAAGATTATTTCAAGCAAAAAGAATGCTCACGTTCAAATGCATAAAAGATGTATATTTTTACGGAAATTACTTAATGTAGGGGAATAAATAAGAGCACCGGATTACTGGTGTAGGGTAAGGAGTGAGGTCCCTTGAGAAAAGAAGAGGAGAGTCCGTACACATGAGGCACGGACGCAAAAAGTTCTTCTCCTAAAAGACAATGTTGGACAGGCAGAGTACAACTCTAGAATACAGTCCTCACTCCTCCCGTAAACCCCACTATTGAAGTGAGTAATCTTTTTACCTTAATGTTCTGAATTGCAGTGTTGTCATGTTTTCATGTTTGTTAATAAATTCTTATCGTTTATACTTGTTGTACGTTTAGTTATTATTAAAGCTGGTCGGTAGTTTTGAGACTTGGAAGAACCTAAACCCGTACCAACATTAAGACCAGGCATGAAGCTACTTGATGTAAAAAACTAAAGATATTTAGAGTCCAACCTACACATTTTAACTCACTAGCACCATGCAACGTTTTCTTGACCTTTCACTTTGACTCTTTTCATAACCACTTTCTTTTGTTGGCAGAGCAAAATTGGAAAACAAAATTGGTAAGTCAATTCTATGACTAAAAATATTCCTTTTCTACAAATTGAACCAAATTGTCATTAAACGATAACTAATTTTTGTTAAGGTAATGATCTAATCTATATTTAATAAAATTATTTGGCTAATCAGCACGCACATAATTTTAGTTTGATGAAGACAAAAAGTCTTTATTCATCTTATTTTATCAGTAAGCTGGGTTTTTTTTTAACTAAGCCACAAACGAGCTTATTTTTGTAAAGGTATTTCTTGTATCATAATCTAATATATATTGTATTATAATCTAATTTATATTTATTTTAGAATCTTATAAAAGAACTCTCAGTTGGAACGTCTGAGATAGTGGGTGAATGCCTGACATCCGGGAGGATGCCCCATCCTCAGAAAGAAAAAAAGAAAAATAGTAACCGTATACATGTGAAGTATGTGGTTCAGAGTTTTCAACAAGACGACATTTAAAAATTTATACAAACTATAAAATCCATCCAGTAATCAAAAAGACAATGGCTGTACATATAAAAATAACACATATAAAAATAACACATATACACACAAAATAAATATTATCGATCATATGTGACAATAAAATATGAACAAAATAAAATCTTACTCAACAGAAACCGGAAAAAAAAAAAAAAAAAGAACTAAACACAAACACACACATACACATCTATATAAATGGGTTCTAGAACTACAAAAAGTCTGGTATAGACAACTGACCAAAATACGTTTCTTGGTATAACAAATATTTAAAACATTGGGAGAAAGAAAAATAAAGTAACGTGCTGAAGAATTTAAGCAAAGTCTCATGAATAAAGACAAAGTGACAATAAACAAAAAGAGAGGCAAAATATAAAAAAGGGGCAAATCAAAACCAGACTTGAAGAGAAGATCAATTTAGTCAAATTTTATTGAAAGAAATAAAATGCTGTTGCTTTTATTTCCCAAAGCAATGGTAAACAATAAACCTTAAGTACCATTTATAAAAAAATAGAACATAGAACATACAAAAAGGGGTTCTCTAATTGAGAGACTTATTCTAGAATTAGTTCTCTATCGAATGGAACGACAAGGTTAAATTTATCGTTCAAACGATAGTAACAAATTAAAAAACGGGGAAACATACATTGTCCCTTTAAAAAAAAATCATACGAAAATAGTCTTACTTGATATGTGAAACTTGAAAGGAAAGAAACATGCAAAATAGGTCTTTAAAAATGTTCTTTTTCTTTCAGTCCTTCTTTGAGAATCACTCTCTCAATCTTCTAGAACCTTCTGGTTCTAATTTTTTTTTTTCTCTTTTAAAATAAAAATGTCCTGATGAGAAGGGAATTTCAGTAGAATTGTCTTCCAAGACAGTCTCTTTCCTAAAGTAACTTTCTTTGAGAACACGTATGCCGATAATGAGCCCGTCTTCTTGCTTGATAGGCCGACAAATTTAATTTCTGTTTCTTACAGAAAAATATTTAAAAAAAACAACCAGTTTCTTTCGTTAGACCTTTGAGACTAATAGTTTCCCAGCTGATAAGGCCTCGTTGCCTTATAATAAACGGGGAATGAAATTGTAATGATAGGATTATGCTTAACGTCAAAATAAAAGGTTTTCAATGGAGTTCGAAGCCTAGCGTCCTCTGGCTATGCTGGCTAACTCAAAACTGAAGAAAACGGGCAAAAAGCCCTTCCTCCCTCACCCCCCTCGCTCTGGACAGGGCAAGCAGAGGTGACTGTGCGGGGGAGGGGTGAAGTGATGATGATGATGATCACACCAGGTCAAGAAGTGTTTTTATGGTAATTGGAAGAAAATAATCATTTTATAGTTAAATATTTAGAGATTTATAAAGAATTGGGATCAGAATTGATAATTGTATTGTAATCGGAAATTAAGTATGGAATCAGTAATTGAATTGGAATCTGGAAAATTATTAGAATGGCCCCATCACTGATATGAATATATATATATATATATATATATATATATATATATATATATATATATATATATATATATATAAGATGAAAAATAAAAGAACGACAATATAAAATATATACTAATGTCTGTAGATTTAATCGTTTATTCAATATGGAGATTACATCAATTAGAAGCGTAAGATAATTAAACGCTTTAATACCTAGGTATTTCGAAGCCTAATGCTTCTCATCAGAAGAGGTGAGAAGATGCTTGGTAACATAGAGATGCGACATCTAGCAATAACTACATAAGGAGCAAAATAAAGGGGGATGAGAGGAAAAGGGTAATACATTGGTTTCAGAGCTTGCCATGGTAGGGTCTTTTATTTTTTTATCTTCGATATAAGCTCCATCTCAATTTGTTGAGCTTTGCATTATCCCAATAAGTCTCCTCTTTAAGAATTTCTCAAATTCTTTTAACTCTCCCTATATATATATATATATATATATATATATATATATATATATATATATATATATATATATATATAGTCTTGGAAGCTTCTTTAAAAACCTTTAAAGCTATCAAAGAAAAAATTGTCATTCTTTGAAACATTATTTTTTCAGTAAGTCAATTAATCTCCCATATTGTTGAATAGTTTTACTTACATGAACAAACAATAACAATAGTACCAATGTTCTTAAAGAGATCACCAGTTGTTTACTATGAAACACTGTCTCGGGGATTTAAAAACAAAACAGTATATTAAATCATGGCTCCCCAGCAGTGTTGATCAAACACCACCTCTCTTAAAGCACACGGATATAATTATTTTTAACATTGGATCTAGTTTTTTTCCTCCAGATAAATTTAGGCTAACCAATTCATGTCATTAAAAAAAAAAAATTTAACCTGTGTCCTCCGTCCCTTTCTTCATAGATTTATATGCCTATTTACAAACTACTGTTTTTTATACAGTGTTTGGTTGAATCCATTCTACTACTTATCACCCTCCTACTTTGTTGTTAGTATTATTTTTATGTATTCACATTCTCTATAATTATTAGTTATAAAAATATATAAGATATATATAAGAATATGTATAAAATTAAAAATAATATAAATATGTACATTTTTTTTTACACATCATCCTATATGTATTGTTCAGATAGATATATATTATACATTGCTCATGTGGTTCTGGATATTTTCTGTTAATCTACTTTGGTTAGTTTTATATGATTTAAGAGTATCAGTATACCGAGTAAATGCTTTATTTAACTGTTTAAATATTTTTAATATATATATATATATATATATATATATATATATATATATATATATATATATATATATATATATATATATATATATATATTCACAGGGTTCATAGTTTTTTTTTTCTTACTGTGAAATAAGTTCCTAACATCTAAGTGGAAAGAAAAAAAACTTGTACACATTTATTTACATTGTTTCTGACTATCGAAAAAAAAAAAATATCGACAGGCCTTTTTAGTATATCCCCCATTTTTCTTTTGTCGTTGAATGTCTTGACTTTTCAAAACATTGTTTTGGAACTATTTTGTTTTACTTAGAAAACAACTATTTTTTTCCTTCAATTCTTTCTGAGACGGTGGAGGGTTTTTTTCTTCTTCAGGATTTACACATTTTGATTGTTAAAATATTATTTCAACTTTTTGCTCTATCATTAAATAACTGGAGTATACTGTAACGTGGCCGTTACACTTTAACCATGTCGTTACATTTCAACAACTTAGACCCACACGTTGTCTGTTACTATCACACGGACAAACAAGGAAGAATATTAAAAAATACGACTCAGCATTTTTTTTTTTTAAGTGAATGCAAAAAGCATTTACTCCCATTTTCTTTTCCCACATTGACATTATCGCATATGTGTCTGCTCACTCCAACATGCATCAAACACTTCTTCTCATTCAGCTTTTCCGACCACGCAGATTATTTTTTTTATTTTCCTTTTCTCTCCTTCTTTCAGTGATGTCAATAAGTGCACATTTGCTAATTTGCATCCATCCATCTAGCGCGGCCATAGCCGAGATTGAACTCACTACACGAGTTTGTAGTGTAATTCAAATCTTGTTGGTAGTTGAATTCGCCAGGGCTATCAAGGGTATTTTTTATCATGACGCCATCACTAGACGGGGTGCTTACCATGGTTTAAGAGAGTCCCATCTACCTTTGAGAGAAGGATAGACTGCGTCAGTTTCTCAACTTGGTATTTTACCTCGCAGTACATACAGCACCTCGCCTTTCCAAATGGTCACTGATCAGGATCAACGTTGCTTAACTTTGGTGATCTTGTGAGAACTGGTGTGTCAACGTGATTGTGCCATATATTAAAGTTGCAATTTGCATATATGCTTTAAATACGGCTGCTGCTGCTTTTCTCATTCGTCGACACTCTGCTACGATAAGAGTGCACTGCTTCATTACAATACGACTAAACTCTTTTTTAATACAACCTCTCCATTGAATCTGAGTTTTCTTGTCATCAAAACTATGCAACAGACATTCTTTGGGCCAAGATCACAGTGTAGTATCTGTTCTGATACGACACATCACCTTTTCTGTCCTCGGTAAGTGAAGGAGAAATCCTGCTAGACTGAGGCAGTTTTTATTTTTTGTTCCTATCCACAATGTTCCACGTTAAAAACCGACCTTGTATCTAACTCTGCCATCGTGGGAAGGAAAGTAGATAAGAACATACATTCAAAGAAATGTTCGAACGAATTCTCAAGTTATAAGATGTAAGTCTTGAATCCTCGTCACCAATGTTGTGACCAGTAATAATCAAGACAAGCATATATGGTATAATTAACAAAAGTTTGTCAACAAAAATATGTTACAAAAAGTATGCATCTGATTCTGTAGCCATCAATAACTGCCATGATGCTTAGTCGTAACTGTATGTATTGAGTTTGTGTAAGTCTATTTATTCCCAAAATAGGTACAACATAATCTAAAACATAACAAAAAGAAATTAGAATAACAAAACTTTAATGGGGAACAAGTAGCTAATTTCACCTTTGTTCTCCCTTATCTTCTTTCTTTTTTGCTCTTTGCTTTATCTTTCATTTAACATATAAAGAAAAATCATATTCTTGAAGCTGACTTAAATAGCATTGACAAATCGATATCTGATTCTGACTAGCCAGTCCTCTACATAAATTTTTAGTCAGTGTTTTTATGTATAAAAAATCCCCATCAATTTTATCAATTACATATTCTTTCCATTATAATAATTCTCTCCAATATTTCGGCATACACTTTCATTTATTCATTTGATAACAGTGAATAAAAATTAACACAAAATTTTACTTTTACAGAGCCTGCATAGTCAATAAAATCATTGCATAAATATCATTCATTTATTTTTTTTAACGATTTTCACCAATTTTACTTCTTTACGATGTTCATTTTATTTATAAATATATTTACAGTTAATTTTTATTTTTTTGCGGACTATTATCCTCATCTTTTTTCTTAGCTGTTTCAAAACGTTTCAGCCATCTATTCCTCTGGCCTTCATCAGGTGGTAACCGCAACGAGATTGGAACTCTGAATCTCCTAATTACATCCACTGCAATTACTGCCTTTCATAGTTGTTGTCGTCTCACAACGTTTTTGGCCAAGTAAGCCTCTGGCAGGCTTTCTCTGAGATGGGTATATATGCTGATGACACCACGCTCTATAACAGGCATGACAGGAAAACAAATGAACACATAACTAAAGAAATGGCAACAACACTAGAGGATGACCTCCAATCTGTAGTGGAATGGGGACATAAATGGATGGTCACATTCAATGCTGCCAAGACTAAACTGGTTTCCTTCAATAATTACAAGAAACCTTCTCTGCCACCAATAGCAATGGCCAGTGACTCCCTGTCTGAGAGTACATCTTTTAAACTGCTTGGCCTAACGTTCACAGGAAACATGAGTTGAAACAATTATATTGAAAACATTGCCAGGGCCGCTGCGAAAAAGGCAGGCTCTCTCTACCGTGCTAGAAAACTACTGACACCTGAAAGTATCCTGTACCTCTATAAGGCCACCATTCGCCCATGTATGGAGTATTGTTGTCACATTTGGGCTGGTGCATCTGCTGCTAGTCTCTCGCTCCTAGACAAGGTTCAAAAGAGAGTCGTCAATCTGATAGGCCCTGAATTGGCATCTAAGCTTCAGCCTCTGTCCCATCGACGAAACGTTGCATCCCTCTACCTGTTCTAAAAGTATTTTAATGGTGAATGCTCTGACAAACTGCAGACACTTGTCTCCCCACGACATAGACACCCTCGACAAACCCGACAGGCAGCTAAATCCCACCCCCACACAGTAGAGATCCCTAGATGTAAAAGATCTTTCTACTCTAGTAATTTCTTCCCCAGAACCACTAGACTCTGGAATTCCATTCCGGGTACCTGCTTCCCTAACTGTACTGATATGCAGAAGTTCAAGTGTAACATGAACCGACATCTTGCTGCCCAAATCCCAACATAGTGCCCCAGTAGTTGCTGCCCCTGATAGTAGCCCCTACACCAAAGTGGCAATGTGCCTTGTTTGGGGCGAAAATGTAATAAATAAAATAAAAAAATTAAAAAAAATAAAAATTGAAACCGCTACCTTCAGACAATTCTGACTCCTAACTGCATCTACTGCAATTCGTGAAACAATGTGAAATGTCGTGAAACAACTAAGAAAAAGATGGGGATAATAGTCCGCAATAAATAAATTAATAAATAATACTCATCTCAATAATGAATTCCAATTAAAATAATATATATATATACCATTCGGTACGGACCCGACCATGGAAGATCAGATAATAAATATACATGAATTTATAAGAACAAAAAATTCAACCTTGATCGCCCTTCGGGGCCCATGGCGCAGTTGATAGAGACATTAAATCTCTATGGTTCCAGGTGAGAATTGTCTGAAGATAGCGGTTTCAATTCGATATGTTCATCTGAATTTAAAAGTTAAAAACCGCAATAACTTTCTTGACAACCTGATATTTCATTCTTCCTTGTGTCTTCTTTTCCTCATATATTCGCACTCAGTTTACTTCATCCGTTTAATATTCACTAAACCATACCTTTTAATTGGACTTTTGTTGAAATATCACTATGCGCACACTTTTAAACACAACATTTCTCAACACTTTCTTTCTTGAAAATAAAAATTGTTCAGATGAAGCACTCCTTCTCTTTTATTACCCTGGTGACAATGATCTAGTGGCTATCCATATGGACTGTCTTTCTAGAAAGAATTCTGACTAGAAAAATATCGGGGAAACCAATGCCAACAATAGAATCTTCGGATTCATATGATATGATGATGATGATGATTGCACAGAAACTTGCAGATGTATATATTTTATATAAAGAACGCAGATTGGAAATTTATGCAAGTTAATGGCTAATCAGAATCAAATATCGATGTTTACATCAAATGGTATTTCTTTGGTTTCGACAGACTAATAATATGACGACACAATTAGAATTACTCACTGCAGATTGGTATCTCTCTCTCCATCTTAGATTAGAGATTTGTCAGAACATAAATGTTGTTGGCATGTTGTTGACAAACTTAGCCTTCAGCTTTTCTCTTGTCGCTTGAGTGATGGTCGTTACTCAGTGATTCATGACATTATTTGTCGCTGTCGGTTTTTTTCTATTCTGAAACCTATTGGTCTGGACTCTTTGTGATGGAAATAGACCAGATAGAAACTTTTTCCTTAGGAAAAAAAAAATCTTTGATCTGTGACGTCATATCTTTTAATTGCTTTTCTATCAGTAATATTGTCAACTTTAAGGTGAAATTGACTTTTAATGATTCCTACGGTTATAAATTGATTTTTAATGGTCCTATTGTGCTTACTGTATGTACACTGGTTCCATCTTTTTTATTGCCACATGAACTTAGAGTTAAGGTTAAAAGTATTATTTTTTTTTATTCAACACTTCATTATGTAAGAACACTGTTTACCCTGACTTTCTATTAGTTTTCATCTCATCTTCTGTTTATGTCATCTTGGCGATTGTACAGGATATGAACAATGATTTATAAGTATAAAAAAAATAAAACAACGCAAAATCCAAAGCTAAAACACAAGTCTAATACAACGTATATATTAATACATTTGTTAAGCTATGAGTATGTATGTTAACCCCCCCCCCCCCCTCCGCTAAACGTTGCCTGTTGATAGCTGTCTGTTGAGGTATTTTTGTCAATCGGTTGATTAGTTCATCTTCTTATTTGCTAAAGCTGTGCATGATCTGCTCTGAGTCACAAACTGTCGCCAACTGTTGCAAACTGAAAATCTTTTGTAAACTAACTCAAAACTTCTTTTTTTTTTTTTTGTACAAAGGGTTACCACATATCAAGTCCCGGGGGCTATTCGAGGATATGGGTTAATGTATGTATTGTAGTCATTGGGACAGTTGCATAATAATCGTTTGTAGAAGTAATTTGGTACAATTAGATTATTTATGAGGATGGCTCAACAAGAAATTGTTTGTGTTGGACTTGAAGATAATAATATTGTAGTCAGCTGTAGAGTTCCACAGGCGAGCAGTTCTAGGGAATAAGCTCTGTTCATAGAATCCGTGTTTAGGTTTAGGCAACGATAGGGAGTGAGGGAATTTGTTGATAGTGATTTTGGCTAGATAAGTGTTTTTTGTGAAGGATTTGCGAGGGGGGCCATAGACGGGAGCTCAGTCGAACATTTGCCATGAAAATAGTGATAGAGCGGGGAAAGGCTTGCAACATTTCTTCTGTAGGAAAGAGGCTGCAGAGAAGAGAAAAGGGTATGAAGGCAGGATCGGTGCTTTGAGCATCTATTACACAGTATTCAATCCTAGGATGTACTTGGCTTTTATACAGGTAGAGAATTTCTTCAGCAGTGAGATATCTACTGGAGTGGTAACATTTTCCAATCATTTTTTCAGCAACCTTGGCAACGGATTTGATGTATGTGCTCCATTTCAGATCAGGAGTGAAGGTCAGACCAAGAAGTTTGTCCAAACATGGAGTGGCCTCAATGTGAGAACCGTCCATTTCAGTAGGGGTCAGATGTGGGTCAGAGCATTGATAATGGAAAGAGAAGCTTGGTTTTAGATGCATTAAAATTAACAAGCCACTTTTTTCCCCGTTGCATGACGTGCTGAAGATCAAAGGAGAGAGAATCAAAGAAATCTTGGCTATTTCTTATCTTAAAAGTGTTGTCATACATGATAGTGTCATCTGCATAAATATCTATGAATGATCTAAAAATGTGATTTGGGAGATCATTGATGAAGATAAAGAAGAGAGTTGGGCCCAGGATGGAACCCTGAACGACACTGGCATTAATACTGTGAGTTTCTGACTTCTGCCCATCAACCATTACCTTTATAAACTGTTGCAATATAATTCAAATACAAAGCAATGTTTTCCAAGTGCAAATATTTTTCTTATTAACTTATATAACATGCAGCCACATGTCACACAAGAGACATTTGAACCAATCATAATTAACACCTCTCACACCACAGACTACTATCCACAAGAGATTTTATATCTCCAACAGGAAAGATGATTTACAAGGAAAAAAAATGTCAAACCTGATGAAGACTTTTTTTTATAAGTCGAAAACTTGATTATTCTTTAAGATAAATAAATAATTTATTTTGGAGAAAATACAAACACGCATCATTATTTGGTTTTCTAATTTCTACAATATAATTCAAATACGAAACAATGTTTATCAGGTGTACTTTTCATCTTCTTCTCTTTATAATAAAATAAAATCAGTTTTTCCCCTATTTCATTGACTATTATAGTGTTTGAACCAAAATCTTCATATGCTAATCTATTTTGTCTGCTACTAGACTAATTCTTCATGTGTGTTTTCAGAAAATATAACATTCTTTTTATTCCCTTTCAAAATTTCTTACATTTTTGTGGGGAAGCTACTTCTCCAAATGTTATTATTTATAGAGAAGATTACAGAGATTTCTTTTACTCTCAGGCTAATATCTACCCCCACAGGTCCCACAATCATTGGGGACTGTTTTAATAGAGTGATTTTTAATTAAATCACTATAATTATTTCATATTTTTTTTACTACTGTCTAAACTGGCACAGAAACGAGATATATTGATTATGTAAAACTATATAAGAATGAAGAGTCAAGCATACAGAGCCGTTAGCCTCTAAAGTTCAATCAAGAAAGAAACGAAGTCTTGATTTCAAATCTAATATGTCCCACAAAAGGGATATATTTATTGAAGTGGCTGAATGGTCTTGGCTACTGTATTTAAGTAATAATCTAGTAAATCGCCTTACTGAATGAGTGTTCTTGGTTGGAGCCGGTGTTCCTTAGCAAAAGGCCTTCAGAGAGTACCTTTTGGCATCTCCCTGAGGTGACTCTATTAGTCAGCATTTATGGTTTAATCAGACAATCATATTCTTGTAAGGAAGAAGAATCCAGATGTACTCGTATTCATTACATCAAAATCTTACACTATGCACGTACGAGTGTCTTGGTACTGCAAATGTAAAGAGTAATTTTCACTTGTTGCCAATATAATTTAGGGGAGATAACTTGAATATATGTTAAAGATGTTATTCTAAGTGAGATTTGATTTTCTTATAATTAGATAAGTTATACTGAGGAAAACATTGTCTTTATTTACTTCGTTTTTCAAAAGGGCAGTTTTGGTTTGTAATGTGGGGAAATTCAAATCTCTACAAAAAAAAGGCACTCTCCATCTGAAGCAAAAAATAAAATGTAATCTCGTAAGGAAATTAACAGAACTCCTCTTTAACAATAGCACATCAAACAGATAAATCTCACAGCTCCAATGTTCTCTCTCAGATATCAAAAAGTCCAACTGCCTGCCTTCCTCAATTCGCCCTTTTTGAAATAGTTGTCTTTCTCATATGCAAAAGAATGTCATCCACCAAAATATCTAACTATAAACACAAAATCTTCTTTTTTTTTTTTACTGAAAATCGATTATCCAATGTGCAAAACAGTTCACATGTTTCATTTAATCTGCCTTTATATTTTGAATCACATTATATTAAATTTATATAATCTGGACCCTTCATAGGCTAGACAAAGGAAGGCACCAGAACGAAAACATCAGGAAACTAATAATGATATAACATGCACTGTACCCAAAGAATTATGCAATAAAACTACCCATGTACAATGTAATTACAAATATAACTACAAACACAAGTTATTTTTTTCCACTGAAAAATATAGTGCCTAATGTGTGAAGCAGTCTACATGCTTCGAAGCTGGTAATCCTTAATTTCCTTTTCTTTTCTTTTTTTTACATGGTGGTCACCACTTATCAAGGTCCGGAAGCCACTCAGGGATAAGGGTTATTGCAAGTACAGTACGTTAGTGTGGAGATTTGATGAAGTGTTTACTTAAGGGGGCGGTTCATTAGGAATTTGTTAACGTTGGACTTGAAAACATCCAAGTTGTAGTCAGTCAGTCAGTATTTCCTCCTCCATTTTTACAGTAACATTTAATCTTCCTTTATATTTTAAACTACATGCCCCCATGATCATCAAAGATCATTTCACATTAAATGGTCTCGTGTCCAGATTAGCAGATTGCAGTCTCTCTGTGCTCTGTTCATGGCCACTATCTCACCTTCTTTGCATTGATACAGTAAATAACATTTAATCTGCCTTCATATTTCTAACCACAATATATTAAATTTATATAATCTGGACCCTTCATAGGCTAGACAAAAGAAGGCACCGGAACAAAAACATTAGGAAACTAATAATGATACAACATATACTGTACCCAAAAGAATGATGCTATTAAGCTTTCTATGTACAATTTAATTACAAATGTTACTACAAACACAAATTATTTTTTTTCCACTGAAAATAGTGTAAAACAATCACGTGATTAAAAACTGGTAATCATGTATTTTTCTTCTCCATTGTTACAGTAACATTTAATGCTTTTTTATATTTTAAACTACATGCTCTCATGATCATAAAAGATCATGTCACATGACATAGGCTTTTGTCCAGATCAGTGGATTGCAGTCTCTCTGCGCTCTTTTCATTGCAACTGCCTCACCTTCTTTGCCCTCATATTCGGTGCTTACATCTTCATCATTGATATGGATCACATGATTTAAATCTAATATCCCGTTAATGCTCAAATTGTTAGGAGATTATGCTCCACTAATTTTCTTCTCTTCCTATTGCATCGTACATCATGCATCCAGTGGCTTCACCCAAACCTCTTACTTTATTTAGATTTTGGTTGACCCCTATTTATCGAGTTCTGGAGATGCATCTGTTGGGTACCGTTTGTAATTAAAAATTGACCTATGTGGTACTGTGTCTTCTCTCCATCCAACCTCGGGTGCCATTTTGTACTAGAATGTGGCTTGTTCGGGTGATATCCCTAACCTCCTCCCTCCTCTCTTTTTTACTGTCTGATGATGTCACTCCACTACTTTGTTCTCCTCTCTACTATAGTCTGCTTTGTAGTAGCTTTTTATATTCCATTTTTAGCATCATCTGAAGAAGTTCTGAGCGAAAAACGGTACCATTGTTCATTATCATCTCTTATTACCGGACCACTTTCAAGCATTACCTTTAACTGTCGACTCTGTATGTAATTCCCTCCATATTGCCAGTCTCCAAGGTTCACAGGCAATCATTGATAAGTATGCACTTCCATGATAGTGTGTTAGATCAATAGCTAATAGTCCAATTAGTTGATTCATATTGAACGCAATTCTTGACCACCTTCTTAACTTCCTCCCATTTTATAAGTGGATCAAGTTTCCACACCAAATATCAATGCGCCTCACCAGTTGAAATCACCAGTTGAAATCACCACTTTCCAATTATTTCTCCAGTACATTTTGTTTGTATTCTTTCACTCTATCTGATCCCATGTGGTGCATATCATGCAACTGTTCTAGTTCATCGGTTCCTAGACAGCATACTGGGAACTCTTCCTTCTCAACTAACCATTATTTATTTATTAGTGCTAGCACATCTACTTTGTTTCTCTCTAAAGGCGTTTATTTGCAGCCCAAATTTGGATATTAACTCTCTGAGTATTCTTAATTCCCACTTCTCAATTGTTTCTCCAATACTTTTTGTTCATATTCTTTCACTCTACTCCATTGTAAAGTTTGCTGTGGGGCCGAATGTCGGTAGCAATCGACCCTACAACTAAAAGACGACACAGGCAAGAAAAAGACGAAAAAGGACGACAATGGCAAAGAAGAGATGACAAACACAGTAGGTACCGTTGTGAACGAATATAAATCCGTTCAGGTTTATTTTTTGTAAAGAAACTGAATGATAGTAGGAGGTCTCAAGCTGAGGGTTGGAATTCAGCTGGTGTTTGAACTGGCATGGCTACGAGGTCGTCACTAGTGGCTATAGGATACACGTGCTGGCTTGAGAAGCTGGACTGCTGGTAATCAAGTACGTCGACGGCTAGTGGTCATTGCTGCTCCTACTGGGTTTGGCCATTGTTGGGGAGGTAGTCTAAATTGTTCTGCGTAGACATGACTACTGCTGCTGAGTTGGGTTGGGCTGCTGACGGGCCCAACCTCGCCGTACAGTGATCTATCAGCGACTGACTGCCTGTTGAATGTATTTATACTCGTCCAGCAGACATAGTTGTAGACACCGTAGCTTTGCAGTGCTGGTTATCGTTTTTTTCTCGATTTGTGTTTGTTTTCAAGTCTTTAAAGTGCAGTGGGGAGTCGTCTGTTTGAGCTTTGTATTCATGCGTTGTATCAATTTGAAGCTGGGAAAGTTGTGAATATTATTTTAGCGGGAATTGTACTATTCAAAGTTCCACAGGATAATTATTCACGTCAAAGTACTTGTCGAAGGGTCGTCGGCTATGGGTTTTACGTTTTGAATTGGGATCCTTTATTAGTGAGTGGTTTCTTTTGGTGGAAACCGCAACAAGTTCACCCAACTTAGATCAGTCCTTAATCTCTTAATCTCCATTTTCTAGCTAAACTGATATCTTTCATAACAGCAGATAATTTAACCCCATTAATGATTATATTTATTCATTTTCCTTCTGTTACCAAACAGCCAATCTCCACGACTATTCTTCCTTTAGTTTCAGATATGCTCCAATTACAGAGTCCTCTTTTTCTACATAAGCTAGAATTTCCAGTATTACTTTGACAGTTTTGCAATCCACTTTGCCCTTCCAGTCTACTCCACTTGCTGTTCTTTTCATATAACGGCACACAAGTCACAGCCATGCAGCAACTAGATAGTGCCCTAACAATTTGCCAGGTATTGAGAATAACTTTCATCTACTAATTTCTCCTGTTATCTCTGAGATCTCATTGAAGATCCCTTCTGAAGATGAGAATCCTAACCCATCTTCTCTTTCATCAGCCGCTCCTCAGTCCCGGAATTTTGGCAGCTTTGTTGTTAGCTCAAATCCCTTAAGGTGGTCTCCAACATCTTCTGTCAATCAATACCTGATGTCATGAATGTATGAATCTTATCTTACATAGGTAGCTCCAAAAGTAATGTATCCTATTTTTCAACTTAAAAATAACAAATGTTGAAGAGCTATGAAAACTAAAGTGGTACCATTAAAACAAGCGACCTTTTGTACTCCAGAATTTATTTTTATTTTTTTACATAGTCACGACCATTCTCAATGCTCTTTGCCATGAACAGGGCAGTGGCTGTGCATGGACGTCCGGTGTGTGCTTTATCACTCAGATCTCTGTTATTACGCTGAAATTAACGAGTCCATTTCCTTACTGTGCTGACATAAACTGCATCGATTTCGTAAACATTCAACATGCATTGATGGAAGTTGATTGGTTCAATTTTTTCTGCATGAAGGAATTCAATGACATATCTCTGCTTCTGACACACGTCCATGACAGGAGTTGCATTTTTAAAGTCTCACACATTCAATGTCTGCAACAGAGAGATGAAACTTTCAGGTCATGAATACATAAGCTCAGTCATCGTAACAATGCAATTAGCAATCCCCTCTGATCCATTTGGTCAGAATAAAGTCCCCCCCCTCCCGTATTTCCTTCCATTAACACAGTTTTTAGAATGGCTGCCATAATCTTTGGTGCAGCATTAAGTCCAAATCCTAACTGTGTCAAGCAATAAGTTGTAACAGCAAACAAAATAATGACCTATTTTGTCTTGTGAATCAATGCCTTCAACCCTGTTGAGTGATTCAGCCACACACTGACCAATCAGCTGGTGAGGCGCATTGGTTTATCTGTCTCCTGGGAAACTACTTTAGCCCCTTTTTTTTGGGGAACTACAGTCTATGAGCAGAGAGAATTCAACCAGTGAGCAAGACAGACGTCTCTCTCTCTCTCTCTCTCTCTCTCTCTCTCTCTCTCTCTCTCTCTCTCTCTCTCTCTCTCTCTCTCTCTCCTGTCAACGTCCATCAAACACAACAGCTCCTCTATTCTCACTGTAGAAGCTGACGACCCACAGGGCACTTCGGCATATCACTATCTGGTAGATCAACCCTTTATATTGAATAAACTTTTTTTGTTGTTTTGTTTTGAAGAGGTTTTTTTTGTTATTTGTTCTTTGGTGTTCATAAATTTATAATTTGGAGGAAAAAAATAAAATTATCTTTTTTAAAAAAGCGTTTCCTTTATTGCAGACATACTGGTACTGCCATAGTTTCTTTGCCACACATAGCTGAAACTAAACAGATGATAGGTCCACAAGAACTCTTCCTCTTTCCAACCATCACCATTTTCTCATCATTTAATAACACACATCTATTATGTCGCTCCCTGTATGGCATGCTACATAATGGTTCAATTCCCAAAAGTCTAATACTGGCCTGACTTTGCCTTTTGTAGCCTGGAACACTGCTATCAGTGGTAACACACCTTTTTCTTTACCCTTCTATGGTAAGAGGATATGGTCTGCTATCCATTTTCCCACCTTTCTTTATAGAGAATTCTTGTAATATTTTACTTTGTCCCATCCATTTCCATCTCACTGTCCATTTTCCCCCATCAAAGTCTGATTCAAAGTTTTTGTTCTCGATTTTTCAAACGTTCAGCTGATAGAAAACTATTGCACAACGTACATCTCCAAACTTTGTCTCAGCTTTTTTTTATAGTCACACCTGCCATCTCACTGATTGCATCCATTTCAATTATGATGTCGATCCCGTCAATGATGTAATCCATTGTAATCGCTTCCATTTTTATTTATACTGCACATACTTTTATTTTCACTTGCTCGTTTACATTTTATGTCCCTTCCACCAACTGCTTTCATAATGCCACTCCTACCACACACACTCATAAGTTTAGAATTGATTGAAGTGGTGGTGCATCCGGCATCGACAAGTGATGTCATTACTGTATTATTCACCACTACTTTTATCATTAGAAGAGATCAGTACTGCCGTGGCCTTTGTAAAACAGGCCTAATCGCTGAGAAATGACGTCAAACATGAGGTATGAGTAAACAAGATCGGTCAAACAGTAAGACAGTCGATAATGAATGAGAGATTTTTGCAAAATGCATTAGAAAGCCTTAGAAAATAGATTGAAAAAGAGTGAAATAAGGAACATGATTTGTACTGAAACTGAATTATATTCAATATTAATTAAAAAAAATAATTAATTGAAAAGGAAAAGTTGTGTGTTGTTTTCAAAGTCTAAAATTCGTTTATTATTTACTTAAAAAATTACATTTGTGAAAAGTAAAGAAAGGAACACAGTTTGATTTATATTAAACTTTATTTATTATTTATATTGAACTTTATTTCATTTAAAAAAATTATACAATACGTAAAATTATGTGTTTGAAGCAGCAGACAATCAAATACTACAAAAACTGAATTATAAACTAAGGAAGTAAACGAATAACAATTAAAACCTAAACTGTTTTAAGTTTTTGGGGATTTAGCAGAGAAGCCAACAAATGAAAAAAGGGTAAAAAGTTTAAATATATAACAAATGAATGTTACCAAAGGCAAGATAAATTACTTTTCTACCTTCCTGAATAAGTTTTATGTGTTTTAACATATTTTAACGCCTTTATTCGGTTCAAAAAAGAACTGGTGCCGAATTGGTAAGTTAAAATTATAACAACATGGCCGCCTCCAAGCATGCCATCTTTGGATAGTCAATAATGGGTCAAAACCGGAAAAATAAACAAAATACTGATAGAAATCCACCCAATAAATGTCATTGTTACACTTATTGGATAGATTTCTATTGGTATTTTCTTTATTTTTAGACTTTTGAGACATTATTGATTCTCTGAAGACAGCATGTTCCAGGATCAACCATGTTGTTATTGGTTAACTTACCAATTCGACACTAGTTCTTTTTCAAACCAAATGAAAGCATTAAAATATGCAATAGAGATTTAAACAATTGAACCCCAAAGGGACAGTCAGAATCTTAAAATGATCTCTCGGTTGGAATATATAATATAACAGTAAATGTTTGGCATGTGGTAAGACGCTCCATTCCCAGCTTGAAGAAACTGATAAGAAAATTAAAAAAACAAAAACAAAACAAGGTAAACTAACGCATACTGATATAGTGTCACTCATATATACATATTCACACTAACAAATTTATATAGACATACACAGCCCAAACCTTAGTGTCTGCTTATTCACAGAACATTTTCCCACTATAATTTGTATACATTTTCACAAATGAACATTTCTCAATAAAAATTACTTTTACCTTCTTGTAAAATTATAGTTATATAAATGCTTTGTTATTTAATGGTGTTTTCCTTGATTTTAAATTTACAAAACACTTAATGTTAAGTTAGTACTTGCTAGCTGGTGACCCTAATCTTTCTCAATGTTTAATTTATTTTCATTTCAATATGCATGCACGTCCGATTTATTTGCTTCATTTTCTTCTTTTGCTATAATATAACATTTATATACAAACTAGCGGGGGGGGGGAGCTTTGCCTGGGCATAAAAAAACGCTTAAATATGATATTTTAATTTGTCCGGAATTTTGTATATTTTATTATAGAATCCAATCATTTGAGGTCCCTAGCGCCGCTCTGTGACTTTTAGTTTCGGAAGAGAGAGTTTGAAAATACGGAGACAGACAGACATATAGCCTTTCATATATTAGATTAGCAGGAGTCTATTATTAATAATGAAGTAAAGAGAGATGATCAACAAGGATAAATAGAGAGATGCTCAACAAGGAAAAATAGAGAAATGCTCAATAAGAAAGAATAGAAAGATACTCAATAAGAAAGAATAGAAAGATACTCAATAAGAAAGAATAGAAAGATACTCAATAAGAAAGAATAGAAAGATACTCAATAAGGAAGAATAGAAAGATACTCAATAAGAAAGAATAGAAAGATACTCAATAAGAAAGAATAGAAAGATACTCAATAAGAAAGAATAGAAAGATACTCAATAAGGAAGAATAGAAAGATACTCAATAAGAAAGAATAGAAAGATACTCAATAAGGAAGAATAGAAAGATACTCAATAAGAAAGAATAGAAAGATACTCAATAAGGAAGAATAGAAAGATACTCAATAAGAAAGAATAGAAAGATACTCAATAAGAAAGAATAGAAAGATACTCAATAAGAAAGAATAGAAAGATACTCAATAAGGAAGAATAGAGTGATGCTCAATCAGGAAACATAGAGAGAGCTCTCGTATGCCGTTCTTATGATTGCTGATATGCCAGCCAGTGGATTATTCTTAAGTAAATTCAGGATCCATGTAATTCAATATTTTAAAAGACGATTGTAACTTTTAGACTTTTACCTACAATTCTAACCTCAAATTGTTTTTCCTGAAATTAATTTTATTTTTATAAAATTTTCCGTATATCGCCTGTTGATTGAAATGACTTTGGAATGACCATCAGACGAATACGGTCATCATTAAAGATGTTTTCTATCTGTATATCTATAAAAGTGAGAATGTGTGTGTGAGAGGATACTTCTCAGCCTATATACTCAACGAATTTTTCCAGGGTGTAAATTACGCTTAAATATGATATCTTAATTTGTCCAGATTTTGTATATATTATTATAGAGCCATGATTTCAAAAATAAAACAAAAGTATTTGGGTGCCATCAGCTAGAATCGAAACAGAAAGCAAAAACTGTCACAATCAGATCTAGTGACGTTACTACTGTAATAACGTGACATGCATATGAACTGATTAAAAATTAAGAATTTTAGGGTTTGTAATGCTTTTAGGGTACACCCTAATAAAATAAATAATTCGATACAAGCTTCTGATATGACAAACGCAACAACTTCATAAAAGGTCACAGAAAAGGTTTATTGAGGAGAACGTGGTATTTTCCTTGTAGGAAGCTGGACTCCGGCACCTGGTATTATTGCGGTAGTTATTCCAGTGGAATCGTCGATACCGTAGAGATAACATCGAGTTGGAGAGAGAGAGAGAGAGAGAGAGAGAGAGAGAGAGAGAGAGAGAGAGAGAGAGAGAAGAAAAGGAGGTCCGTTCCGTTTGGTGTCTCTCTGCGTAAGAATGAGTTGTTCTTCTTCAAACCGGATTCTGGCCGATTTCCTTTGGGGTTAGGAAGTATCAATGCACCGTACCCCTGACTGGTCAAGATGTGGCCGAATAGCACAGGGGAGGGGCATTGATTCGAGGAAGAAAAAAGTCCCATTTGTTTCGGCTACAAAATAAACTAAAATGAATGTACAAAATGTTTAACGATTTTTTCAATTGTTACCCATTTTTGACCCCTTAAAAACTATTTTAACCGGTTAAAGACCCATAAAAAACGGCCCGTAAAAAAATCCCCTAACGTCACTCTGTGACTTTTAGTTTTGGAGGAGATAGAGTTTGAAAATACGTAGACAGACAGACAGACAGATAGACAAACAGATCTATAGCCTTTTATGTATTAGAAATAACAATTGTCGGTGTTGTGTTTGGAGAAATGGGATGTCAAAATCATTGGATATTCTAATAACAAGCAAACAGGTTCATTGAATTTTTTTACATATTTATTCATGGCAGAAACCTTAAATTTGTAGTGAACTATTACTATGATGCTGCTACGGCATGCTTCCCTTATTTCTCTCTTTCTCTCTACTCTTCTACTTTTCCCTTCCTTTCTTCTCTCAACGTCACCAGAGGTTTCAGCCAATCGGAATAGAGGACAGTCTTGGAGGGAGATACAAAGAAGAAATCTGTCTCAGACATGCGGAAACGATAGAAGCATCAACACGCGACGGACCAGTTTCCCTGAGTAAAGACTTTTATTGAAGAAAATGTACCATCCTATTTGTACCCCTAAATCTTGGAAACTTTTATAAAACATCATCAATCCTAAAGTCTTGTTGCACGTAATTATAACCCGATGTTTTTTTTTCCCCAACCATTCTTTTTCAGCACTTTTGTCCTCTCTCTAATGTCGGAGGAGCCCCAAAAAGGGGACCGACTGAAATGGTGACCTTTTTCAAACGTCGTTAAAATTTATGATAACCACCATAATTTGGTGAACGCCTGACGTCCGTATATACACGCAATCTTCAATGAACAAAAAAAAAAAAACGAAAACGATGAGAACGTGACAGAGTAAAAGAAAAAGAAAAAGAAGAAAAAGCCTTTCTAAAACTACAGTAGAACCTTAAAAAAAATCCGCTTTCCAAGAAATGCCGATAATATATATATATATTTGCTATTTTTGTGAAACGGTTTACGCTAAATAAGGCAAACAAACAAACAAGAAAAATAAGCAGTAAAAAAAAAACAAACTTTTTTTACGTAATTCTCACCAAATAAATAATTAAAATAAAATCTGGTCTAAAAACTATTCTGTAACAACGAAAATCTGGTCTAAATCTATTCTGTAACAACAAAAAACTGACTTTAAGAATCAATACAGAATCCCAAATTTCATTCTGAAACACACACGCACACCTGCACACAGAAAAAGGAACCTTCCAGATGCACGCATGTGAAGCCAATTTTGGAACACGTTTGGTCACACACCCGCAAACAACAAAAAAATGAACCTTCCAGACGCACGTGTGTGAAGCCAATTTTGGAACACATGTGTGCATCGACGAACTCAGTTTTTTTTTTCTTTAAGAACATTGACTACATATTCACACACACACACACATATATATATTATTTATATATATATATATATAAAAAAAAAAATTTAATTTAATTCTCCAAGCAACTGCTGAAATTAACCTCTGGTGAGTACTCGCTTTCTCTCTTTTGCTTATCACCCCCCAGCCATTTCCTTTAGTCGCAGCTACAAATAAATAATTATAATAATAAAAAAAAGGATATATAATAATAGTAACTAATAATAATCATAGGAATAATAATAATTAATAATAATAATAATAATAATAATAATAATAATAATAATAATAATTTATAGTAGTAATAATAGTAATAAAAATAATTAATACAAATAATTAGTAATAATAATAATGGACGTACAACAGGTTAGCGTAAAACCCCCACAACTTATGAAGACGAGTGTCGAGGGATGGTTTTCGATAATAGAAGCTCAATTCCATCTCAGACACATTACAAGCGATGATACTAAGTTCTATACAGTTATCAGCGCATTGCCACCTGACGTGGTAACAAATATACCTCCAGCAATTCTGCAGTCGCTAAACTATGCGAAGTTAAAGGAGTCTGTGTTATCTGCATATGAAAAGACCAGACCTGAACTCCTGGAGAAGTTGATAAGGACCACTATGTTAGCTAGTCGTCTGTCATTATATCTCCAGGAGATGGTAATGGTCGGACATAGAATAGGGGCAAGTGACGAGATAGTGCGCCATAAATTTATACATGCACTTCTGAAGCAAATCGTCCTAGTAATAGCAGCCCACACTGAAATGCTGTTAACGGAGTTGGGTCGACTATCCGACAACTTGATGCCATTAATAGAAAATATGTCAGTATTTTAGGTAGTTGAGAGCCAAGCTCGGAAAAACGACCATATTACCACCAGACAGTCTAGTGAAACCATTCCAGCTGGCTTATGTCCATATAGAAGGAAACAGCAGCCAAAGATATTTAGAGCCCATATATATTTCGCAGAGGAGGCTCGTACATGTAAGCCATGGTGTAAGTAGCCAAAGAAAAAGAGTAGCTTACAGACTCCGCCTAACTCGCGCCCTTCCTCTCCCGCCCCTAGTGATTCGGAAAACTAGAAAGGCGGACTGCGTTTCCTCCAGTAATGCCGCCATTATTAGAAGTTTCTGCTAAAATAGGAGCGTCTAAAGTCAATTTTATCATAGATACAGGAGCCAGTGTTTCCATTTTATCACATTCCGTAGTAAATAGAATTACTCTGGAGCCAACTCCTGTTCATATCTCTACCGCTAACAGTGAAAGCATGAAATGCTATGGTCAGACAAACCTCGAAGTTAAGATACCCCGTTTGAGAAGATCTTTTTAATGGAGTTTCCTGATCGCAGATGTCACTAACCCTTTGTTAGGATTTGACTTCTTAAACAAATTTAACATTATAGTGGATTGTAAAAATAGATCCATCCGTGATAACGTAACGGAGCGTGAAATTACAGTCAATGCAGTAACGGGAACCGATGCTGTAGTGATTAACAAAATAGACCTAGCAGATTATGTTACAGAAGTAATAGGTAAATATAATAATGTGCTTTCACCACATAGCGACACAAACAAAGACTATGGTAGAGTGTATCACAGGATTGATACAGGCAGCCACGTACCAGTCTTTGCTAAAGCCAGACAACTTTCCGGTCCTAAGTTAGACGCAGCACAGGCAGAATTTTAAAAGTTACTAAATACCGGAGTTATCCAGCCTTCCAGTAGCGAGTGGGCAACCCCTTTGCACTTGGTGAAGAAGCCGGATGGGTCATATCAAGCGTGCGGTGATTTCCATGCATTAAATACCATTACCAAAACAGATCGCTACCCGGTACCAAATATAAATTCCTTCTGCACACAGTTAGCTTATAAACAATATTTTTCCAAAATAGATTTAACTGCAGCATATCATGAGATTAAGGTACACCTTGAAGATGTGCCTAAGACAGCAGTAGTGACACCTGGTTTGTTTGAGTTTAATTACATGCCATTTGGTTTAAAGAATGCTGCGATTACATTTCAGCATTTCATGGATATTTTTAAAATTAAATTGCATATTTATATATTTACTAGTTTTTAGTGAAAGTGAGCAACAGCACAAGGAAGATTTAGATAGAGTATTTAGGATCCTTAGTGATAACAGTTTAAAGATTTCCTTAGATAAGTGTATATTCAGAGTACCAGAGTTAGATTTTTTAGGTTTTCACGTAAGCAAAGAAGGCTTGTTGCCTACTTTAAAGAAAATCAAAGAGTTTGAAAACTTTTTGATACCTAAGGACTCAAAAAGCTTACATAGATTTCTGGGGATGACAGGTTTTTACCTCAAATTAGTCCCTAATTATGCATCCATAATTTTACCACTATCCGAACAGATGAGGTTGGACCCTGAAGCAAAAACCGAGCTTAATGAGGAAGAAACTAACGCCTTCAAAACAATAATAAGCAAATTATTGGAAATTACGGCATTAGCTCATCCACAGTCTTCAGCTACAAAATACCACTTAGTTACGGATGCTAGTCAATACGCCGCTGGTGCTGCATTACACCAGTTGATAGATAAGAAACCAGTACCTATAGGTTTCTTTTCCAACAAATTTTCTCAAACCCAAGCCAAGTAGTCTATGTTTGACAGAGAGCTACTAGCAGCTTATTTTTCAGTGATACATTTCCGCCGCCTCATAGAGGGTCGTCACGTGACATTATTCACTGATCATAAGCCATTATGCGGAGCCTTTTATAGTCAGACACCAGCAAAGTCAGATCGACAACAGCGGCACTTATCAGTGCTTGCCGAATATATTGCTAACGTGGAGTACATTAAAGAAGCTGAGAATATAGTTGCAGACTGTATGTCTCAGCCTGCATTAGCTGTGCAGATAGATGCATGCGACTTGGCTGAAATAGCCCAGGCACAAAAAGGTGATGACGAAATAAAGTCATACACTAATTTGAAAGAATACTGTGTGTCAAGCAAAGTCGACTCAGTCCTATGCGATACTTCAACTAAGTACCCCAGACCGTTTATCCCAAAAGAGCTTTGTCAAGCTAATTTCGGCAGTTTACATAGCTTGGCACATCCTGGTATGGGAGCATCTATAAAACTGGTCAAGTCCAGATACTTTTGGCCTAGTTTAGATAAAACGATTAAACAATTCTGTGCAGAATGTGTAGTGTGTCAACAATCAAAAATTCACAGACACACAAAGTCTGCAGTCCAAGAATTTGAGTTACCATCTGCACGTTTCCAGACAGTACATATCGATATCGTTGGACCCCTGCCTTTAATGCACAATGAGTCCGACCCTTACCTGAGCCCTTACAAATATTTGCTTACTTGCATCGATCATGCAACTTGCTGGATTGAAGTACAGCCTATGACTGAGATAACTGCACAGTCGGTAGCAGTAGCATTTATCAATGCATGGATATCTCGATTTGGAGTCCCACTGAATGTTGTAACTGACAGATGTAGTCAGTTTGAGAGTGAATTGTTCCAGGAATTAGCCAAGGTAGTAGGTTTTTACCGATTGAAGACAACATCATATCACCCTCAAAGTAATGGGATGATCGAAAGAGCACACCATACCCTTAAAGCGGCAATAATGGCTCGAAAAGAATCATGGATGAAAGCAATACTGGTGATTCTGCAGGTGGATATACGTAGCACCCCTAATGAATCAGGCTTTTCCCCTTTTACGTCTGTTACTGGAACTCCGATATTGATTCCTCAGCAGTTGATACACAAACAGAGAGTAGGAGAAACTCCAGGTAATAACCAGTACATACGTAATTTATGTGAATGGATGTCCCAAATTGATGTACTCAACAACGGAAAAGGATATATCCATGACAGTCCCAAAACATTTATACTGAAAGGTTTATCTTCCTGTGAAAATGTATGGCTCAGACTTGATCGAGTTAGGAAACCATAAGAAACACTGTACTCAGGTCCTTAAAAAGTTTTGACTCGATCAGATAAGCATTATCAGATCAATATGAACAATGGTACTCATACACGCATATCAATAGATAGATTAAAGCCGTACATAGAACCAACTAACTAGTACTAATAAAATTAGACCGACTGAGAAGGCACAGACAAATGACGGTACTACTAATGATAAACTTATTAAGACAGATGATACCGACAAAGTTGAAGATAAAAGTGCTGACACATATAAGCCTAGATCTGGTAGGAAACTAACATGGAAAAAGAAAAATGAATATTTTTATTTTTAAACAAATTTAGGCAATACACATATTTAATAATTCTGTGGAGGGTACTTAACTCCATTATTTGGAGGGGGACTCGTGTAGTGAATTACTACTATGATGCTGCTACGGTATGCTTCCCTCATTTCTCCCTACTCTTCTACTTTTCCCTTCCTTTCTTCTCTCAACATCACCAGAGGTTTTAGCCAATCGGAATAGAGGACAGTCTTGGAGGGAGATACAAAGAAGAAATCTCTCTCATACATGCGGAAACGATAGAAGCATCAACACGCGGCGGACCAGTTTTCCTGGGTAAAGACTTTTATTGAAGAAAATGTACCATCCTATTTGTACCCCTAAATCTTGGAAACTTTTATAAAACATCATCAATCCTAAAGTCTCGTCGCACTTAATTATAACCCAATATTTTCTTTTCCCCAAACGTTCTTTTTCAGCACTTTTGTCCTCTCTCTAATGTCGGAGGAGCCCCAAAAAGGGGACCAACCGAAATAGTGGTCCTTTTTCAAACGTCATTAAAATTTATGGTAACTGCTATAAATTATTTACAGAACGATATTCAATGTAAAGCAATGCCACCATATTGTCCCCAGTTTCCCCTCTAGCGCTCTTTAGTCTTTTCAAGGGTCTATAAATAAAGGACGATAACTCTTACTTTCTTTATTTAGAATTATTCCGTCCTTTTATCTCTATAACGGTTAGCATACCTTGTCGATACTGAATACGTTGTAATGAATTGTCATCATTCAGACGAATCCACTATTTCTGAACAGTCAAAATCATTTTTAAGGCGTCAGTTCTGAGAAGAACACCACTTTGCCCATGTATGGATACTGTAAACAGGCCAGAACTTTTGAGAATGTTGTAATCCTGACTATAAATAGGGTTAGCGACTTTACGTTTTTTGTTCCTAGCTCCATTGTAAGATGTAAAAAAATTTTACCTGGATTTTACATGCCCCGGAATTTATGCTTGTGGATGACTACTGTTACCGGGGACTTCTGCCTTACCAAATAACCATGAACATTTTTTTTTTCAAATTTTTCTCTTTTATTCTCACACAAAATTTATTTTGAACTGTCTTCATTAAATATCTCTGGGCATTCTTTAAAAAAATATGGACTTTAATAATTACATATTGGTGAACACTATCCTTAGTAACCTTATCATGGCCTCCACAACCAAAAAGAGAATCTGCACTCTACCTCTATATATTCAATAATAATTAATATGGTAAATAAAAATCATTTTTTTTATAAATGTGAACAAGGTAGTTTGAGTTAATTGTTATTTGTTGATGTTGTTCTTGAGTGTTGCATTTTATTTTACTTTTTCAATTATAAAGGTGTCTATGATATTTGAATGAATATTCAAATGTCGTCAATACTTCTTTTTATTAAGTTATCGTTGTCCAAAATTGACCTACTGAATTCCAAGACTACATTGCAGAGGTATAGATACTAGATGTGGAATTACCTATTGTAAGGGCGTGAGTCGGCATCCAGTTCATAATTAGGATCTATCAATTTTTAGGACATTGGTTGCGGGTGTTGAAATTGTATCAGAAGTCTTTGTCTAACGCAAAGCAACAAAACTTTTTGGCTAAAACGTCAAGCAGAGGTTTGCTAGTCACAAGTTGAGTCGAGTAGAGTTCATTGTTCACAACACGAGATACACGTTGACGTTCTCTATTCGCATATCTTAAACGCTTCTCTCACTCCTCCCAGTGACTCACCTTTTATAATGTTTCGGACACACCCAATTTGCATATACCACACGAGACTGCTCGAGATCTACGTGTGTCCGGAGGCTTTAAAAGACAACAGCCGCCATCTTGGACCTCTTTTTTTACTTTTTCTGTCTTTCAGCTTGCTGCCGAGACAGATTCTTGCTGTTTTTGAGGTAGATCCTCTATATCTATTACAGAAATCTCTTGAAGTTGGAAGTAGGGGTGTATCCGTGCGACCGTTAAAGATAAATTTAACTAGATCGCCGATTAATAGAAAGGTTTCACCAATCCAGATCCTCGCATAAATAAAAATAAAAAAAATGAACATAATGCCACTTGACAAAGAACTCGAAATCACTGTATTAATATGAAAAAAAAAAAAAGACAAAAAAAAACCCCAACATTTATTTATGTGTTAGGAACATTAGTTTAACTCGTTCCAACAAAAGTGTTTTCTTCTGTGGAGTATTCATAACACAGGGTTACTGAAATGAGGATTTTGTGAGAATATGCACAAGGTCTAAAATTACTGATTTTTATGATCAGAGTGTCATGCGTGGCTCGAAATTAATGTGATTATTTTCTGTGAAAAACAATCCATAATCATAAAAGCAAAAGCATGTGTTTCTGTTCATCTCGTAAGAACAGTAGTTCGAAATAAATTGTTTAAAAGAAGAATTAAATTCTCATTCATTGTGGTAACTTTCCATGATGAAAATCAAGGTTCACATGCTTGGCACATAAATTCAAGATGAGAGTGATGGAGTTATTTAGCATATATTGTGCTAGTGGATTTGAAGAGAAAAACTGATTTGATTTTTCGCGGCAAATCTTTATATAGAAATGTTCTCGAATTTTCCAGCCAGTTTGTTGTATCTCTACGTGAGGGAACGTAACATAGTTTCTTTGTTTTATGTGTGCCGTGGTCGCATCAAGACGTTCTTCGGATGCATGGGCATGGAAAATGATGATCACTATGCAATGTTCTTGCCAGGGATTTGTCCCTGGCATATGTAGCGGTCACTACAGAGGTAATGCCTGGGTGCACTATCTAGGACTGAGACAAAGAAGGGTTTGATGGTTCAAAACAAGCCTCTACGTTGCTAGCATGGTGCCAAAGCAAATCTCAACTGGTAAGACAAGCTGAGCAGTTACTATTACAATTATTACTAGCTGAAAATATGCCCCCCTCTCTCCAGGTCGCATATTTATGCTAGTAATGATGATCAACCATATACTACACTACTCTTGCCCCAAAATGAGGGGGTAATGCTTGGGAAGATGGTGTATAACAAACAAACATATACAACACTGCTTCTCCCACAAAGATGGAGGTAATGCTTGGAAAGATGGAAACGCACATAGACTACACTATCATACCCCCCACTGAAGGAGATAATGCTTGGGAAGATGGTTTCATGACTAACAAGATATACTACATCATGAGAAGATGGTTTCATGACGAACATAACCTCTCCCCAATGGAAGAAATAATACTTGGAAAGATAATGTCATGAAGAACAAGCATTACATTAGCCTTCTCCAAAGAAGGAAGTAATACTTGGAAAGTTAGTGTCATGATGAAAGACCATATATTACACTAACCCTCCAGAAAAGGGAGAAGTAATGCTTAGGAATATGGTGTTATGAAGAACAGGGATATATTACAGTAGTCTTCTCTAAAGGGGGAATTAATGCTTGGGAAGATGGTGAGATGATGAACACACATATACTTCACTGCTTCTTCCATAAAGGAGAAGATGGTATCATGGCAGACAAAAGTGTACTATCCTCCCATTAAGGTGGAGGTAATGCTTGGGAAGATGGAATCATTACAAGTGAACATATACTAAACTATCCAACCCCCAAAGAAGGAGATAATGCTTGGACATAGTGTCATGACGAACGCACACTACATGACCCCTTCCCCAAAGGAGAAGGTAATGCTTCAGATGACAGTATCATGGTTTGCAAACATATACTACACTGTTCCTGCCCCTCACACAAAAGAGGAGGTAATGCTTGGAAAAATGGAATCATAACGAGCAAACATATAACACTGTAGCCATCCTCAAAGTAAAAGATAATGTTTGGAAAGATGTTGTCATGACGAATGAGATGTATTACTATGTAATGCTTGGAAAGATGGTGTCATGACAAACGAACATATACTACATCACTCCTCCCGCAAAGAAGGAGATAATGCTTAGGAAGATAACAAACGAACTTATACTACACCACTCTAAAGAATGGGGTTTAATGCTTGGGAAGATAGTTTTGTGACGCACGAATGTATTGTAGTACCCCTCCCACAAAGGAAGAAGTAATACTTGGGAGGATAATGTCATGAAAAACGAACATATACTACAAAAGCCTCCTCGGGAAAATGGTGCCACTACTACACTATTTCTTCTCCCAAAAGAAGGGGTAATGCTTGGGAGGATTGTCATCACGAACGAACACATACACTAACCCACCCCAAAGGAAGAGGTAATGCTTGGGGAGATGGTGTCATGAAGAACGAGCATATACTAGGCCTCTCCAAAGGAGGAGATAATGTTTGGGAAGATGGTGTCAGAGAACGAGAATCAGAATATATTACATTAATTCTCCCCCAATGGAGGAGGGTGTAATATTTGGGAATTTGGTGTGATGGCGAACGTCAACGATACTGCACTATCCTTCTTCTAAAGGAGGAGGTAATGCTTGGGAAGATGGTGTCACGACGAATGAACACTACCTCTTTCTTTAATGAGGAGGTAATGCTTGGAAAAACGGTGTCATGCATATATTACATTATTACATTAACCCTCCCCCAAATGAGGAGGTAATGCAATAATGCATGGGAAAATGGAATCATAACGAAGAAAAATACACTATTCTATCCGCCACCAAAATAGGAGTAAGAGATAATGCTTGGGAATATGGTGACATGACGAACGAACATATACTCCACTTAAGACTACGCCTCGCCTCTCCTAAAGAAGGAAGTGATTGTTGGGAAGATAGTGTCATGATGAACGAAAACAGTATCCCTCTCTCCAAAGAGAAAGTGATGCAGATGGCGCCGTGAAGAACGAACATAGACTACACTAATCCTCCCCTAAAGGAGGACGTAATGCTTAGGAGGATGGTGTGATGACGAACGAACATACACTATTCCTCTCTTAAAGGAGGAGGTAATGCGTGGCAAGATGGTATGATGACAAACGAACATATACTACTACACTACCCTTCACCTTCACCTAAAGACGGAGGTAACGCATGGGAAGATTGTGTCATGACGAACGAAACAGAAAACACTATTCTCCTTCAAAAGAGGAGGTAATGCTCTGGAGGGTGATATCATGACAACAGAACATTTATTATTTTGTCCTGTCTCCTGAACTGAGCATTAAAAGATAGTAATAGTATTGTTTTGATTTCAGACAAGTAAGTTGCTGTTGTAGTACTATTACTTCAGAGTAGCTGTAATTGCGTTTCAGCTATATTTGGCACCGGCTCCCGAATCCATGTTTTGTATGCAACCGTTTAAACCCAATACACAGAAATGGCGCTTCATACGCTCACCGAAGAAATCATACGGAACAGAGTTAACTTGACACACAATAATTTAGGTAAGTATAAAGAATATACTAAATTTAATCACGCACGCACAAGCAAAGCATTAATATAAAAAAAAGAAAAGAAAATCATATGGTAAATTAGAAAAGTTTTTACGTAAATTCAAAATGTTCATTCATTGTTTGTTTCGTTTGGATTTGTTATTGTTTGGTCCTTTAATACGACAGGGTCGCGTTCGAAAATTCGGGTTTAAGTTTTGTTTAGGAGAATAATTAAGCCGTAAATCTTAACTTTCGTCTTTTCACTTTGATTGAGCATTTTCATCCGACCTATGATCAAAGTGTAGTATTTTTTCGGTTCCCGCGAGGCTGTAATCCCAGGCATTACTATCTTCCTTGAAAAGAGAGGATTACGCTTTCTACCGAAGAATGCCGACAGTTTCGGCCAGGAAACTGATATAAGTAATTCGTTACTGGCCATGAACGCTCTCTTGCGGCATTTAAACATAACCACATGCCACACTAATGTTTGCTCTGTGTCACATCCAGCCCTAGTAGGGGATACAGATAAAATCCACAAGTTAGTTGCTTCTAATAATCGACACTTTAAAAAGATTTCGAAAGCTCGTGAAGTACCGTACATAAATTAAACAATAAAGATCAAATCAATTGTTACGGCATACACGCACACAACACTGTTGATTTGTGGACCGACTTAAAGTTTTAAAACAAAAGTCAAGTATTACGGTTTCTTTGTGCTCCCTTAAATATGGGATATTTCTGCTCCAATAAAACACGGATTTTCGAACGCGCCCCTGTCGTACGAAAGACGCGTTCCGTTGGCCTTGTTTACTTTGTTTTTGATTGTAAACAATAAAAGTTAAGAAATGGAAAGAAAGGCTTCTTAGATGTAATTGTTCATTAGAACGAGTAAATTTTTATTTAGATTTTATTTTCTTAAATTTAAATTCTTTGGATTTCCATAATTTTCAAAAAAAAAAAAAAAAAGAAGAAAAAAAAGAAGAAAGCCATTTCTGTAGTGTCGTTAAATCGATAGAGTTGTTACGGTTGTCAAGGGTGGCGCACAGCGAAAATGCAAGTTGACACTTGTTGGTTGAATTTTGTCACTATATATATATATATATATATATATATATATATATATATATATATATATATATATATATATATATATACTAGCAAGGAGACCCGACGTTGCCCAGGGTTAAATGATGATCAACGACTATTCCACAACATAGTTTCATTGTCATCGAAATCGATGAAATAGTCCATCATCCGGTAAATTTTTACTTTCTTTCCAATGACGACTTTTAACGGTTTTCGAGTATACTAAAAACGAACATCACATTGAAATTTTGTGCAGACAAGTAGTTTTCTTGATATCAAGAAAGTTCGATTTCCGTATTCAGCATAGTCGAAAACCTACTAAAATCGTCATTTAAAAGAAAATTGTGGAGGTGGACCTAATCTGAAAATTTACCAATATAATGGATTACATTGGATAATAAAGGTCTTAATAAAACTACTTACTTATTTAAATGTGATATTCATTTTCAGCATATCCGAAAACTTATCCGAGTCGTCATTTTAAAGGTGAGGTTATGGAAAGAAAGTTAAAATTTACCTATGACTTGAATTAAAGTTTTAAAATTCTAAGGTCAAGTATCATGATTCAATTGTGCCCTAAATAGAAACATTCATTTTGAACGCACCCCTCTCTTATCAAAGAACCTACTGTTGATTTTATATGCCGGACCCTTGTGCTTGTGCGACGATAAAAAATCCCGGCATTCCAGCATATTCCTCCAGACATTTCGGCAGCATCTTTCCACCCTCAAAAAATCCTTTAAAATGACCACTATTACAGGTTTTCAGGGTGGGGTGGTGGGGGTGCTGGAAACAAATAGCGCATTTAAAATTAGAGCCGGCAGCTAGTTTTCACGATACTGAAAATATACTTTGCCGTAAGTTTCATGTAATAAAAAATATATGTGCGGGCTTGCGCGTACAACAATAGCCATTATTTATAACATAAAATATCGCATTTAAATTTTCCACAAAGAAGTAATTTTCCAGATATTAAGCAATGTAATTCTTTATATTATAAGTGGTGGCCATTGTTGTATGCGCAAGCGTGCATATATTTTTTATTACATGAAACTTGTGGAAAAGCATCTTTTCAGTATTGTGAAAATTAGTTGCCAGCCCCAATTTTAAATGCAATATTCGTTTTCATCACACTCGAAAATACTAGAAAATAAGTTTTTTAAGGTAAGTTTTGTGTTGGTCTACCGGGCCACAATTACCCATTTTACATTAAATTGTGTTTATTTTATGTTGACCATTCCCCACCCCACGGCATATAAGGCGACTGTCAGATAAAACAAGGTACAAAATTGGAGCAAATTTTAATAAATTTATAATATATCGGTTGTATAAGACGACTGCTAAATCACGAAATCATGTTTGTTTAACCTAGGCTAGAGATTGCAACACCCGGTATCTTATGAAATATTGGTTTTTAAAGATGATTATTTAACTTTAAGAGTTGTCTTATATGCTGAAATATACAGTAATTCTAATGTATCACCTTTCCTGCCAATAAGTGATGCATGTTTCTGTAAATTAACAGTCACTTTCATTTGATTTAATTATTTCTTAAATTAATTCTGACCTACCTGACACTCGTAAAGCAATCATACTTAGAGGAAGTGGGTGTTACTTTCACTCACTAAGAAAAATCTACTACTACTCTTCCATCAATCATCGGGACTTTCACTTCATTTGGTAGAAAACACTTTTGTTGGAACGAGTTAAACTAATGTTCCTAACACATAAATAAATGTTGTTGTTTTTTTTTGTTTTTTTTCATATTAATACAGTGATTTCGAGTTCTTTGTCAAGTGTCATTATGTTCATTTTTATTTTTTTATTTATGTGAGGATCTGGATTGGTAAAACCTTTCTATTAATCAGCGATCTAGTTAAATTCATCTTTAATGGTCACACGGATACACCCCTACTTCCGACTTCAAGAGATTTCTGTGATAGATATAGAGAGGACCTACCTCAAAAACGGGCAAGAATCTGTTTCGGCAGCAGGCTGAAAGACAGAAAAAGTAAAAAAAAGAGGCCTCAGATGGCGGCTGTTGTCTTTTAAAGCCCCCGATCATGCGTAGATCTCGATCATCACTGTTTAAATTTCTTATTCCATGCTATTATCTTTCACCACATAAAACTTCCCTCATGAAATATGGACTTCTCTCTCCAGTTTCAGAACTTATTTTGATGCCATTTTAATTGGCTGACTACAATCCCATTAGTGAAATATTAAAATATTATTATACCACTAAACAGACATGGCATCTCCTATTTGTCCATTTAGTAAAATGCCTTCCATTACAAAACAAAAAAACTTCAACTACATCGATTCTCTTTTTACAAAAAAATTATCATTCTTAACAAATATGAAAATTCTTCACATACAAACTGTTTTTTTTGTTTTTTTTTTTCAATTACAGCAAGTTTTGCTGTACATGTGAAAAGCCTAAAACTAGATTGGAAAAATATAGTTGCAATCTTATGAACCAGCCAATGATAACTGAAATTCAAAACCACCTTTCTTAGTGATGGCTTCTGGTTGTTTTTTAATTGGAAACTAATAACCAGTGTTTAACAAAATAAACAGTTTCCCATTATATTTTAAGTAGGATTTTTAGGAAAGATAATTAATAATTTGTTTTAACAACTTCTTAAATTATTAATACATAAGAAAATCAAACTGATTTTTATAACTAAATTTTTTTTTTTATTTGAAAATATTCTTGGTATTTCTACAGATTTGAAACTAAATTGTTTTTTTTTTTATTAACTCTAAATGAACTATAATTTAAACTTTATATTAAGTCTGGCAAAAGTTAATTTAGTTTGGTCTAAATTCTGTAGAAGCTCAAAAATGTCCATGCACACTGATCCCCCACTTTAACATCTAAAATATTTTATGGATATTTTTTTATAGTTAAATCATTTTTTATACTCAATACCAGACAATGTTGAGACACATGTCCTGCTAGTATTAATTAAACTGTTGTGGGGGAATCACCCTCCAAATGGACTGTTCTATCCATTATATAAACCATAGAACTTTTGATCCCAGGTGTGGATTAAACACCAGAACAACCCTCGCCTGCTCGGTGACGTTTACTACTCTTTTCAGTTGTAACCTTTTTACATTATTGTTCCAGTAATACATTGTTTAAACTCTATTTCGTTGTTCTGTTTTCTTTGTGGCTCATTGCAAGCCATAACATAAACTAAAATTAATACTTTATTTGTATTTTTACTTGAAAATAAATCTAAAATTATTATCTTTTATAATATTTAGATTTTTAAAAAATGTTATTACAGGGTGGAACAATAAAATTGTCGCCCTAGAAAAGACGACATGATTCCATTCCGTTTGATGAAACCCGGTTTTATTTTTTGTTGCAGACCATCTACTAGCTGGCCAATTGTGTACAAATCCCAAGAGTGATAGAAGTCTCCTATCATGTCTGAAAGTGACACAATGTTCAACGAGTAAGATCGGAGATGCACCACTGTACAACTCATGCTCTCTTCTGATTCAAATTATTACAACAGGATCATTACCAGCACCCTTAAAATGCATCGCTGGATTGCCACAAATAACAGCTATGTGCCCAGGCTTGGTTTCAGGAGTGCTACGACTTTGTACCCATCTCTCACTGGCTCCCCCCCCTCCTCCTCCAATCTGAACCCACTGGACTACTTTGTTTGGTCATATGTCGAGAACATCATCAACATGACCTCCCACAACAGCAAAACCAGCTTGATTGCTGCCATCTGATACAGACCCGTATTAAGGTGGTTTTTGTAGGCTGAAGGCAACTACATTGAATAGATGTTAGCTCTACTACATAATCAAGTTACCTGAATTGATTTTTTCAATAAAAGTTTTAAAATAAAGAGCTGTGTTGTTTTGTTTAGGGCGACAACTTTATCGTTCCACTCTGTAAAATAAAGAAAATAACTATTGAAGTTCCATAGGGTTCTACATCATATTGTAAATCCTAATGCACAAATGATAAACAAATAAAAAAACATAGTTTTTATTTTAATCATTCTATTTCTGTTTCTTTGTAGAAGATGTCAAATCTCTTGCTCTACCTGGTTCTTACCAAGAAAAGGTTACTTCACTGGGTCGATCACTCTCCCGATTTAGTCGCTTAAAACAATTGGATCTTTCAAGGAACTTTTTATCTTCACTTTCCGTAAGTATATATATTTTCTTATATAGCAATGAAATTTTCATAGGTACATAGCAATCAAATTTCTCTAAGTATATATTTATGGAAATTTGATTGTTATACCAATCAAATTTCTGTAAACACATACCAATCAAAATTTTCATAATTGATGTCTAAGACTATGGATTAAACACAAATCTGAAAGATTGGACATGAGGGTAGATGGGCCTCTTTTAAGCTCTGGTAGGCACCCCAGTTAGTGATGGCATCACAATAAAAAATACATATATTATTAGTTTTTTTTATTTATTACATATTATATATATATTAAATTCTGTTTTTAAAACTTGAATTTTGTCTGGAGATGGCCTTGGAAAGGGTTTGAAAAGCTTTGAAATGGATATTGAAAATCTATATGAACCCTGTATACATAGAAATATATATAACGTATATACACTTACATAAGTTTATATAGAGATACTACAAAATGTAAAAAAAATGTACTTATTTGTGATATATTTATTTATTTATTTTTTTTTATTATTCAATTTTCACCCCAAACAAGGCACAGTGCCACTTTGAAGCAGGGGGCTACTATTAGGGAATTAATTAGCGGGGTCATTATGAAGGGAGAAGAGTAGAAAGATGTTTGTTAACATTACACTTGAACTTCTGCATATCATTGCAGTTGGGAAAGCAGAATCCCGGAAGGGAGTTCCAAAGACCCGCAGTTCTGGGGAAGAAACTATTGGAGTAAAAGGCTTTCTTGCACCTAGGGATCTCCACTGTAAAGGGATGAGACTTAGTAGCTTGTCGGGTTTGTCGGGGGTAGTTACGTCGGGGAGGCACAAGTGTTTGCAGTTCGTCAGAGCATTCACCATTAAAGTATTTGTAGAACAGGCAGAGGGATGCAACATCTCGTCGATGGGACAGAGGTTGAAGCCTAGATGACAGTTCAGGACCTATCAGGTTGGCGACTCTTTTTTGAACCCTGTCCAGGAGCGAGAGACAAGCAGCAGATGCACCAGCCCAGATGTGACAACAGTACTCCATACAGGGCGAATGGTTGCCTTATAGAGGTATAGGATACTGGCAGGCGTAAGTAGTTTTCTAGCACGGTAGAGGGAGCCAACCTTCCTTGCAGCAGCCTTGGCAATGCTCTCAATGTATCTATTCCAGTTCATATTCCCTGTAAACGTTAGGCCGAGGAGTTTAAAAGAAGTACTTTCAGGCAATGTGTTCTTGGCCATTGCTATTGGTAGTAGAGAAGGTTTCTTGTAGTTATTGAAGGAAACAAGCTTAGTCTTAGCAGCATTGAATGAGACCAACCATTTTTGTCCCCATTCCACTACGGATTGGAGGTCATCCTCTAGTGTTTCTGCCATTTTCTTGGATATGTGTTCATTTGTTTTCCCCTCATATCTGTTATAGAGAGTGGTGTCATCGGCAAATATACCCATCTCCGAAACAATATTATCAGGGAGGTCGTTTATGAATATCAGGAACAATAGAGGTCCAAGGATAGACCCCTGAGGCACTCCCGCATTTATGTTATATTGTTTGGATGTACGTCCGTCGAGGACAACTTTGATTTTTCTATTACTTAAGAAGGATTTAATTACGTTATGAATTCTTCCAGTGATTCCATATGATCTAATTTTCCTTAGAAGACCATCGTGCCATACCCTGTCAAAAGCCTTAGATATATCGAGGGCCACCGCTCTACCCTCCCCTGTTTTATCCAATGAACGGTATATACGTTCAGAAACTACAGTTATGCATTAAATCCAAAAGTGCTAAATATTATGAAAGTCTACAATTGCTAGCTGATAAAGGTCCAGAATAGTTAACAGTCGAGAACTCATAAACAAGAAAAAGACAATAAATAATTTAGAGTAAACTCATTAGACTTAAATTATTTACTGAATCTATGTAGTTTTAACGTTTGATAAATATAACATTTTTTTTTCTTCCAATTATTATTTTTTTGGTGTTGTGAAGATGTAAAGACAACTATAATCAAAATAAAATTAAGTGAAATCTTACAGTTTCCACACATTAAAACTATACAGGTTTGATAAAGAATTTAAGTCTAATACGTTTGTTATAAATGATTCTTTATCATTGCTGGTCCTATTGGAAAAAAAATGACTTTCACCTTATGCAAATTGAACCAGCTTACCCCTAAGGAAGAAACATCAAGGGAATATTAAATTCACAAGCAGTCCACAATCGCATGTATATCCTGCTCGGTGAAGATGACGATATTAGGTTTTTGCAGTTTTTGTAGGAAGGTGTTGAGATTCAGTGCTTGGTACTCCTAAATAGTCACCCATTCAGTACTGATCAGGCTTAACATTGCTTAACTTTAGTGATCTAATCAGAACTAGTGTGTCAACATGGTTATGCTGTATATTGTAATATGGTCCTATTGAGACCACCTGATGATTTGAGTTTTGTATTAACAACACTCGTCAGATTGAGTTTTCAGCAGGTTTTAGATTAACTTAGTGCTTATATAGAAATCCAGAGAAATAAAAAGTGTTAATCCAATCACACGGCATGTTCTGAAAGTCGTGATATCACATTAATGACCCGTAACTTAGAGACGAAAACAAAAACTAAATATTGGAGAAAAATGCAGACCTTTAATCATGTACAGAATTCCAAAAAGTTTTAGATATTACCGATTTCTTTTCATAGAAAAATTGTCCACATTTACAGGATTGTGCTAAAGAAAAAAAATAAATTGCTATATTTGTTAAAGGAAAATTTGAAAGCTATTATTATTATTATAATAATAATAATAATAATAATAATAATAATAATAATAATAATGATAATAAGCTGATTTTTATTTTTAGGTGATTATTTAAAAATTTATTTTTATATTTTTAATAATCCAGGCAGGACTAAGTAATTTTTAAAATTATTTGTAGCATAATACATATTATATTGACAATAACATGATACAATAATAACAAATGAAAATTGGCTAGTTAGAAACAAATTTTGATTTGTCAACTTAAATGCTATTTCAGTTCAACTTTGAAGATCCGACAGTATAATTTTGTATATTAGATATTGATTTATCTTTCTTTCAGAATTCTGTTCGCATTAATCTCATTTAGTAGTATAAATATGCCTATAGATATACTGCCTTCAAGTCAGTTTGTCTGCAAGTAGATGTGATGATTTCAAAAGATCATATTTGTTTTTCTAATGATACGTTCCAACTCAAATCTACAAAAAATGCAATAAAAAATAATAAATAATTAAAAAAAAATAACTGGTACATTCGTGTAATGCCCTGTCATATAGTGATCGAGCGAATGTTGATAAAGGGTAGTGGATTCTCGGACACCTGGAGAGAGCACTTGCAGCTTTACTGGACGCCACATATGTTCGACGCAGCGAGAAAAAAAATGTATGAACGAGCATGTCATATGAGAATACCCCGGTAACATCTTCTACTTAGCGTTGTAAATAAATAATTTAAAATATGTTTCACCCGTGTTTTCCAATTCTTGCTACCATACGCTAAAAATACAACAAAGTGTAAAAAAAAAAAATGAAGAAGGATGAGAACTCAGATATGAATAAAGTGTATGCAAAATTTAGTGAGGTTGTTTAGAATTTTGTTACCTTGGTGATACCTTTGGAGTACAGAGAAGAGGAGCAGGTGCTAATGTGATTGCAAGAATTAGGAATGGATGGAGTAAGTCCAAAGAACATCTGTCATTACTAACCAGCAAAGCATTACCACTGTCAACTAAAGAAAGAGTCTATCAGGCATGTGTATAATGTATGAAAGTAAAACCTGGCCACTGAGGATTGAAGACATGTGTTGCATGGAGACAAATGATATAAGAATTATATACGAATGATCTTATATGAAGATTAAATCTGGCCAATATTGGGAGATGCATGCAGAAAGGGAGACTTCAGTGATATGGTCACGTTGAAAGAATGGGTGTGAATGTTTGGGTTTCTAGATTTAAAACAGTTGAGATAGCAGGGTCAGTTCACAGAGGAAGACTAAAAACAAAAAGAACACGGAATGAAGTGATAAGAATGAACGTGAGAGAAAGAGGGATAAATAAACTATCTGGCCAGAAATAGGTTAATTTGGAAGTTAATTTCTAAAAGCCATCTGACACATGCCGACAGATAAATTGAAAATAAATCAATGATGTTAATGATCTGTTTATTATTTGTCGGAAAAGAAAAAGAGTTAGTTTTTTTTTTTTTTGTGGAATTACTGTTAAGTCAAGAATGATAACCAGTTTGTGTGCAAAAAATGTAAGATAATTAAGATGGATGAGAACTGATGAAGATAAAGTATATTCGGATGGTGAGGCTGTTGAGATTGTTCAAAAGTTTTGTTTAATAGACCCAACACGGTGATATGTTTCGAGCACAGGTTGGAGCAGGTGCCAGGTGATTGCAAGTATTAACAAAGGGTGGAGTAAATTCAGGAAGCTTCTGTCATTACTAATCAGCAGAGCATTAGCACTGTTGGCCAAGGGAATAAATATGCAGTGTGATAATGTATGGAAGTGAAACCTCGTCAGTGAGGGTTGAGGACATGCGTTGCATGGAGAGAACTGATATGTAAGTGATATGATGGATGTATAGGATCTAGTACTGAAGATCTCAGAGAGGAAGATTAGATTCAATGGAATGTGATCTGATTAAATCATAGCATTTTTGCCCCCTCGATATACATAACCTCGACTAACTTATCAAGCAGCAAAATCTCACCCCTTTACTGTTTAGATCCCTAGATGCTGGAAAGCCTTCTACTGTGCTAACTTCTTCCCTCAAACTGGTCGACTTTAGAATTCCCATCCTGTTTTCTTAGAATAAGGATTCTAGACATAAGGTTTAGTATCATTATATTTTGATGTTAATCTTCATAAGGGAACGTAAATGTGGTGCAAAACAAAAGTGATAATCAGTCGTTATAGTGTTGGAAAGCTCCCAGAAAGAGAAAGGTTTCCCTTGCTCAGTTTGTGGAAAGGGATTAATAGAGGATGGTGCATTGTTAGCCATCCTCATGGCAGGCGATCGGTGCCCACTATGGTTAAGTAGGGGAATAAAGGTAGTTGCATGGTCCCCTTGGCCAAGAAATGAGTACACAAAGTCGCCGAAATTATATTTATAACCAATTTACATTTATTAACAGAATGGATGCAGGTGTAATGTGAAACAGTTCTTTACTGAAAAGGTATAAGAAAATATTACTTGCATTTTTGCCTCAAGAGTCTTTTGTGAGAGTTCAAATGTCATTTGCGTGGGTGCAAAATCGGACTGGATTCGGCACGTCTGCATGTTGTGAGATCCCAGCAAAAAAGAGCAAGGGAAATACAAACCGGACACGGAAGTGATGTGTATCGCCCCCTTGTGGCAAAGAATGACATTGCCAGAATTAAAGAGGGATAATTGTAGTTTTCTTAATGTTACCAGTTTGTGTTCGTGTGTTCGTTTTCATATTGAATTTGGTTCCCATAGATTTATGTGCAATTTAATATTTTGTGATACCTGTGTAACAAAGTCACTGACACTGGGTTAGCAGCAGCAGCCATATGCAAATGACCAAGCCGGCTGAGCAATGTGACGTCACAGCAGAAGTAAAAAGGACACATGTTCAAAGAAGTACGTATTCAAGATATGTTCAAGACATGAGAGAGCAGTAAAGGACGTGTTCGAGGAACAAGAGAGCAGAAAAGGATGTGTTCAGGACTCAAACGTTCAGAGAAGTGGAATTCGAGACATGTTTGAGATGCACGGGTGGCGTCAGAGCTGAGACAAACATCACAGACGGCCAGATATGGAGGAATTAACTGTTTAAATATTTAAAAAAAAATGCTTTGTTGGAAAATACCAAATATAAAAGCTTTTGTTAAAAAAAAGTGATTCTGTTTCCTTGTGATGGAGTCTACAACGTGTTAGGTCTATTAAAATGTAATGACACAGTTAAAGAAAAGGTGTACAATGTTACACCTGTAAGCATCGGGTACACAAAAAATGCAGTGGAGTTACTGTTAGGTTGAAAAATGATTATTACATAGCATGGGGTATATATGGAAGAAGAAGATGCTTCATACTTTTCTGTCTGGAGGTCCTTTATCTTCCTGCTGCTGGGCGCTGTGATGATTGTCCACCATACTGACACAATGATGATTGAGACATACCTGACTTTTCTTTTTTGTGAAACACAGGACAACAACTTTATATTTTATTAATATAAATTTATTTCAGATGTCTCAGTGTTTCACAGAGTCTGCTATGTGTCTACATGCTTATTTCGTCTAGCCTCCCTTCCTGGCTTCTGGAGCACGTCTACACACGTTAGTGACAAAATCCCAACTCTCAGCTCTAATCTTTTTGACCTGTCAGTTCCGCTACATGATCTCGAAAAGGACACGTTTCATTCATGAGGTATGCGATTCAACGACATGTCTCACTAACGTGTGACCTCTTCGTCCGTACCCAACTGATCAAGGTCGATCTAGTTATATTTTGGTTATATTTTATTTAAACTAATTTTTGTGAACATTTCAGTGACAAATTTACTTCTCTAAACAATAAATAATTCTTAATATAAACTATTTTAGCAAGATCACTGCTGTTGCCAACTTATCACTAGATAGATAGATAGATAGATAGATCAAGAATAGCTAATTAACTCTTTTAATCCTGCTATTATCTAACATGATAACCAGTTTGTGTGCAACAAGTGTAAGATAATCAAGATGGATGAGAACTGATGTAGATAAAGTATATTTGGATGAGATTGTTTAAAAGTTTTGTTACCTTGGTGATACCATTGGAGCACAGGATGGAACAGGTGCCAGTGTGATTGCAAGTATTAAAAAAGGATGGAGTAAATTCAGGAAGCTACTAATCAGCAGGGCGTTAGCACTGTCGACCAAGGGAATGAATACGCAGTGTGATTATATATGGAAGTGAAACCTCGTCAGCAAGGGTTGAGGACATGCGTTGCATGGAGAGAAATGATATGCGAATGATATAATGAATGTGTAATGTGAGCCTTAATGACAGGTTTGAATTTGATGATCCCAAAGGAAGATTAAATTTGAACAGTATAGCGAGATATATGCAGATCAGGAAACTTTGGTGGTATGGCCACATTGCAAAAATGGATGAGTGTTCTTAAGTCACTTGATGTAGAACAGTTGACTTAGCAGATCCACAGAGTAAGTAGAACATGAGAGAAAATGATAAAATTAGACTTAAGAGATAAACATCTGGTCAGAGATAGCTTAGTTTGAAAGTCAATTTCTAAAAACCGTCAACACATGCCAACATGTAAAATGGACAATAAACAGATGATGATGATCATCATCTGTTTATTGTCTGTTTACAAAGAAAATTTTTTTTAATATATATATATATATATATATATATATATATATAGTCTTGGAAGTTTTTTAACCTTTAAAACTATACAAAAAAACTTATTTGATTTTTAGATTTTTATCATTCGTTAGAAAACTATTTAGTCAGTAAGCCATTTAATCACCTGCAATCACTGCATCAACTTGCTCTCTCCAATTCACTATAGTACTAATGTTAATTTAAGGGATCATCAGTTATTTACCATGAAACACTGTTTCGGGGATTTAAAAACAAAACAATATATTAAATCATGGCTCCCCAGCAGTGTTGATCAAACACCACCTCCCTTAATCTTAAGAAGAAAAAATGTTACAGATATTAGATCTAGTTTCCTATTTTTAATTAATTTGGCTAGCCTATTCATGTTATAAAAATGAATTCCTTACCTTATATATATATATATATATATATATATATATATATATATATATATATATATTCTACAATTATCTTTTTTAGGGTCTGGAACATTTGAAGATGCTGGAAAAGCTAAATTTGTATCCTTTTTTAAATTTCTCACCTTGACATGCTCAAAAAGAAGGACATTTTGTTGTTGTTTGTATCTGATACAAACTAGCAGAGTTACCCAGCATTACCCGTGTTGGGGATTGGTTATTATATCTTATTTGTTAATTTTTAATGAACTCGTCTTTGAAATAATCTGCTCAAAAAACAAATATATATGAAATAAATGTTACCAAATGCAAGATAAGTTATTCTTCTACCTAGCTGGAAAAGCTGTTAGTGGTTTTACTCACATTAAAATGTTTATTTGCTATGAAAAACAAATAGTGTCAACTATTAGGTTAGAGCAAGAAAAATGGCCACAAATTGACACCTAAATATTTAAAATCTTGGTAATGCCATAAAAATAAAAATAAAACAAAAAATATTGTTAGAAACCCACCCATGGTAATATTTATTGGGTTGGTTTCTAACAGTATTTTGTTTTATTTGTATTTTTAAGTCATTATCGAATTTCAAATATTAAGGTGTAAATTCGTGGCTATTTTTCTTGTTCTCACCTAATGCCAGACAATATTTGTTTTTTGAATGTTTTTAATCTGAGTAAAGCCACCAAACGCTTTTCCAGCTAAGTAGAAAAGTAACTTATCTTGCCTTTGATAACATTGTTTGTTATATTTTTGTTTTTTTACTACTTTTTCGTGGCAATGTGTATTGTAATAAAACAAACCTCACATTAATGTTAGATTTATAAACATTAAAAGAGTATTACTACTTACTACTACTACTACTACTACTACTACTACTACTACAACCTAGTTGGGGATAATCTATTCTCTTCTCTACAGACTCTTTCTCCCACAGAAGATACACTGCTAATCATTATCTACTCTATTGTTATTTTAATAGTAGATGTTTGACTGAGCTATACTCTCTAGTCACCCCTGTAAAACTTTAACTTTTATTTGTCTGGCTACACCCATTGCAAATGACTTTGCATTTTTCCTCTGTGTACTTAAAGCCAAGTGAAATTTTCATGAGTAGGGCTTCTTTCCATTAACTTCCTATCTGTGAAATACAATACCATAGGACTTCTTCCCTGATGACTACAACATAGTTGTCTTCAAGCCCAATAAAGAAAAAAATACTTGTTGAGCGGTTGGTTCTCTTAAGAAGCCAAATTTTGTCCCTTCCTTTTATCCTTTTCAATCCATTCATGGTGGTGTTCATTATCCCCATTAACCCTTATCCTCATGTGGCTTTTTGCCCTGGTAAGTGATGTTTGGTTGTTTTGTTTGAGGGCATTTTTTTTTTTTATGAGGGAATTACCAATTATCAATGCCCAAAGGTCACTCGAGGATAAGTGTTATTTAGTGTTTTGTGATCACCGGAAAAAAATGTACTAATTGTTAGTGGTGTAAATTGGGTATAATTTGATTATTTAAGGGACCATCTCAGCAAGAACTTGTTTACATTGGACTTGAAGACGAACATATTGTAGTCAGCTGGAAAGCAGACCAGTTCTACAGGTGGGCAGTTTTAGAAAAGCAGCTTTATTCATGGAATTTGTGTTTAGATTTAGGCACAGATGGAGAATGGGGGAAATTGTTGATACGAATCTTTTGGGGATTATTTTATGCCGGATCCAGTCATTTTGGTAAAAGTTTTCATGCTTTGAGTTATTTATATCTTCAAATATTTGTAGTATTTGGTTTGGTTGTTTTATAGAGGAAAATTGTTGTTTTTGTTTTTGGCTTTGCAGAGCATGATTGAATTTTGCAAAGGGAACGGACAAAAAGAACAATAACATTGATGTTTGGTACATTTAAGTCAAGAAGCCGATATCTTCAGACAGCCTTATTTGATATCATCAGATTGGATCATTTGAATTGTTCAGGTTGGGATACTCTATTATGCTTGCATTTAAAATGTTAGATATTTTTTAATTTTTTTCATGGAAATTGCTCCAGACAAGGTATGAAGCCACTTGATGTAAGGAACTAAAAAATACTACTTCAAGGTCAAAAACTTGTCAATAGTAAGTGTTAGATGGAATAGATTCTGACCTAGAAAGCAGCAATTTCTCCCTCTTTGTCAGAAACATTACTCATGGAATGTGAGGACTAAAGTACAAAATAAGGGAAGTTAGCGTAACGAATCTGCCAAATATTGGTGGTGAATGAGACGATGTTTGGAAAATAAAAGATGAAACATCTTCCTAGTTGCATTGTTTTTCTTTTGATCATTGTGCCAAAGCTGTTGCAGATCAAAAGTGTTTTGATCCGGAAACCGATATCTTCGGATAGCCTGATCTGATAGCACTAGTTTGATAATTCGTGATTTGTTAGTATAAAAAAAGCATAAATGTACTTTTCTACTATTAATGAACACATTTTTATTGGGTACACATTCTACATGAAAATAACTATATAAAAAAATTTAAAAATAAGTATATAAAAAAATGTAAAAATAACTATATAAAAAAATTTAAAAATAACTATAAAAAAATTACTGCTAGAAATTAATTGGATTCATTTTTAAAACTGATGTAGGTATAATAAAATGTCTGCAATTAATAGACTTCTGGAGTGAAAGAGTAAAGAAGAATTTTGACTTATGTTTACAGAACAATTTTATGTAACCTTATGCCATTTTGCGAAAATAAAATGTCCGACACCGTCAATTAAACTGTCGTAAATTTGAACTTAATTGAAAATCTATACTTTAAATCAACTCTCTATACATCATTTGAGCAAGAAGGTATATAAATTTCAACTCGACGCACAAATGTAAAATAATTGATTTGTGTAGATGACGACAAGCTTTCTTTTGCATGCCTTAATAATAAGAAATCTGTGGCAGTCAAATCACAAAATGATTTTTACGAATGCTAAAAAGCAAATGGCTCTAATCGCTACTCTCTTTTTCTGTTTCGCTGGAATTTGCTTTTTTCATCATTTTCAAAAGCAATTAGGTTTTTACAGGAACATGTTAACTTAAAGTATTTTCAACCAATGAAAATCATTTCAAACCTTCAAAAATAGCACATCTATGTGAAAGTAATAAGCCAGTGCAAATTTAAAACCTCCTATAAAACCCAATTAACAAAATTTGTTTTCTTCAAATTTCACCAGCATGCTGCATTGAAGAGGATCCCAAGAATATATTCTCTATGTGCCTATGTGTGCCTGGGGACCTCATGTAAATTTCATACTCCCTTTGGAGGAAACTGGTTCAACCTGCCAAGAGTGAGTGCTGCTTTAGTACAGTACAGTTTGGCTAGGGAGGCAAAGGCAGAAAGGATTCCATGACTCACATACCAGCTTCCTTCATCTTGCTCACAGATTCTTTTACAATAGCGACAGTCAGGCAAACAGAAACGAATTGCTACTCACAACTATACATGCCACAAGTTCTCACTGACAATGATCATTGGTCTTCACTGGAATTTGGTTGGCACTCATCCAGTGGAGGTCTGGTTAATACTTTCTCTCCTTGACCTTTCCGTCCTCCTTGACCCTTCCCACCCATTTGATGCAATGTCAGTTGATGCCAACACTACAATTTTTTTGTGGGAAGGGGGTTAGTTAGCTTATAATTTTTGTAGTTTAAATTTTCTTGGTTCCATGTGATGTTCCTCCTGTATTTTTGTTTTACTTCTCTTGCAGTTTCCACATGATTGGCTAGTGTTTGTAGCTCATGTGGATTAATTTCTGCATTCAAGGGTTTTCTGTAAGATTTTAGTTGTTTTTTTTAAAAAGAGAATCACCACTTATCAAGGCCCAGAGGCCAACTCGAGGATAAGGGTTAAAGAGTGTACAATGGTCAAAAGGACAATATCATAGTAACTGTTAGAAGTGTAAATTTGGTAAATTGGATTACTTAAGGAGAACGGCTCATCAAGAACTTGTTCACATTGGACTTGAAGATGGCCATATTGTAGTCAGCTGGAAAGTAGGTAACCGGAAGAGAGTTCCACAGGTGTGCACTTCTAAGAAAGAAGCTTTGTTCATAGAATCTACTTTTAGGTTTGGGCATAGATAAAGAGTGGGGAAATTATTGATAGTGTTTTCATTGAAACAAGTGTTTCTTGTGAATGTTTGGCGAGGGGGGACCATAGATTGAAGCTCAGACAAGCACTTGCCATGAAAATAACGATAAAACAAGGACAGGCTCGGAACGTCTCTTCTGTGAGAAAGAGGTTGCAGGGAAGAGAAAAGGGCATCCCCCACTAGGCTATGAAGTCTATTTTAAACTCTGTCAAGGCAGGATAAGGTCTTCCTAGCAGCTCCTGTCCAGATGTGACCGCAATACTCCATCCTTGCTCTTATTCTCTTATATAGGTAGAGAATTGTATTTGCAGGTATATATCTACTGGATCAATAGAAGGATCCCATCATTTTCCCAGCAACCTTGGCAACAGATTTGATGCATGTATTCCATTTTAGATAAGGAGTAAAGGTCAAGCCCAGAAACTTGTCAAAACATGGAGCTTCCCCAAGACGAGAGACATTCATTTCAGTTGATATCAGATGGGGATCAGAACGTTGATGTAAAGATAGAAACTTGGTTTTAGATGCATTAAAAGTAACCAGCCACTTTATCACATGCTCGAGATCAGAGGAGAGAGAATCAGAGAGAACTTGGTCGTTTACAGCCTTTGATGTGCTGCCATAGATGGTAGTGTCGTCATCACAAATGTCTATGAATGACCTAACGATGTGATTTGGAAGGTCATTTATGTAGATCAGCAAGAGAGTTGGACCCGCCCTAGAAAAGAAGCCTCTGTCGAGAGATTTGCTAATCCAATGAGAAATAACTGTAAGCACATCTGCTGTAGATATTACCATTCTAAAATGTGATAGACTAAGCTGAAGAATGTATTCAATGAAGGGGAAGTTTCAGTAATTTATAGGAGAATGGTAGTAGATTTTTCTTAGTGAGTAAAAGTTATTCCCACTTTGTGTAAGCATGACTGTTTTGTGAGAGTCAGGTAGGTTGTAATTAATCTAGGAAATTATGAAATCGGATGAAAGTGACTTAATTTCTAGAAACACAGTAGTGGAATTATATGTAGCACCTGTGTTTATAGTCCTATGATGAATGAATTTAGATGGGAAAAACCAACTTCATTTTATTAATATAGTAGATTACCATTTGTTAGTATTTACCTTGAATTTATTCATGAATGTTAAAAAAAAAAGTAAGAGACTTTCTGGTATAAAAATTTAATTATTGCTAATATTATAGTTTTTCTCTTGTACATAGATTGTGCTTTTCTTTGTGCTTATGTCTCCTCCATCAACCTTAAGACAGATCAACAAAATGTTATGTTAAGTATGACAGATTGATAATACTTGTGTTTCAAATGTAAGCATGACAGACCAATGAAATACTATTTCAAATTTAAGTATGACAGACTGATATTACTAGTATCTTAAAGACTGACAGATTGATGAAAATATTATTTCCAATCTATGCATGACATATTTATAAAAATGATATTTAAAGCACAACAAACCAATAAAAATATTATTTTAAACTTATTTGTGACAGACTGACAAATGCTATTTCAAACATGAGCTTGGCAGACCAACAAAAATGACTGTTATACAAATTAAATTGTAGCTAAATGAAAATTCTATTTCAAATTTAAGTATGACAGGCAAATATTCATGATTTTTCAAATGATTTTTTTTTTTCAATTTTATTATCAGTTTATTCAAGCTGGGGATGGTGAGAATTGGGCATCCTAATGGATGCCAAACATTCACCTGCTAGCTCATATATTCCAACTGAGAGATCTTTTTAAGATTTTAATCATCCTTTTGAGTGCAATTGTTTGAATCCCTCTCTCTCTCTCTCTCTCTCTCTCTCTCTCTTGCACTTGGTTCACCGGGTATATTTGCCTGGTAGTTTTTGTAGACAAAATGCTATTTCAAATAACAGATCAATAGTCATTGTATTTCAAATGCAAGACTGACAGACTAATAAAAATGCTGTTTCAAATGTACTTATGACAGTATTGGTATTTGAAATTTATGCTGACAGACTGACAAAAATGAGATTTTAAATTTAAGCATGATATATTGATGAAAATTTATTTTAAACTTAAGCACGATAGACCAAAAACGTTATTTCAAACGTAAGCATTAAAGACCAAAGAAAATGCAATTTCAAACTTAAGCCTGAAAAAAAATACTATTTTAAATTTAAATCTGATAGAATAAAGCAAATACAATTTCAAACTTAAGCCTGACAGACTAAAGAAAATGTTATTTAAAACTTAAGCCTGACAGACCAAAAAAAAAATGCTGTTTTAAACTTAAGCCTGACAAACTAAAGACAATGTTATTTTCATCCATAAACATGACAAACTAAAGAAAATGCTATTTAAGACTTTAGTCTAACAGATAAATGAAAATACTATTTCAAACTTAAGCATGATATGTTGAAAAAAATGTTACTTAAAACTTAACCTTGGCAAACCAAGGAAAGCCTTTATTTTAATTCTAGTATGACAGACAAAATGAGGCAGAAGGCCTTCTATAAAGATGCTTGAACACATCTAAAGCAATCCAAGTTAAAATCTGTAAAGAATCCATTTCTACAGTATTATCTCCTGACGAACACCTTAACAGCTAATAACAGATATTACAACAACATCAACAGTTTAGAAGAACTGAAGAAGCTGCAGCAGAATCAAAATCTCCAAGACGTTGATCTTCGTTTGAACCCAGTCACTCGAAGTGAACCAGACTATCGGCTTTATTTGATTCAACTTTTACCGAATTTACAAAAACTTGGTAAATAAGTTCTGATTTTTTTTTTTTTACTTTAGTAAGATTTATTTACCTCAAAAAGTGTCTTAAATTTATTTTAAACTTGTTAAAAATTTTGGGTTCTTGTGTTGTTGATTGGTAATGTTTTAAAATAACGCATTTCAGGTGAAAACATTATTACGTACTTATATGTTAGGTTAAAATTAAATTAGTATAAATTCCAAGAATTACGAAAGATAATACAGTAGAAAAATACTTCCAAGTAAAAAATAGAATTTATTGAATCATCGAGTTTTATTGTATGTTTTAATATGAAAGAGTTCTGTGACCAATTCAGTATGACAAGCTGACTTGTCTCCCTTGATTTAAATTAAGGGTTCGACATTTTTAAACATAAAATGTCAGAACGTAATTCTTAATGATTTTTTTTTGTTAAAAATACATCCAGCCCATCTACTGGATTATTTTTTCATAACTTTTGGAATTAAACTAATTTTGCCTGACACTTAATTATGTAAAAAATCACCAATCTAGCACCAAAATTTCTGTAATAATATATCAAGTATGTTCAAGTGACATTCATCATAAGAGTAATATTAGAACTGAGTGCAAATGAGATTAAGCGAGACCCGTGGCATAGTGGATAATGTACTTGGTAAAATTCATTTGTAACATTACACTTTTCTGGAGGTTAAAGATTCAATCCCCCACACGTCATTTTTGGTAAGGCCACGTTACAAGTCATATTTAGTGCAGCCATGTTAAACGTCATATATTTCATGGTCGCTTTCTTTATCTGTCTGCATAATTTACTGTTAATGATAATATTTCTCTTGGAATAATATATTTATGTAAGGTCTAACCCATTAGTGCCCATTGTCCTTTCTTGAGAACCAGAAGAATAATTAACCATATTTCAGCAACATTTTTATTTTTTAGTAATATTTATAGTCAGTCATAAAGATTGCAATGTCTTTCAAACATTACAACTGCTGCCTGATGTATATTGGCAACACTGATATCTCAATTTCCAATATACTATGAAAATCTAGAGTGGAATTATACAATCAGTTTCATTTATTATTCAATTTAAAAATGGAGGTAAGTAGTGCTGTAACGTTGTTATTACTTTTAAAATGGACCAAATAAATGTAAAGATTCGCAAAGAGAATAAAACTTTGGCACAAACATTTTAAGATGAAAGAAAAAGTTATTTATTTTGTTCTCTTTCATATGCAAGTTGCCGACACATATTTACAACAGGACACAAGATGTTCTCTCTTTCTTTCTCTTTCCTATCAGATAGCAGTTTTTTTGTTATTAGCTACAACCAGTTGTGTTGCAGTAATTTTCTCTAGAACCTACAGGTCAGTTGGCTTGCTTTCGAAGGGATACAAGGAGGAAACTCACTTGCTTGTTAAGCCTACCTTTCAAATCATTACACGTCTTTTTCTTCTTCTCTGTAGTAGTCAGTTAAAATTCACCTGCCATATCTGTGTTTTGCCCTCACTTAGGGGAAATATCGATGTGCAAAAAAATCGGTCACATGTCTCTTCCTTTTTCTTCTCTGTTTTTTCCTTCGATCTTGATGCATATATACACATTTCACTCCGTAACGTCACGCTCATTCCATGGCTTAAATACTGATATGACATTAACTCATCACAGGAGCTGTTAATATGCATACATATCATGGCTTGGTCATTTAAATGACAGAGTTAGAGGATATGTTACAGTGCTCATAACAAATTATCTTATTATTAGCATAAAATAGTCCCTAGCATTTATCTCCCTTTGCTGGCTCTTTTTTTTTAAGGATTTCTTTCAGACCCATCACTGACTTAAGCTTCTGATGCCCATCTTCAATCACTTTGAGCTGCGTTCTTCATGGCTCTAATGGCATAGTTTTCTATCTTTTTAAGTATTTCAATATTTTTTTGAGCATCACTGGTCAAAATTATTACCTCCCTTTCCTTTAAGGATAGAACCGAATAATACTAGTAGCCAGCCATACTTTCCATGCTTTTTGGACTCACCCTCCGAGAAGTTGATCAAAACTTTTTTCCCTAATTTAAAGCGCCAGTCACGCAGTCAGAGATAGGCAGGTATGCATTTGCCTTATAAATAATTTACTAATGGGGAATTATTTACTGCTTGCAAATCGATATTGCCTGTCATTTCACAATGACGCCTTAAACTTTACCTTCCTATAGGGGAATTTTGCAGTGTTGGATTCGTTTCATTCTGTTCCGTTTTGTTTCATTCAAAAATATTTACTAATTTAATTCCATTTTTCTTGTACAAAAACAAAACAAAACTTTCTGTATTGTTTGGTTTCGTTTATTTTTCATTTTGCTTTGTATATTTATAAGTATTTAATTACAACCAGAATATGTCAAAATGGAACCAAGGCTTAACAAAAAAAAGTATGAAACATGAAAAGTTATAATTAGGGCAACCCAAAAATTGCATTTATTAATCAGGCTGAGTAATTTGACAAAATAATTATATAGAAAATTAATAAATCAATCAAAATATTAGGTTGGTGCAAAAATAATACCGTTTTTTGACATTCAACTTCATGTCAAAGCATTATTTTTGCACCAGCCTAATATTTAAATTTCACACTATAAAAACATTCAATGAGCATTAATTACAATTTTTAGGTTGCCCTAATGATAATAAAAAATGAACAAGATGAAACAAATGAAACATATTTTGTAAAACTTTTGCTACGAAAATTTGGACTCTCCCCTTGGTCCATCCTGGCTACGCCCTTAAAGGGTAAGTTTTTTGTGTTTTAATTTATTTTAAAACATTTATTTGCTTAAAAAAAAGAGTAATTTCAAGTCTGTTGAGATAGAATATAAAAGAAAATATATGTGGACCTTCGATAATAGCTAAAAAATCGAAAATTAAACAAAATACTAACTGAATATATAATGTATATGAATGTAACTTTTTGTCTTGTTTATTATGTGCAGATGATCGATGTGTACGGGACAGAGAGAGGCAAGCAGCATTGATGCATTTCTCGGATACAACAGAATTCGATGTTTCCAAAACTGAAGAAGTGGACCTTCCACCCAAAGGAAATCCCCGGGTGAAATATGTGAAAGATTTCGTTGGTGGAAGAAGTAAATCGAATCACATTGCTTTTCTTTCTTTTGTTAAAATGTAAAAAATTTTTTTTTCAATTTTTTGTTATATAGTAAGAATTCCACGAGGCAATTCGTATTGTTTGGATTCTTCGGACTACTTTTCTCATCTTAAGTGTGATTTTCATAACGTTTCAGTTGATGTAACCTTTGACCTTCTTCAGGTGTATTCTGTCGAACTCAAGAATCTTTCTGTCATATAAAGGTATAAAGTACTTGGTAAATTTCAGTTGTGAAGTTACACTCTTCTGGAGGTTGAAGATATAAGTCTCGGTGTGGTCGACATTTGTTATAAGGGACATAATTACGGATAGCACCGGATACGAAACGGTGTATAAAAGGAGGCAGTCAAGTGGCATGCATTAGTCCGACCGTCTCGCGTCTTACACTCTCCAAGTGTAGTCAGGATTAACCAAGCTCCCAAGACGAGCGTTCCGCTCACACACGTTAAGTTACCCTTTTCCTTTACCTTCATTTACATGTATATCAACTTCAAGGCGAGCAGCCATTTTGTATTGTGTATTATTTCGAAGTACGAATAAACCTTTTTGTTACGCATTCCACTCGGCGCATTTTGTCATGTTATTATATACCGTCAAAACGGGATATAACAACATTCAAAATACAATTGCAAATTACTTAGGACTTCTACCCAGTCATGGTTGATGAAACAAGAGCATGCTACCCCTATGGATTAAATAAAGGCTTCCATTTGTAATTCTGTGCAGATGTCCGAATTCACTAGAAAGATTCCAGAATTTGATAGAAGGATTCCCGAGTTTGACATTATATACCTGCAGAAGGTCGGATGTTGTGAAAATAGCACTCAAGATGAGAGCAGTAGTTTAGACAATACGAAAAATCAATCCTCATATCAAGAATTCAGAAGAGGCAACATTTAATTCATCGTTCAGGTAACCATTAAAAATTGCACAAATTCTTTTTTGAAATTTAAAATATAATTGGTACGTTTGTATTGTGACGTGGCTCAAACAAGCACGTGACTATGGATCACGTATATTTAAGGAGAGCAAAATGGGTAGTTGTCAGTTAGAAAGGTGAATCAATTAGCGGTTTTTAACTCCGTTACCAGTTGTTGCTACCCGACATGGAATCTATTATTGTACCTATCAGAATAAATCTATTCTATAGTATTACATTTGTGTATTGTTTTCCACTTAACCATACAAAAATTTCTATAGTATTCTATAGTATTACATTTGTGTATTGTTTTCCACTTAACCATACAAAAATTTGTTAATGCAGTTCTGCTGTGTAGAAGGTTCATAATTGGAAATCTTCTCAGAGCACACACTCAAACAAACGATTAAGTTGCCACAGCTACACTGCAGTCACTGCCTTATTAAAATGGTTCAAGACACCACAAACATAAAGAAAAGAACAGTTATCATTGAATAACATTACACTCAATATTTATTTGCACAAATAAAAAGACGTTAAAATATGAAGTAACTTGTAGTATTTACATTATACAGTGTAACCCGGATATAAGAGACTTTTACGGTCCCTGCAGCTCTTTTATTTCCGAGTTGCACTTATATGTGAGGTTCTTATATCTGGGGTACACTGTACATTAACACAGGCTTTAATTTGGGACCAGAGAAAATCTCTCTTATACCCGTTTTTCTTATATTCGAGTCTCTTATATCCGGGTTACACGTAGTAAGAATTAAACAAGAATATTTTGATAAGTGTTTTATGCATGAAAATAAAATATGACATTAATATATCAGTTCTATCCTCCACACTTGTTGTTGTTGTTGGTGGTGGTGGTCGTGGTGGTGGAGGAGGAGGAGCATCATCATTCATTCCTTTCATATGAATTGGATCATTACTGTTGACATTCATTTCCCTGATATCTTTCTACCTAGAATTCATTTTAGAAAGACATTGAATACTTATGGGAGGGCCAATATGAAGGTTGCCAACATCCCTAAGTAAAAATGTTTTCTGTGGAATTCAAACTTAGCACACCCAGCTTATCAGTTTGTGTCATTAACCACTTAGCCACACTCACCTCCCTGATGCTATCCATTTGTTACTAACTTGTAGCTATTGGTGATGCTGATGATTGAGAGTTGTGCAAACAAAGCGATATATCTAGCAGAGTTGTTGTTGTTGTCATCTGGAGAAAGGGAAGTCAAATAAAGTGTGCTGTCATTTCCTTACTTTGTGCGATTATCTTTCACTTAATATAACTACCTCATTAAATATGTACCCTTCTCTCCACATTGATTGGATGACTATAACCTTATTTGTGAATACTCAAATATTATTGCCGAACACCAAGCAAACATAGCATCTTATATCTCTGCATCTAGTAAAACGTCTGTCACACAAAATGTACGATCGCTCAAATTGTTCCTCGTCTTAACCTTTCCTTGTGATAATATTCACAGAATGAAAGAATATTATCTAGCATACATTATCAGTTTCCTTTTATTCAGAATATGATAAAAGTTGGTGGATTTTCCAGGAATTGTATAAGAAACTTTTTTCAAGTGAAACCATTAATCTGAATAGTTCAGAAATTAATGAAAAGGTTCATGAAGCTGCTGCCAATCCTAACATCTACACATATTTTATTCGAGATAAGAGGCAAAGTATTTTTATCCTGTGTTCATTTTGTTACTTGGCATAGCAAAGGGACGTGCTCTAAACACTTCTGATCCACAACGGCTTTTACATAATGATAAGGAGACAAACAATACAATTAAAAATTGGCTTGTCTTTCATTTTCTACGCTCTTTCTCATCCAACTCCAACCTAGAATTTTAAATTTAAGCATAATGAAGCATCCCAACCCGAATAATCTAAATGATCCAATCTGGTGATACAGATCAGGCTTCCGGACCTAAAATATACCAAACATTGATGTTATTGTCTTTCTCCGTTCCCTTTGCAAAACTCATTCATATTCTACAAAGCCAAAAACAAAACTAACAATTTATCCCTACAAAACAACCAAACTAAACATCATGAATAAATATTTGAAGATATAAACAACTCGTAGCATAAAATCTTTTGTCAAAATGATTGAACCCGAAAAGGGTTGATATGCCATAAAACAAAACAATCAAACCAAACACTATGAATAAATATTTAAAGATATAAAGAACTTGAAGCATAAAAAGTTTTTTTTTTTCCAAAATGATTGAATTCGACATTAAATAACCCCCAAAAGGGTTGATATGCCATAAAACAAAACAACCAAACCAAATGATCCAAATTATCAATTTTCGTCGTTTTTTTCTTTCTTTCTTTTTTCTCTTCAGACAAAAGTTTGAAATTATGTGAATTTCAGTTCAAAATTAGCGGACAAGCATTTCATTATTTATTGATTTTATTTTCAGCTGTAGATATGGATGAAATGGCTGTGCTTGATATCATTTCTCAATCAGTAAAAGATAAATTGCCAGTAAAACCTCTCACAGGATCTTCAGCACGACAGTCTGCCATGGAGGAATATTCTATTGATGGTAATATTATCAATTTCTTGAACCATGTATGCAAATATGAAATCATCAGAAATATGTATTTTTTGCTGATTAACAGAAATCTATTTTTTCAAACTAGAAAAATGTAATAGTAGATGGTCTGCAAGAAAAAAAAGAAAATCGGTTTTCATCAAACGGAAATGGAATCATGTTGTCTTTTCTAGGGTGACAATTTCCCTGCTTCTGTTGGCTACGTGTGTAACACACCTATTTCTGTCCTTCACGTGGGCGAGTTATACACTGTGTGGGTAATACTAAGTACAGAGTAGAACGATAAAAGTGTCACCCTAAAGAAAACAACACTACAGCTTCATTTTAAAACTTTTATTAATAAAATCAATTCAGATAACTTGATTATGTAGTAGAGCTGACATCTATTCAATGTAGCTGCCTTCAGCCTCAATCACTGCCTTAATATGGGTCCAGAACTGGGAGCATGCTTTTTCCACAAGCGGTGGCAGGAGCTGGGCGGATGGGGGGGGGGGCGATCAGGCTGGCTTTGGTGTTGTGGTAGGTCATATTGGTGATGTCCTCGACATATAACCAAACAAAGTAGTCCAGCAGGTTCAGGTCGGGGAATGAGGGGACCAGTGGGAGATGGGTACAAAATCGTAGCACTCCTTCTGAAGCCAAACATGGGTCTCTTTGAACTTGTGGGCTGGCGTTGAGTCCTGCTGCCACATCCATGTTCTGCCAGCGGTCAGCTGATTGCACCAGGGGATCACCACACTCTTCAGCACATCCAGGTACACTTTAATGTTGACTTTCAAGCTGACCGAAGATGTGAGGTGGTCCTTACTTGGAAACACACCAAAGTCCATAAATGTGGCTGGAAACTTTGTTTTCATCACGCTGGGCATGTCTCCAATATTTGTGGCAATCCAGTGATGCATTTTGAGGGTGCTGGCAATGGTCCTGTTGTCATAACTTGGATCGGTAGAGAACATAAGTTGTACAGCGGTATATCTTCGATCTTTCAGACATGATAGAAGGCTCCTATCGCTCTTGGGATTTGTACACAACTGGCCAACTAGTAGATGGTCTGCAAGAAAAAAGAAAATCGGGTTTCATCAAATGGAAATGGAATCATGTTGTCTTTTCTAGGATGATGATTTTATCGTTCCACCCTGTATACAACTGCAAATTACTTAAGACTTCTATTCTGATGGAATGGGAGCATGCTACCCTCATTTGATTAAATAAAGGATTCAGTTCGAAATTCTGCGTGTAACTTGGTCGTTACATGTCAACACCCAGGACCCACATGTTGTATGCAGACAGTTGCAAGGAAACAAAAACAAGGAAAAGAATTCGACTCACTTTGACTTTTTCGGTTGAAACAGCAGACATTTATTTACAGGTACTTCTAGAATAACGCATTGTCTCTTGTTCAAAAGTCTTCTCATGCTACAACCCAATGTAATTAACAAGACTATGCTGTGTCAAACATGTGGTACTCTGTCTTTTTCTAGCCATGTTTAGGACACATCTTTCTCTGTTGCTCTTGTGTTATGTGTGTAACACACCTATTTCTGTCCTTCCCGTTTTTCTGTTTATAAGCTTTTTTTTACTTCTTCCTCACTATGATGTCATTTCGCACATGACTCAGTCATTTATATATATTGGCTGTATTGTACACCTGCTGCTGCTGTTGTTGCCACCATATGCACATCCAAACTCCATTACATGTGCAGATTCCCAAGTTCAGCAAAAAGATTCCCGAGTTCAACAAGATATACCTGAAGAAGGTCGAAGGTTAAATTGGCTGAAATGTTGTGCAAATAACACGCAAGATAAGAACATAAATCTGAATAATTTAGATAATCCAAGTTATACATTGCTTGGATGTTGTTTTTTTAATGTTATTTTTTAGAAACTAATTTAGACAAGTTTTCTTCGAAACGAACAGAGTTTACATATCTGAATGAATGATAGCCAAATAAAAAATGGTACTTTGCTGTGATTTGACACCACTCTTGCATAATAACCTCTGTGTCTTTTTTTTTTTCTTTTTTTACATAGAAGTCACCACTTATTAAGGTCCGAAAGCCACTCGGGGATAAGGGATATTGCGTGTACAGTAATCAATGGGATAATATCGTAGTAATCGTTAGTAATGGAGATTTGATAAAGTATCTTACTTAAGATGGCGGTTTATGTTGGACTTGAAGACATCCAAGCTGTAGTCAGGTGGGAAACAGGCAAACGGAAGAGAGTTCCACAGGCATGCACTTCTAAGAAAGAAGCTTTGTTCATGGAATCTTTGTTTGGATTTAGGCAGATAAAGAATTGGAAAATTATTGATAGTGGTTTCAGCTAGACGGGTGTTGTTTGTGAAAGATTTGCAAGGGGGGACCAGAGATTGGAACTCAGACAAGCACTTGCCATGGAAATAACGATAAAACAAAGATAGGCTCGCAACATCTCTTTTGTGGGAGAGAAGTTGCAGGGAAGAGAAAAGGGCATCCCCCACTAAGTCAGAAAGTCTATTTTATACTCTGTCAGGGCAGGATAGGCTGTTTTTTGCAGCTCCTGCCCAAATGTGGTTGCAGTACTCCATCCTTGGACATACTTGACTTTTATATAGATAAAGATGATGATGATGAAATTTTAGTACTAATAATTTAATTCTTCTAGTCTGCAGTCTTGGATTAAAATGCATGCTTGTCGATCTGAAAATAAACTAATTTCAAATAACAAACAAAACCTGTTCTTATGATTCACATCATTACTTATACTTCCTCAAAAAAGCAGTGAACCGTGGTTGTTTTAAGTTCCCCAGTGAGGGGAGATGTGACTGCAACAGTAAAAACATCAGCCATTAAAAAACACTTCTGTCAGCTTTGAAATCCCAGAAAAAAGTGAGAAGAGAGAATGACAGAAGCGGAAGTCACAATAACGTCTTTCAGCTATGAGGCCTGCCCCCACCTGATTTGATCAGCTAAAGAGCAGACAACTTGTACTTCTCTTCCATTATATTATCTAACAAGACTAATGTAAACGAGTTGTTTTTTTTTTAACAAGCATAGACAGTTTGAGGTAGAAGATAGTTTAAATGGTTTTAGCTGCTGTATCAAAGAAAGGTTGCCTGCTCCTTTCCCTCATAATTGCCAATTGCCTTTCTCTTGATTTCTACTTTAAAGTGAATTCATCACAGAACCAACTCTCTGTCCATCGCCACAATGTTGCATCCTCGAGACTGTTTTATTAGAACTTTAATGGAATATACTCTGATAAACTCCAAATGATGATACCTCAAGTAGCAACACAAAGCCTGATATTCCACCAGACTAGATGAATTCTTGTCCTAGTATCCAGTAAAACAAAGAGAACATAAGAAAGATATAACATATTTAAATAGTCAATTGGGGAGAAGAAAATTGTGTTATCAACTTCAATTTGACTCAATGTTTGAGATGTAAAAGGAGAACTTTAATGGCATATTCGAATATCTATGTATCGCATATGGACATTAAGTGTTAGCCTTAGAAAGTGTGACTCCTTGACTGTAGTAAAATGAAATAAAAAAGAGAAAGTATATATTATTATTATTATTATTATTACTACTACTACTTGTAATTACTAAGAGTTTTCACAAAGGTCATTATTGGAGATTGCTTACTGCTAATAACCGGTAGTGTTCCCTGGTGTTTGGGTTACAAGTCTCCTCAGATTTCCAGTACTCTCCACCTTTTTCGATAACCTTTACAAATGAATTTGCATTATCACAAGAGTTGCTTACCATTGATTTCTCACTGGCAATGACCATTAGTCTTCACTGGAATTTGAGTGGCCATAAGATTCCCCAAGGCCCAGAACTCTTCACACTCATCCAGTGAAGGTCTAGTTAGTGCTTTCTTTTCTCAGTCCTTCTATCCTCTTCCTCATCATGATTTTTATTATTTCTGAATGTAAAACATTTTTTTAAAATTCTAGCTCTGAGACAAATTGGTTTAAATGAAAAAGCACAGAACGATGCACTGACCGATCAAGATGCTTCTAAGGTATTTGTTTTTATTTACTCCATTAGAAACTTAGTAGAGATAAAAACAAAGTTTGTCTGAAAAGTAACAGGACGAATTGTGCTGCGTGAGCTATGGGTGAAAGAGTGATAAATAGATTGTGTTAATATCTAACATGATATCTTGCAAGTATATGGTTATCTTTCTGCAATGATTGCATTTTTTTTGTGTTTTTCGTTTTTCTTTATATCTCCTCTTTTCCACCAAGGTAGTTCATCTGTTCACAATGTCCTGCGAATTTAGCAGTTTCCTTATTCACCTGATAGTGCTCTGCATGTGATTTTTTTCTTTTCCCCTAAACTCAAGATTTTGAAGACGTGAAGTCTATAAAGGAAGCCATAATATCAGATCGAAGGATCCTCCCAGAATAACTTTTATAACAGTGTGCATATTAAGTGTAGAAACCTATGTAGTAGCACTACGGATGATAATTATTCTCAACTAGTGGGGGTACCCAGTGTTGCCCGGGCGTGTCGAGTAAGGAAGCCCCAAAAAGTAGTAGAATCAAAACAGTAGGCAGTTTTAGTGGAAAGAGGTGTTAAAAGAAAAAAAAACAACAAAAAAACAAAAGTTGTGGTAGGCAGGCAGGCTCGAACCTGTAACGCGAAGTAAGAAAAGAAGGTGAAAAAAAAGATGTCACATCTTTGCTGATGCGTCCATGGCAGACCGGAAGTCGCGAACGTGGAAATTAAGGCTAGTCAATCGAAAGGAGATGATGACTTGCAAAAATGTCAGCAGAAAAACCGACCCCCTCCTTGTAGAAAACTGTTGAGTTGAGGGTGAAGGAATTAATGTTTTTAGCTCATTTTTCAATACTTGTCGTCCGAGATGTCGAGCTTGAAAACGATACTGGTCTCGTGAGGATCCGTCGTATGTGTTGAAAGTTTTTGGCAGACATACAAGCACACACGCACACACATTTTCCCTTTATACATATAGACTAGCAGGGGGGGTACCCAACGTTGCCTGGGTGTTTTGAGGTGTGTGTGTTGGGGGGAGGGAGGAGGTCAAAACAACCCTGTTTAAAAAAAAATGTTGGTCGGGTGTTTGGAGGTGTAAAAGAAAAAGGTAGTCTTGAACCCGAAGCCTTGATGCAAAGGTGGAAACGAAAGGGAAAAAACCCATACACCTAACCATCTCGGTCACAAGGGGAGAGGAAGTGAAAGCTGTGTTAATTTATCGTTTATAAAGTGAAATTAACAGGTGCTCGAAAGTTAAGTCGCGTGATGTTTGACCTTGACGCGTTTTGCGCTGCAAGCCAGTTTCTGTTTCCCTCCCGCCCCATCATTCGCTTTTTTATACTGAAAAGCGAAAGAAACGCGGTGATCGAAAAATCTGGAAAAAATAGCATGTGAAAGTCGGGCAAATTAAATACACACGCGACCCCCGTTTGTAACTTGCTTTTATATATATAGATTAGTCTGAGTGCCTAGCATTGCCCGATTGTTTGGAGGTGTAAAAAAAAAAAGTGGCAGTAGGTAGGCAGGCTCGAACCCATGATGGAAAATCGGCAAAGAAAGTAAAAGAAAATCTAACGTCTTACCGCTACTCTGTGATGCGACTGGAAGTCTAAGGCATTCAAATTTAACGTAGTCAATCAAAAGATGACTTGCAGAAATGGCGTTACTTCTAAACCTCCCACAAAAGCAAATTAGTTTAATGTAGGAGGAAAACCAGCTTCTCCAAAAAGGGGGCACTTTGGCAGTATCCAAATAAATAGTAATTGTCTCAGTATGAAGGGTTTCTCCGACATTGACCAAGGACTAATAACAGAACAGATACTACCTGGCCGGAAGGCCAGGCGGTTGCATTCCTATAGTTTTGCTTTATTTATATGAAAAGACAAACAAACACTGGAGACAACGGCACGGTAGGAATTTTGTTTAACTCGATCAAAAAATGATAAGAGACAATGTCCGTTTGCGAATGCGAGATATTATGATCTGGGAAGTATGTGGAAACTTGCAGAATCTAACTGATGCGAGAAGCCTTTCATGGACATACACAAACTTTTGCGCACATTTTTCCCTTTATATATTAGACTAGTGGGAGTACCTGGCATTGCCCGGGTGTTTGAAGGTGTAAAAGAAAAAAAGTGTTAGTAGGTAGGTAGGTAGGCTTGAACCCGTGACACAAAGGTGGAAAAGAAAGTTAAAGAACGTGACATCTTACTGCTACGCTATGAAACCATAAGAAGTGAAAAGCGTTCAAATTTAGCGATGTCAATCAAAAAGTTCACTTGCTAAGTGAATGAGTTCACGCAGGTGAAGAAATGAATGTTGGCTGAAGGCCAGTTCAACTTTCTGCCGTTTGATTTATATGTTTCCCACGTTGTTCGGGAAACCAGGCTCCTCCAAAAAGGGGAAACTCTCAAATGAATAGCAATTGTCTGATATGAAGGGTTTCCCTCACACTGACCAAAGGTAATTGCTTTCAAGATGTCCTAGCACGAAAGGCCGCTAACGGCTTTGCTTCGTTGAGTTTCGCTTTATTTCTATGAAAAAGATGAACAAACACACGCGAAAGGATGGAATAACATGAATTTTTTAAAAGTCGATGTAAATAAATGTAGATATGACGTCTGTTCACAGATCGTAGATATTAGAATCTAGGGAGTATATAAAAAGTTCTAAAAAATAGCAACCCTCTCGTGAACCCCCCCCCCTGAAAAAAAAGCCTTTCTTGGACATACAAAAACGCGCGTGCCACTTTTGCTTTTTATATATATAGATTATTAATTATAACTAGACTACCTGTGACCCAATGGATCAGTATATGTTATAGCTAGCTATGGAATAGTGAGTATACAGAATTAAACGTGATACTCATGATGGAAGAAAAATTTTTTAACAATTATGTAAGTGGATCAAGACTATAATATATATATTTTTTTCTTACTTAGCAGAAACGTTTGTTTGAAAGTATATTAAAATGAAAAAATATGGATATATAGATTTCTCTGAGTTGTTTCAACATTAAATCTGATTATATCCCCAGTATATGTCTGTGTGTGCATCTGTGATTATCTTCTCGATGTTGTTTCATTGTTTTTTTGTTTTTTTTTTCTTTTCAATATGAAATTGTTGTTTTGCGCATTCTGGAACCTTCATTCATCAGTATTTAAACTCGGTGTTTAAACTCTGGTTTTAAACTCGGGTTTCCTTCATGTTTAAACTCTGGTTTTAAACTCGGTGTTTAAACTCGGGTTTCCTTCGTGTTTAAACTCGGGTTTTAGACTCTGTGTTTAAACTTAGGTTTTAAACTCCGATTTTAAATTCAGATTTAAACTCAGATTTTAAACTCGGGTTCTTCGTGAGTTCTTTGGAACTCATCGCTACTGTTATAACCCTGTTTAAAGGGTAACAAGTAAAACAGAACATGTGAATAGAGTAGCAAAATATATTAACAAGAACACACAAACGTGTGAGTTGTTTGTGTAGCCAATGAACAACCTAGATTGGTCCACCGGATATCAGCTCTCTCCTTATGGCCTTTTCTGGTATTTATTGCATATGGATCAGTTTATTCATAGGTAGCACAGGTAGTTCCACTACAACATTTACCCGCTAACTCAGGTATTCCAACCAAGAGATCTCTTTAAGTGCAATTTGAATTTCTCTTGTATTTGGTTCACAGGTAATTTTCAGAATTCTTCTTCATGAGTTTGGTAGCTCCTATAATTACTGGAATGATAGAGATCTTCCCAAGATTCCAGTTTCTTATCATGTCATACATAAGACCTTGGTATTTTATTATCTTTTCCCTCTCAGCTCTGTTTAACCCAGCATCATTAGGGACACTAACTTCAACTAGGGTTGCTCCTTTCTCCTTCTTGTCCCATATCACTATGTCAAGTTTAATAGCTCTGTTTTTGAGCTACATAGCTGTAGAAATTGCATAGTCATAGTGGATGGTGTATGACTTACTTCCGACTGTTCTTGCTGGTAAACATGTTCCCAGGACTTATTGCTACACTGGATATTTAACATTTTACACATGGTCCAGTGAAGACATTTACACACAAGTATGTTAGTTGAGTGGAGTAGGAACTCCACTCAACTGAAGGACAAGTAATGTTATGAATCTCTTTCTCTGAACCTTGGGTCTAGATTTACTGGAAAGTAGAACCTGCTTACCGGAAATGACATCAGGAATAGTCCATCGTCAGAATCTGTAGGGATGCTACCCCAACATTAACAAACCCACCATTGTGCTTGTATATGACCAAACCAGTAGAGATACTTCTCAATTAGTGCTACATCCAGAGAGAAGGTTTGGAGTTTTCTGAAAAAAATATTAAGTTGCTGACCTTGCTCTGACACCTTGATTTTAATTTGCATAAGGTGACATGAAAGTTGTATGAAACTGTTCTGTTTGAGAAATAATTTTACCTATCCTTGGGACAGTTATTCTTCTGATTTCTCTATTTACTTTACCACCTGAATGTGTATTCCAGCTAGTCTGCATATGCAGTACAGGCAGGCAAGTTTAGAAGTCAAAAAAGGTCTTTGTTTTAAAAACTTTCTTTTTAGATTTAATTAAATTTAAAAAAAATCTTTTGTCATCATTTTCTGTAGATCAAGTCAGCTGTGCTAAATAAAGAAAGTTCTCAAAGAGTTCCAACAGAAGTTGTTCGTTCACTTCCTGTCAACAAAGACAACGTTGAGGGCCAGACAAGCATTTTATCTCCTAAATATAAAACATCATCACAGAAAAATGGGTAAGAAAATCGTCTTCCTTTTTTTTGTTTTTCATTTTATTATTCAGGATTTATTGCTTCGCAAAAAAATGTTGCTGTTTGTTGCTCAATACCCATTCTCTCTTGAAAGAGAGAGAGAGAGAGAGAGAGAGAGAGAGAGAGAGAGAGAGAGAGAGAGAGAGGAAGAAGATAAAGTTGAAGAGAGATCATGAGAGGGCATTAATGCTAAAATAAACTAATCACTAATCACTAATAATCACTAATAATCATTTGCTAGCAAATAAAACTAATTAATAATCTAATTTGATGAATTTTATTTAAAGAGATTTTGGTCTCCCGTTCGTCCGTTTCTCAATAACTACGCCTTGGAATTTTTTGAAATTTTGCACAAACATTAAACATGATATGAGTAAAAAAGTAACAATTAATTTTCTGGGAAAACTCCAGTTGTCCCCCCCCCCCCATGGGTGCCTTTTGGGTTAAAATAGCTAAAATTAACACTTTTATGCTTATCAAAAAAAAATTGATGCCTTGGATTTTAATAAAACTTTCAGAAAAGTTGTAACTAACTGATTTCTATATAATTTTGTTTGTCTATACTTCGCAATAACTCTTAGGTGTGCCCAAGGGGCTCTTTTAGGGCTAATAAAAACACTTCATTTTTGGGACTATTTTACCATATTTGTCCAAAATTTTCTGTGTATGTCTATTTATTAGCAATTTTGTATGGTGCTGAACTCAAACTTAAATATGTTAAGGCCTTGGGGACTCTTTGGGCTAAATGGGGGGGGGGAAATAATGGACTTAGTCATTTCTTTTTTTTGCAGAGTGCAGAACTCAAATTTATATATGTTAAGGCCTTAAACTGCACCGTTTGTTCATTTTCACCAGGATTTGACGTCCCCTGTGGACTTTTGGGGCTAAATGGGTGGGGTTGGGGGGGGGAATGCTGAACTTAGTCATTTTTTTAATGCCTCGTTCACTGTGCACTCATCAGGGACCATGGATAGCTTCACTTGCTTTTTCTTGTTTCACAAAAAACCCTCTTCATTAGATTTTCCTTTTAAATCTGAATTAGAGACTATCTTTCATATTTTTTCGTGTTTTGCTCCGATATTCTTCAACTAATAAATAAGTGCACATCAGCATTTTTTTTGTTTTTTGTTTGTTTTTTTCACATTTTTGTTTAAAATTTCACCAGAAGATTAAAGTTAGTCACAAACGTAAAAAATGACAGAAAAAAATTAATAAATTTCAACTCAACAAGTTTTTAAGAAACTTTGAGAATTTATGTTCAGTTTAAGAAACTTTGAGAATTTATGTTCAGACTAATTTTCGTTTGACTTTTGCATGGACACAAACTTTTTAAGAATAAATAAAAGACTTATGATAATTTTAACAATTTCATTTTACATATCATAAATGGTCCCAAAGTCTTTCTTCATAGTTATACTGGATGATGAATAACCACCTACGGTTGTCAACATCCTTCCTTCCCTAAGTCTTTTAACTCAACAGCTTGTGAACAGTTTTATTGTACCCAACTTCATTTACACAGCTTAGGTTGATGCCTTACATTTGGTTTGCATTTGTCAAATATGACACAAGTGACCCAAACACAACAGACTGATCCTAAGATGTAACAAGATCAACCAGGATGATAGGAGAATCAAAGTAGTGAATAGGATTTATGATCTAGATTGAGCAATTTATAAAGATCGCTATCATAGACGAATGCAAAATGCATCTAAAATTGAGAAAAGGGTGCTTGAAAAGTGTTACTCTTATGTGAAGAATCCAAAGAAAAACAATATGGCTACCAAATTTTACCTGATGTTGTTTTTAGATAAGAATGATACTTTTCTCAATTTTAGATGCATTATACTAACTGGATTTTTATGGAAATGACTTCTCATTTAGTAATATATTACTATTTTTAATAACTAAACAGATTTTTTTTTTTTTTTCCATGGCAGCGATTTTTATAAATTCTAACATAATAGATTGTAATTAGAAATAAGTAGAGGTCCATCCTTCCCTAGATTTTTCTTCGGAGCAATTTCATTGTACCCAGCTTCATTTGCACAGCTCAGGTTGACGCATCACATTTAGTTTGCATTTGCCAAATGTGTCACAAGGAACCGGAACCTATAACCGATTAATCCTAAGATGTAACAAGACCACTCGGAATGATAATAGAATTAGGATAATGAATAGGATTTATAATCTAGATTACCATGAGATCTAGGTTAGGAGAGATGTGTGGATAAAGATCGAGTTTGAAATGTGACTGTGGTTATTTTGATAATTTCAAGTTTTGGAGGAAAAAAGGAATATAAACATTTATTGTTTGTTATTTAATTTATGGTGTATGGAGGAATGTGTAAAGAAAAGCGATTTTCAGACGGTCACCGATTGAGAGAGAATCCAGGTGAGAGGAAACCAACAGAGCTAACGTCAAGATCAAGGGGAATAATCCAATTTTTGTTCCTTCCAGCAGGGGTTAGGGAGTTAACTTATAGGTAAAGCTAGGTGTGTCCAAAGAATCTTGGCATTCTATCATAATGAAATATAAGCTACAAGAAAAAAGAACTTTCTTGTTTCGACTCTTCAATTTTCTGAAGGAAAATGTGTCTCCAAACAGCTTTTACATTTTGGGATCACCAAATATGGTGAAAAGTATCCATACTGTTCTAGATTGTAATGAGCCATAGGTCGAGAGAGATGTGTGGGTAGAGTTTGAGTTGGGAGGTGAATATGATTATTTTGATAATTTCAAGTTTGTGAGGATCTAAAGATTTATGGTATTTTGGACAGTTTTCAGAATTACGATCACTGATCGAGAGAGATTGAAGGAAATCAATAGAGATCGAGGTGAGTGAATGTTATGCTTTTATCTCCTTCCAGCAAGGACTGTGGAGCTAACTGTATATGTAACGTTGAGTGTGCATTCCATCGCAATAAAATGTAAGCTACAAAAGTATTTTCTTGTTTTTTTCTTCATTTTTGTTGAAGGAGAAAGTGTCGCCAAACAGTTTTCGCATTTTTGGATCAGCAAAATAACGAGGCATAAGGCGAAAAACATCCACACTCTTCTCAGAATTATTATTATTATTATTATTATTATTAATCATTTTTATTATTCATTATTATTATTGTTATTATTATTCATTTTTATTATTCACTTTTACTATTATTATTATTATTCATTTTATTATTATTATTCATTATTATTATTATTATTATTCATTTTTATTATTATCATTATTAATTTTTATCATTTCATTATTATTCATTTTTATTATTATTATTATTATTATTATTATTATTATTATTAATTTTTATTTTTATTTCTTTTCTTTTTACCTTTTTTTTCAATTTTTACTTTTTTAAATACTGTTAATTTATTTTGTCTTTGAACATCATGTGATTGCCCTCCTTATCTGCTATAAACTTTTTTCAAATTTTCATTACGAACTCTACTTTTGTATAAGCTACATCGTCTGAAGAGGTCTCTAGTTACTTTTTACTGGCTGATCAAAACATACCCATGAATGTGTAGCAAGATATGCTTATGCAAAATAAATAAAAAGTATATATATATAGCAGTGATATTGAATAATATCACATAGATGTCAAAGCTATGTTTACCCAATTGATTGTCAAGCTGAGACTCACGTTTGCTGTTGTATTGCATGGGGGAAGCTTTAGAAAGCTGCTGTCAGTCCTTGCACCTACATTTATTTTCTTTAAGGTTCAGAACAAAGTCTTTTTAACCTTTGTAATGTTACATGGCAGTGATATTAAAAACTATTCTGATCTGCAACAGCATTGGCATACAGATCATGCAGTGCTCATGTGGATGTTCGGTTTCAGATTGGAAGAAAAAAACAACTTATAAATTATGCTTTATTAGAAATAAGTATTGGTGAAATTACGGATACCTTACACACTCAGCATCTTAGGTAGTTCTACCATGAATAGCATACCACCTCTTGCATCAACTCCATAATGCATTCGGATATCACTCTTAGTCTTAGACACGGTCCAAAAAAGAGTCTTTAATCTAAGGTGCATAATTACACAATAGTGATTTTTGCTAGAAATGCATTTTTTTATATCTAACAGGGCTCTACATTGCGAGTGAAACCGTTGCATTGGTGAATGATTTTTCAAAGTGGCGGCTAGAAGTAATGAAACGCTTATCTTTTTGGCGATTATATTTCTTTCACCGACAATCTTCCAAAGCTCACTACTGAAAGAAAATAACTTTTTCAACTTTTATATATATATATATATATATATATATATATATATATATATATATATATAAAACGAACAAAGTTAAATTATTTAAACAATAAAAGTTTAATAGAACAATGTACTCTTTTTTTTAACAAAGGCTGTTTTAAAAAAATATCTGAAGAAATTAAAATGTTTATACCTTCAAGTATCAACATAAAATTTGTTGTATATTTAGAATTACACTTATCAAAAAAAAACAAAAAAAACACAGAAAATCTTTATGATGTACATACTCGTCACAGAACTAAGATGTCATATTCTAAAAATCATGTGGGTTTGCCTAGTAACTTTTCTATTTGGCTAGTAAACGAAAATATTTACTTGACAAAGGTCAACTAAAGATAAGTTTGTCTGTAAAGCGCTGTCTAATTATAATGCACAAGCACCCATCATCCAAGTTCTTTTTACTTGTTAGTTTTTGGGTACTTCTGCACTTTAGTGACCGTTTTTCCGTGAGTCTCGTTTGGCAACACCCGGCAAATGGCAGAAATTGTCAGATTATAATTAGTGAGCAAAATGAGACATGAACTAGCAGACGGTAAAAATTTGGAAGAAAAAAAAAAAGAAAGGAAAGAGTTTAACAGGAAAAGAAAAGAAAGGGAAGAATATCATAAGCAATAATAAGGAAAATGAATTATTCCAGGCTGGAATTTATTTATAAATCTCCAGAAACGGTCCTTGCGTTTTGTCAGGAAAACCAGCTGCTGGCAACGTAGAGAAGGTGCAAAACGTCATTGAAAATGCATCTTGAAATAATGAAGCGTAACCGATGGTTTCAGATCAGGTCGGATCACACTCTCACCAATTGGAAAAACTTCTTGAGGGATATTTGCCAAGATTATTTCCTTAGGAATTCCCGGCAAATACCAAAAAAAAAGTACACCTGTTTCATTGAAAAAAATATTTAACAAAGAATATTTATCTATCCCCAACACAAAAAAAAATGTATAAATACTTTTTCATTAATTCAATGATTGCAATAGCAAAATAACTTTTCCTAAACAAACAAAACAAAAAATATCTTTGTTCACTAGTTCAAAGAAACAAAACTTTTATTACTCCCACCAAAAAAAGGGAACAAAAAAACACAGTTGTCAGAAAAAAATATAAATAAAACTGTAAAATTTATGAATTTATTACGGTAGGTTTATTTTGATTTTTTTTTTTTGTTTTTTTTTGAGAACTTCTTTCACTCATTATAATCTGGCGGTTTCTGTCGGGCTAGACTCACAGAAAAATGGGCACTAAAGTGCAGAAGTACCAGTTTTTGTACTACTCTCCATAAACACATGCACAGGAACCATAGCCTACCATGTGGGGAAATTCATCTTGATTTCAGTTTATTGCACTGTTGGCGGCTCACATCTCTGGAATAACAAAGCTGCAAAAACTTCTCTTGGTTTTTCTGGACAGGAAACCAGCCTCCCCCCCCCCTCCCCAAAAAAATAAAACAAACAAACTATAAAGATAAACTAAACTGAAAAGTGTAATATGAATCCAAATCAGCTAAAAAACACCACTATGTGCATGGAATATGACACCTGAATGTATTTTAAAACAAAACTAATACTACATTTCGGAATTTTTGAGATGAGGATTGATTTTTTTATATTATCTAAATACTTCAAACTACTGTTCTCATCTTGAGTGTTTATTATTCACAATTGTATTTTTGAGTGTTACCTGCACTGAGGATTGAACAACTGAATTTTACCAAGTACTCTAGCCACTCCACCATGGATCTTTTCAGAAATATTGTGAAAATAATACTCATGATGAAAATCGACACTTTATTACTGACAATGAGAGTAAGTTTGAATGCGTTTGTGAGCATATTAATCATGAATTTGTGAATGTGAGTATATTACTTGTGAATTTGTAGATGTTAGTATATTAATCATGAATTCGTGAATGTGAGTGTATTACTTGTGAATTTGTAGATGTTAGTATATTAATCATGAATTTGTGAATGTGAGTATATTACTTGTGAATTTGTAGATGTTAGTATATTAATCGTGAATTTGTGGATGGAATGCTGATGTAACTATATCGTTTTTTTGTTTTTAATTATTTTTTTAGAGTTCAGCCCCAAGTCTCATTACCTATCACACATGAAGAAGAGTACCAGGCATATACAAAATATACAGGCCATTCACATTACACACCATGTCCTGGTAAGAAATGCACTTTTTCAATTATTATTTTATAATAGCTGATCCTACTCGGTGTTGTCCAGGAGTCTTTTTTACTTTCATTTTTCTTTTACTTTTTTTTCTAGACTTGTTTGTTCTTTTTTACCAAATTATTATTTTTTTAGTCTTTTGAAAGTTAAATTTAATTATTATGGTATTGTTTGGACATTGAATTATTACTTAAACAGAATTGTTAATTTTGCTAAGGTAATGTTGTTTTAGAATTTAAAATTATTGTGTATAATTAACTTTAACAATTTTCGATCATTTAATGCAGGAGGATTTGCTAAGACTGAAAGCCAGAAATGACTTTCTATCTTCTATGCTTCCAAGTTTCAATGGATAACAACATGATTTATTATTTTATTTCAACTATTAATATAAATGTAGTTATACTAACTATTTACTAAGCCTAATTAGCATATGAGTAGGAAAGTATAATTCTCCCATTTCTAAGAACAGAATTAGAAAAGCTTTACTAGGTTTACTGAGTTGGAACAATTACATTGAGAGCATTGCCAGGACCACTGCGAAGAAGGTAGGTTCTTTCTACTGTGCTAGAAAGCTACTAACACCCAGAAGTATCCTGTACCTCTGTAAGGCCACCATTCGCCCATGTATGGAGTATTGTTGTCATATTTGGGCTGGTGCATCTGCTACTAGTCTTTCGCTCCTAGACAAGGTTCAAAAGAGAGTCACCAACCTGATAGGTCCTGAACTGTCATCTGAGCTTCAGCCTCTGTCCCATTGACGAAATGTTGCATCCCTCTACCTGTTCTACAAGTACTTTAATGGTGAATGCTCCGACGAACTGCAATACACTTGTACCCCCTTGACGTAAATACCCCCGACAAACCCGACAAGCAGATAAATTCCACCCCTTCACAGTAGAGATCCCTAGATGTAAGAGAGCCTTCTACTCAAGTAGTTTCTTCCCCAGAACTGCTAGACTTCAGAATTCCCTTCCAGGTCCCTGTTTCCCCAACTGTACTGACATGCAGAAGTTCAAGTGTCATGTGAACCGACATCTTGCTGCCCAACTCCCTACATAGTACTTCTGTAGCTTATTTCCCTGATAGTAGCCCCCTACATCAAAGTGGCAATGTGACTTGTTTGGGGTGAAAATGTAATAAAAAAAATAGGTTAACTTTACACTTTATAACAATGGTGTTGTTCATAGGTTTTCAACTGTCTCTCGAGGGTTGCAACTTTGTCAACCATGTTTTGCTGTCAGTGCAAGAGCTAAAAAGTTAAAAGACAGTAAGAAAACAAGACAAGAAAATCAAATAATAGATCTATTTTTAACTACAACTAAATGTGATGTCATTGCATCTGTGGAAACAAAAATAGTACACTGTTAATGTTTAATCCTCCCCCCCCCCTTTCATAACCTTTGACACTGACCGTTAAGATTTTGTTCATTCTTACTGAGATCCAAGTGAGAAAGAGGACAAGCCAGACAGGAAGTAAAAGTGGTTTTACTTCATACTTCACAACAATGCCGTTGCTCCTAGGTTTTTAATTGTTTCTTGATAATTCCAACTTTGTCAATACCTGGTGCCATGTTTTACTGCAAGCACAAGAACTAAAACAGAAGACAAAAACAAAAAAAAAACAAGAAGAGAAAATTAAATAATGAATTTATTTTTGACTACAACTGAATGTGATTTCATAATGAAAGTATCACATAACATCCATGATATCCCCTATCACATGACATATCCCACAAACCTTTAAAATCTGACTTTTGAAAAATTAAATCAGATCATAAGAAGAAATATTAGAACCAAGAAAAGGTTGGTTGTAACAGAAAGAATGAAGTTTATGTCTATGAGACAAGAAAATGACGAACCAATTATAAAATATCTAAAAGATCTACGAAAAGCAAGTAGATATTTTTAATTTTAAAAACTCTCGGACAAGAACAAGTGACAATTGAAGAAAACGTAATTCAATTAAGATTAATTAAATCTATGTGCAATGCATCACACTGACATAAAATATTTGAACAAGTATATGAAAATATGTCTGTAAATATTGGTCCTGGATATGACCTTAAACTATATCCAATGGTGAGGCCCCAGCTTGCGGGCTTTGAGGAGTGTGGAGTCACCCTTTAATTGCCATTGCTCCCAGATCCACTCTGATCCAAAGTGGTAGTACCTGTTAGGGTCCTAACTATGGGTTAAATAGAAATCGACTTGAAAAAAAAAACAAATATATTCTATTAAAAATTTTTTATTTAAAATCACTGGATTCAGCATTAAATAATCTGGAAAGGGTTGATATGCCGTAAAACAAAAACAACCAACAACTGTAAATATTTGTATTAACTTCATACAACAATAAGAAATTTATTTTTTATTGCATTTTTATCCCAAACAAGGCACAGTGCCACTTTGCTGTAGGGGGCTTCTATCTTGGACATAGCTTGTAGAGGTACTATGTAGGGAGTTGAGCAGCAAGATGTTTGTTTACATTACACTTAAACTTTTGCATGTTAATACAATCAGGGAAGCAAGGACCCGGAAGGGAATTCTAAAGTCTAGCAGTCCTAGGGAAGAAACTATTAAAGTAGAAGACTTTCTTACATCTAGGGATTTCGACTGTATAGGGGTGGGATTTTGCTGCTTGTCAGGTTTGTCGAGTGTATTTCTGTCGAGAGGGCACAATTAGTTATAGTCAGCTAATGTCTTCCCTAATTTTCCATGGAGTGCCACTGGAATCAGTTACAATGCAAATCTGATTCTCTGTTTTTTTCTCTCATGCGTATATCTTTTCAATATATTATTGAAAACACTTTTTTCAATCCTTTTTTTTTTTATACTTTCATAAACATTTATTTATTATAAAAATTCAAATAAAAATTTTATATAACATATATTTTTTGTAAAATCTATATATATAAAAGCGAAAATGTGTGTATGTTTGTGTGTATGTTTGGATGTCTGCTAAAAACTTTCGACAGACGCGACGAAAATTCACAAACTCAGTATCATATTGAAGCTCCATCCTTTGCTCAAAAAATATTGAAAAATTGGCAAAAAAAATTAACTTTTACCCACCGGGGGGTGGGGGTCAACAAAAACGGTCCTCTCGTGACAATGACCGATTCTACGCATGCGTTGGATGATGTCGTGACCTGATTTACTTTAAATAGTTGAAAAACCGAACAAACTTCATGTACGTCGCATTAGCTAAGTTGGTTAAGGCCTTGGTTGGGTCCGAATCGTGGTGTGAGATGTATTTTTTTTTTTTTTTTTTTGATTTTTTAAATTTAAATATTGAACCAGTGTTTCGTTTTTCTGCTTTTTTTTTTTTTTTTTACTTCGCTTATTATTAGCGACACCCAAATACACCCGGGTACCCACCGATTTTTTAAATTTTGATATCGAAACAGGCTTATTGAAGCCATTTTTCACGTGTTCGTTTTCTGTTTTCATCGTTCGTTTGCCTTACATTAGGTTTTTTGTGTTTTTTTTTCCCGCTGAAGTGTTAACGTTATTTTCTTATTTTACTTCGCTTATAACAAACAAACCTACGTCGTTGTTGTCGTAACGCTCGACGACTTCCGGCCGCGCACCTGTCAATTTCGTTCTTAAATAAATTCAAACATCTTTCACTAACTCATTCTGGCTGGCTGATTTTATTTTCAAACTTCGCCTCAGGGCTTCGGGTTCGATCCTACTCCCCACCCCCGAGTTCTTTTTTATTTAACACCACACACACCTACAAACACCCGGGCAACGCCGGGTACCCTTGCTAGTTTCAAATAAAATAAAAACTTCTATTTGTTTTAATTTTGTTATTAAAAGTGCAAATAAAGACTGTGTTATTTGTAAATTTTTATTGTATACTTTTCAGTAATGTCCTTTTTTATATTTTATTTCAATAAATCGTTTCAAAATACAAATACTGAATAATAAAAAAAAAGTGAAGGAACTGATTTGCCTTGTCATCACTTCTGGTAGTGCCTTGCAAAAAATTAGGGAAGACATTAGCTAATTGTAACTAATTCTTGTTGTTGTATGAAGTTAATGCAATTATGTGGACATATTTCCAATTTGTACTTGTTCAAACATTTTATACAGGGTGGAATGATAAAATTGTCTCCCTAGAAAAGACATGATTCCATTTCCGTAATATATATTCTTATATATATATATATATATATATATACTGTTTTGCTTTTAAATCCCTGAAACAGTGTTTCATGGTAAACAACTGATGATCCCTTGAAAAATAAATTATTGGTATTATAGTAAATTCGAGAGCGAGTTGATGCAGTGATTGCAGGTGATTAAATGACTCACTGACTAGATGGTTTTCTAACGAATGATAAAAAATATTTTTTTTGTATAGTTTTAAAGGTTAAAAACTTCAAAGACTATATATATATATATATATATATATATATATCTAATATATAAACGGCTATATGTCTGTCTGTCTGTCTCCATATTTTCAAACTCTATCTCCTCTGAAACTAAAAATCACAGAGCAGCACTAGGGGCCTCAAATGATTGGATTTTTTTACTGGCTGTTCTTTTATGGGTCTTTAACTGGTTAAAATTGTTTTCAAGGCGTCAAAAATGGGTTAAAACTGCAAAAAATCGTTAAATATTTTGTACATTCATCTTAGTTTATTTTTAATTTTTAATTTTTAATCGGTTTATATTATGTGTGTCACGTTGGTACAGTCACCAACTTTGATTGTTATAGTTTCGGTTTTGATTCTAGCTAATAGCACCTAAATAATTTTTTTACTTTTGAAATCACGACTCTATAATAATATATACAAAATCTGGACGAATTAAAATATCATATTTAAGCATATCTTATGCCTGAGCAAAGCCAGCCCCCCACTAGTATATATATATATATATATATATATATATATATATACTAGCATTTCAGCCCGGCGTTGCCCGGGTGTTTTAAGGTGTATGCTGAGCAAAACAAAACAAAAAAAAAAAAACGGTCATTTTTTTTAACTTTGACCCCTATTATGACCCCTTAAAATTTATTGTTTAGGGTTCAAATAAAGTTATTAAGTTGGATCCATGTCCAAGGAATTTATATCTAAAATTTCACGTGTTTAGACCCAAAATTGTAGGAGGAGTTTGGTAGAGTTCTTAATGGTCAAATCGTTGAACTTTGACCCCCTAATCGCCAAATTTCTGTCCGAAAACCAATCACATCGATTTTCCCAAATCCCTGTACCCTGTATATCAAATTTCGAATCTGTAGGCTTAAAATTGACAGAGTTATTGCGTAGGGAAATGTACACACACATACACACACACACGCACACACACACACACACGCACACTTTTATATATATATATATATATATATATATATATATATTATGGATTGTGATGGCAACCAAAATAATTTTATGTGCACAGAACTTAACACCTTCAGTGTTCATTGAGGAAACACATGAATTTAAAACATTTTGTCCCGCTTGTATTATTTGGATTATTTGAACTATTGTTCTCATCTTGAGTGTTATTTTCACAACGTTTCAACCAATGTAATCTTCTACCTTCCTCAGGTGTATGTTGTCCAACTCAGAAGTCTTTCTGTTAAACTTAGGAATCTGCATAAAATTTCAAACAAAACCCTTTATTTAATCCATGTATGTAGAAAGCAGTATGGAATATTAGTTATAGTGCAGGAAAGATAAGGCTTCATCAGCATTTAATCAGCTCTGCAAGATTTGAAGAAACAAACAAAAAAAAAATCACCCTAAAATCTAAATTAAATTTTATAGCAGCAACATCTTGCTCACACTGCTAAATGGAAATGAAACTTGGCATCTCAAAATCAACCAAGAGAAGAAATTAGATTCGTTTGATTCCAAGTGTCTTAGAAAGATTCTTGGGATTAAATGAAACGATTGAATCACCAACTAAGAAGTCAGTGATCGCACTTACCAGCAGATAGCATCATTAATAATATAAAAACGATATCTAGACTCCTTTGGATACACTGTAAGCTTGGCCAACTAAATACTTCAATAAAACCCTAATAGAAAAAGAATAAGAAGACCAAAATTGAATTGGAAACAGACAATTGTGAGGATTTTATTGCAATGGTAAGAAACTGGAGGGATTCTGTGGATCTGGTTTCAGATTGCATACTTTAACTTCCTCATGTTGCAAGATGTGGAAGTTCCTAAGTCTATGTCTAAGTAATATGCTTTTGTTCCATCAGCCATGACCAGGTAGAAAATCTTAAGTAATTTGCAGTTGCATTCTTCGTATGGCCCACACTAAGGATTGAATTGCGAACCTCCAGAAAAGTGTCACTTACTATTTAATTTTACCTGGTACTTTATTCGTTATGCCATGGGTCCTTGTGGACAATTCTAGTATGAATTTTGGAAGCTGTAAACCTATTGTTTTTAGATGTAAAATGTTACTGCTTATCACCATGGATCACTATTTATTACTATAATCAGAAGGAGATGATAATGGTCTAGTAGATAACGACATGGACTGATGACCTGGGTATCCTAAATTCAAATCCAGTTTGTTCTAAAAAATCATTTTCACTTAGGATGCTAGCAACCTTCATGTGATCCCTCCCATAATCCTCGTTGTCTTTCTAGAAATAATTCTAACTAGAAAAATATTGGGGAAACCAACGCCAGCAATAGAATCTTTGGTTTTATACAATATGATGATGATGACTATATTTAGAAACTTAATTTTAAAACATTTTCCCCACTATTCCAATTTAAAGAGATGAAAGTAGTTAATGACACAAACTGATGGCCTGGGTTTGCCAAGTTCAAATCCAATTTATTCCACACAAACAACTCTGCTTGTTAGCTAAAGTTGCTATTACTGTAATAGAAGAAACTATGCACACAAGCAGCAACACATGTTTGGCGTGTCAAGTGTGGGAATCATGGAAAGAAAAAATTAAAGAACTTGTGTTTGTAGATGGATCTTTTTATATGTGACATTTATTTGCATATGAGAGGAGTAGCTGTTTTAAGAAGGACAAATCGGGGAGGACAGAGAGTTGAGTGTTTGAGAGCTGACAGAAAACATTGAAGTTGAGATTTGTTGTTGTTGTGAATTACGGTGTTAGTAAAAAGGAGTTCAGTCAGTTTTCTTCCCAGTTTGACTTCCGTGTTGATTATAATTGAAATACAAAAAAAAAAAAGATAACAGAAATTCAATTTTGTAATTTTTTTTATTCGACTCAACTATAAGACATTCACAACAAAAAGTTGTTTTATTACTACAATAAAAACAAAAAAGCAGAAATTCTTTTTTTTTCTTCCGTATGCCTAGCGCTAGGTAGAACTGTAAATAGAGCTTCTTCATAAGGATTTTGTGGAATATATTATCATGGAACTGCTTCCATGCAAATTGCAACAAGGTCTTCAAATCCAATGTCTATAGATTATTCTTATGAATTGTCCCCAATAGTAATTCAAGCTTAATTCATCGCATCAATCTTTCTTAATTATTGAAGGTTCTTTGCCATTTCATTAACCCTTATCCTTTGGTTTTGATAATTGGTGGTCTTTTAGTAAATAAAATAAAAAAGATGGCATCTTTTGTATGTTCAATCCACTTTGGCAAATCACAATATGATAAACTGACCCTTAAATGGTGCTGCAGAAATGGATCAGGTCGTGCTGCTTTATATTTATTTTGGTATTTATAACCCTTTCTCCCATAACTTTGCATCCGCATCGTCCATAACTTTGCATTGGCACCTCCCATAAGTAGCCAGAAAATGTGGTGAAGGCTGCCAGACGGTTAATTCAGAATGTGGCTTTTCCCTCTTTTTTTTTTTAAGAAAGCCATTCTTAACATGGGCAAAGAGGAGTTAATTTAGGACTTCTACCCAGTCATGGTTGATGGAACGAGAGCATGCTATACTTGAAGATTAAATAAAGGCTTTCCTTTGAAAATCATGCACAGATTCCCGAGTTCACCAGAAAAAAATTTTAGGTCGATAAGATACACCTGGTATACATCGACCGAAATATTGTGCAAATAACACTCAAGATGAAAACAGTATTCCGAAGAATCCAAAATAATATGAATTTGTTTTCTTTCCACGATTCCCACACCTGACATGCTAAACAGATGCGTTGCTGTTTGTGTGAGTAGTTTCTTCTATCACAATTCCATGGTTGGTATTTGAAGGGTGGGACACCCTATATTTCCAAATTGAACTGCAAATAAAAATATGAAATAATTAAAAACAAAACTGCATTATTTTCCTTTCAACTTTATAAAATGCAATTTAATAATTTTTCTTTTGTCTCCACAGATAATCATTTGGAACAGTTTTCACCAAAACACAATGTACAAAACGATTCTTTTAATAAGGATTCTATAAATAATGGCAACCACGATTCGATTAAATCCGAAGAACAACAGAACAACAACACTCACCTTAGACAGCAGCAGCAGCTTGAAAAAGCAGCACGAAACAAAGTAAGTTTATTTTTATTATTTTTATTATTTGGATTATTGTTCTCATCTTGTTTTATTTTCATATTTCGATTGATGTAACTTCTGAACTTCTTCAGGTGTGTCTTGTAGAACTTAATCCATTACACCACGGGTCTTTACGCAAAGAGTTGTAATGTAACAGATAAATTACTTGATAAAATTCAGTTGGAAGTAACATTCCTCTGGAGGTTGATGGTTCAATTCTCAGTGCAGGCGATACTTAGAATACAATTGTGAATTACTTAAAATTTATACTCGTTCATGGCTGACAGAACAAGAACATGCTACTTCTATGGATTAAATAAAATATTCTGTTCAAAATTCTATGCAGATTCTCAAATTCAACAAAAAGATTCTTGAGTTCAACGGGGTACACCTGAAGAAGGTTACATTGTGAGAATAACACTCCAAATAATCCAAATAATCTAAATTATCGGTCCTTATCTAAAAAAGCCAGAAACATAAAATAAGTTTATTGTTTACATTATTAGCCATGGAATCTATATAAATAAAACAAACTTATGTGTCTGTGTGTGTGTGTCTCTGTGTCTAAATATTTAACCAATAAACTCTTAAACTACTGTTCACATGACACTGAAATTAATAAGGAATCATACACCAAGGTTGGTTTATGACGAATAAAAACTTTGTTTCGATGAATGAATAATGTGTAAAAAAGTCAGAAAGTTAAAAGGCAAAATATTCATTCGAACTTGTTGATATTTCTATTAGTTTTTTTTTTTTTTTTTTTTTTTTTTTACACAGTGATCACCACTTATCAAGGCCCGGAAGCCACTCAGGGATAAGGGTTATTGCAAGTACATTATGTTAGTGTGGAGATTTGATGAAGTGTTTACTTAAGGGGGCGGTTCATTAGGAATTTGTTAACATTGGACTTGAAGACATCCAAGTTGTAGTCCGGAGGGAAGCAGGCAGACGGAACAGAGTTCCACAGGCGTGCAGTTCTAAGAAAGAAAGTTTGCACATGTATAAACTAATCATAGTTAAAAGTGGTTTATTTTTATAACTTTCTTATGTATTTGTGGGGTTAGCTCTAATGGTAGCAAACGTGGCTGGCCTACTAAATGAGGGAACGAGACTGGAGCGCTAAATGTTTTGGTTTCAATTCTAGCTGATGGCACCCAAGTCATTTTTGTTTTAACTTTTGAAATCAGTACAATATATGTATATATATATTCAATAGAGAATTGGCTCTATAATAATAAATAAAAAATCTGCATGGATTAAAATATACTTTTTTTTTTGTTTTGTTTTCACAGTGATCACCACTTATCAAGGCCCGGAAGCCACTCAGGGATAAGGGTTATTGCAAGTACATTACGTTAGTGTGGAGATTTGATGAAGTGTTTACTTAAGGAGGCGGTTCATTAGGAATTTGTTAACGTTGGACTTGAAGACATCCAAGTTGTAGTCAGGTGGGAAGCAGGCAGATGGAACAGAGTTCCACAGGCGTGCAGTTCTAAGAAAGAAGTTTTGTTCATGGAATCCACGTTTTGATTTAGGCACAGATATAGAGTGGGGGAAATTTTTCACAGTGGATTCAGCTAGACGGGTGTTTTTCGTGAAAGATTGGCGAGGGGGGACCAGAGATTGGAGTTCAGACCTGCACCTGCCATGGAAATAACGATAAAACAAGGATAGGCTCGCAACATCTCTTCTGTGAGAGAGAGGTTGCAGGGTAGAGAAAAGGGCATCCCTCACTAAGCCACGAAGTCTATTTTGTACTCTGTCAAGGCAGGATAGACTGTTTTTAGCAGCTCCTGCCCAGATATGGCAGCAGTATTCCATCCTTGGACGTACTTGGCTTAAGTATATTTTACGACCGACAAGATCGGACACCATCTACTGGTCTTTAATAAAATTCACAGTCATTTCTTCAATCCAACAATATATGTTACAAATAAACTTCAGTCCACTGCATCACTCAATAAGTCCCATACCTGATATATAGATGCCGTCATTACTAAAAGAATTCATATAATTTTGATAAAGTACTAACCTTCAAATAGGCATTTGCCAAATTTAAGCAAAATCAGATTATTAGTTTACAAATTAGATTTGAAATGAAGCTACTGGTGCCAATTTTAAACACAATGAATAAAATCAGAATTTTGTAAGTTGATAAGATAATTCTTTTCTCATGGGAAAATATTGTTTTATAGAAAGCAATGATTTTGTGCTTGTTATTTGAGTAATATTAATTTGGAAACAATGGTAAAGCAGTTATATGTTAATTGAAAATGTATCATATAGGCACAAATGATGCTGAACATTCAAATCGTCTAAATTTTGCAGTTGTCCAAGAATCCATAGAAAAGTCAGCAAACTAGTTGCATGAGAAAGCATGGAATCTATAAGATAAATCTCACCTGTCTGTTTAAATGTATGTATGTATGTATGTATGTTTGTATGTCTGCCTAAAACATTCGACAGAGGTGACGTATTTTCACAAGATAAGTATTGCTTTGAAGCTTGACCCTTCGGATGACAAATATCGAAAAATTGGCTAAAAACATTAATTCCTTCACCCTCAACTGGGCACTTTTCTTCAAGGAGGTGGGGTCGCTGTTTTTGCTGATATTTTTGAAAGTCATCCCCTCTTTTCGGTTGACTAGCCTTAATTTAAACTGTCGCCACTTCCAGTTTGGTGATGGTCACAACGGCAAAGATGTTATGTTTTTTTTTTCACATTCTTTTCCTTCTTTGCAGCATGGGCAACCTACTACCACTTTTTTTTTTTTGCTCAACACACACCTCCAAACACCCAGGCTAGTCACTAATAAAATTCACAACTCTTTCTGCAGTCCAACCATATTTGATACAACTAAACTACAGCTGATTTTTTATATTACTTGTTTTGAACGGACTATTGTTCTCATTTTGAGTGTTATTTGTGCAACGTTTCAGTCAGTGTTGCCTTCGATCTTTGTCTGGCATGTTGGTTATTATCTTGGAAAAGAAAGGATAAAAGTTGTAGCTCCGTAAATGGTTTTGTATTCTTGGTGTGGTTTTTTGTTTCTTAACCATGATTTCGTAAATGTGAAAAAAAATTATGGTTGACAAAGGGGAAGCAACTCTAAAGTTCAACAGGGGATTATCTCCCTTTAATCATTGAAATTTTTAAAGAGGGTTGTACTAATTTTTGAAACGTTGCACAAATAACACTCAAGATGAGAAGAATAGTCCGATCAAAACAAGTTAATATAAACGATCAGCCCTCATCTAAAAAATTCAAAACTATGGCTGATATGTCTACTATCATTCTTTCATAAATATCTAACAGTCTTTGTTTTATTGCTGTTCAATGAGATTTTAGTATTTGTCTCATCAGTAGAAGATATGATTGTGAATTGGCTTCATACTCACCAAATCATAACCTCATATTCATATTATTTGGAATCTTTGAACTACTGTTCTCATCTTGAGCGTCATTTTCACAACATTTCAGTTGATGTAACCTCCGACCTTCTTCAGGTTTATCGCGTCAAACTTGAGAATTTTGAAGGTTCAATCCTTAGTGTGGGCAACCGAAAAATACAATTGCATTTTACTTAGCACCTCTATCCAGTCATGGCTGATGAAACTTTAGAAGGAAAATAATTTATTTAAGTGGATAGTTTATATATATATGTTTTTTAATCCATTTTCACTCTAAACAAGGTACAGTGCCACTTTGATGTAGGGGTCTACTCTCGAGGACATAAGTTGCAGGGATACTATGTAGGGTGTTGAGTAGCAAGATGTCTGTTCACATTACACTTGAACTTCTACATGTCAGTACAGTTGGGAAAACAGGAACCCGGAAGGGAGTTACAGAGTCTAGCACTTCTGGGGAAGAAACTATTAGAGTAGAAGACTTTCTTACATCTGGGGATCTCTACTGTGAAGGGGTGGGATTTTGCTGCTTGTCGGGAGATATTTACGTTGAGGGGGTAGAATGGCTTGTAGTTCATCAGAGCATCCTCCATTAAAATATTTGTAGAACAGGCAAAGGGATGGATTATTTCATCAATGGGACAGAGGTTGAAACCTAGATGATAGTTCAGGTTGGCAACTCTCTTTTGAACCCTGTCCAGGAGCAAGAGATTAGTAGCAGATGCACCAGCCAAAATGTGACAACAATACTCCATACATGGGCAAATGGTTGCTTTGTAGAAGTACAGGATACTTTCAGACATAAGTAACTTTCTAGCACGGTAGAGAGAGCCCACCTTTCTCGCATATTGGATAGACATTTATTATCTATAGTTTATACCTATATTTTATATTACGTCTACATTGAATAGATACTGAGTAGGCATACTTTGCATCTATATTAAAAATTATATCTATATTAAGTAGATACTCTTTGTTTCTTTCTCTTATGTAGTGTTGCTTGTTTTGCATGGAAGCTAAAATCTAAAATTCTAATTTCATTTTGAATCATACTTTAACTCTTTATATTATTATTCCTATTCTGCAGATGTATTTATTAATTTTTTGACCATATTTTATTCCTCCTTTGAATCTAATTAATAGATACTAATCTAAAACTTACACCCCATGCTTTAGACTTACCCCCCCCCCCACACACACACACACACACTCTTTTCCATTTATAAAAAGAGGGGAACCATATCTTTCAATTTTATCTAAATTTTTTTTTTTTTTTTTTTTTCATGGAAGTGTATAACTTTTTGACAGATACTTATCTTTAGAACTAATTCAATTAATCCTAATTACCTATGCAGAGGTGTGGAAATACCTGGTTTAGAACCCAGGTGCGGGCTACTTCTGTAGATGCTGATGGACCTGTACATCTCGTCAGGTCATCCATCTAGGAGAAAGAAAACCCTGTTCTATGAATCTTGTACATCTTGGCGTCAAACAAAAAGGAAAAGAAGGCCTTCTTAGTCCTGGTTGACAACTTTCCTAGAACTGGTGACTCAAACAAATTATCGGTTTGCAAACCTAAACTGCTTAAGTAGTAGGTAGACTCTGTCTATCACCTGGCTTTAATACTCCTTTGCAATACATACTCCCAAAGTTAAATTGTACCCAGAGAGGAATGTGTCAATTAACAATCTGAATATGAAACTAAGATTTGTTTTCAATTATAAATATTGTAATTGTTTAGAAGCAATTTGAACCATTAAAAGAAAGCTGTTAGAAGCAATGCTAATTTTTTTTTTATTTAAAATTTAAAAAAATGTGCGTTGTATGGTTTTTAACGGCTTTATTATTAATATTTCAAATTTAAATTTTGTAGTTTATGGTGTTGTTGCATTATAAGTGGATATCAAAAAAAATGCATAAATTGTCAAATTTAATAAAAAGAGCCAAAATTTAAGAAAAATGATCAAATAGCAGAACTGCATGAACTATTTTTTACAAAAAATAACTTTGTTATTATTGAATATTCTCGATGAAAAATTTTCTAATTTGAAATTACAGTTTACAAGGGAGATAAGTCAGTTTTTCATATGGAATTGGTTGCAATAAAAAAAATAGTAAAATTGCATTGTTCAATAAAGTTTATTTTTTACTTCTAATTATTTTTTTATTTGATGATTATTCGTAATTTTTGGATTTGTTTTTACTTATTTTGACATGGCATGTCAGTACATAATAGTATTTTTACATAAAATGCATTTTTTTCTTAAATAAAAGGAACTGTGTGTGTGTGTGTGTGTGTGAGAGAGAAAGAGAGAGAACGAGAGAGAGTTCTCTATGGACTCGAAAACGGCTGGGCCGATTTTTATGAAATTTCGAATAAAGATACTTTATGTGCCTGGCAGTGTTCTTGGATAGGTTTTGTATTGGAATGTCTTTTGATAAGTAATGATAATTGAAATAATCCGATAAAAGTAGGAACAGGAGATTTTGACCAAAGTAAACACCTTACACAGCCTAACATCACAAGTGCACTTGAAAAGTTTTATTACCACACAAGCCGAAAATCTCAACATATAAAATCAATAGTAGGTTCTTTGATATGACAGGAGTGCGTTCGAAATGAATGTTTCTGTTTAAAGCATAGTTGCATCATGATACTTGATTTCTCCATTTTAAACTTAAATTCAATCCATTATCACTACGCAGCCAATAAGGCCAGGCATATAAAATCAACAGTAGGTTCTTTAATATGACAGGGGCGCGTTCGAAATGAATGTTTCTGTTTAGAGCACAATTGAAGCATGATACTTGACTTATGCATTTTAAACTTTAATTCAAGCCACTATGTATAAAAAATAATTTTATAAAATCAATAGTACGTTCTCAATGTATTGTGGACTAAGTCACTGGGGGGATGCATGTGAAGCTTCCTCCCAGTACACTGTGACGGATCCCCAATTAGAGTAGGCATTCAATAAATTTGATTGAAAATCAGGCAATTTCAATGTGACAATAAAAATATGGGAGTGTGGAACATTCATTGATCATCATTCAATTCTGGGCAACGTCAGGTCCCTGCTACTGCTAGTCTAATTATAATGTACAAGCACCTAGTTGCTTTATCATTAGTCTCTAGCTTGATAAACTCTTTCAGTGGTTTTCTAAAACTTATTTCTTTTATAGAATAATTTGAACGATGACGTTTCTGGAAGCAGTCAGTTGTCACGAAAAGTCAGCCCAAGCAGCACAGACCGTTTATTGCTCCATTTGATGGATTTAATTGATAAATATTGGAATGGTGCACAGTCTTTACACAGAAACACGAAATTCAAATGTAAGTGGATTTTTTATTCATTTATTAGCTCACGGGGACACACGTTGCATGGAAAGAAATGATATGAGAATGATATGATAGATGTATGATGTGAGTCTTAAATTTTATAATCATTTTCGAGTGCTAGTATGGAGCACAGGATGGAGCAGGTGCTAGTATGATTGCAAAAGTCAGGAGTGGATGGAGTTTGCTCAGGAAACTTTTTTCTTTCTTTTTTTACACAGGAATCACCACTTATCAAGGCCCGGAGGCCACTCGAGGATAAGGGTTAATGGGTATCAATGTGATTATGGCGTAGTAAACATAAGTAATGGAAATTTTGTAAATTGGATTACTTAGAGGGACGGTTCATCAAGAACTTGTTTACATTGGACTTGAAGATAACCAGATTGTAGTCAGCTGGAAAGCAAGCAAACAGAAGAGAGTTCCACAGGCATGCAGTTCTAAGAAAGAAACTTTGTTCATGGAACTTTTGCCATTACTAACCATTACGACTGTCGACCAAGGGACAAGTCTATTAAGCAGGGGTATGCAGTGTGATGATATATTGAAGTGAAACCTGTACGGCATAGAGAGAAATCGTATGTCAGATGTATGATATGAGTTTTCAAGACAGACTTACCTCTGATGACCTTAGAGGAAGATTAAATCTGGATGGTATAGGAAGACGTGTGTAGAACATGAGACTCCATTTGTATAGGCTTGCTGGAAGAATGGACGAGAGTTTTTGGGTTAGTAGTTGTAGAACAGTTGGGGTAGCTGGTCCAGTTCAGGGAAAGCTAAGGAAAACTTGTGAGGAAATGATAAAAATAGACATGAAAAAAAGAGGGACAAACAAAGACCTGATCAGAGATAGGTCAATTTGGAAGTCAATTTCGTTTAAGCCATTCAACACATGCTAGCATGTAAAACGGACGTTAAATTGGAATAGGATGAGTTTATCATTATTTGTAAACAAATTATATAAAAGTTTTGTATTTGTTTCCCATGATGTATAGTGGGAGATGTTTTTAGAATAGGAGGTGTTGATGGTATGGCCACTTTGAAAGAATGAGTGAGAGTTCTTGGATTAGTAGATGTAGACCAGTTGAGGTAGCAAGTTCAGTTTATAGTGAAAGACCAAGGAAAACATTGGAAGATGTGATAAAAATGGAAATAAATAAATGTAATGTTGTGACCCTTTGGGCTGTTATCATAGTGTAGTATCTGTGTTAACTGTGGCAAGCAGGGTCAAGGGTCAAAACATTACTACTATTATTATTATTAATTGAGTCGAGTGATGGCGGGTTGCTGGATCAATCATTATGATTAGAAAAATAAACAATTAGACTGGGAAAAATTGATTGACAGCTGAAATAATAATATTGCTACAAAGGAATGTGAAAATAGAAAATAGACGTAAACATGATTTTGGTTTGCATAAACAAATAACTAGATTGAGGTTACATCAGCTGTTGGCCTGAGACACGTAATGAGATGTAGATTTGGGGAGATTCTAGTCAGTCGTTAGTTGGACATCAGAGAGAATGGATGACTCAAAAGGGGAGTTGGTCTCTTCATGACACGGGGAGCGGTGTTTCCTCAGGCAGTCAAGATGTAAAGACGTTGTAATCTTTGATGATATCAGCTGAAATCATGAAAATAATTCAGGTATGTGCTGTGTTATTTACACCTGTTAAAAAGAACTGTTTGTCTACAACTGTTTCGATATGTCCACATCAATCGTTTCTTTGTTGCATAAATGTTAAAATATACACACTAGACAATCAACTAAATGATACGACGTATATAGATACACGCATTTATACGTACATGAATATACAGATAAAATATAAACCCCACTATTCAACATGTACGCTGTTATAGAACATAATCATATACACGCACAATGTAACATAGAGACTTTGCTTGGTTAGATTTTTTTCTTATCAAGGCCCAAAGGTCACTTGAGGATGAGGATTAATGAGTGTTAGGAGGTCAGTGAAACAACTCCGGAGTTCGACAAGGCTGTGTTCTCTGACCGACGCTGTTCAACTACGTCATTGACTGGATAACCTTCACAGCGCTTGAAAGTTTTCCTGGCGTCACAGCGGGGACCAATCTTAAACTAACGGACCTTGACTACGTCGATGACATTGCCATTCTTGGTGACGTCTTCGATCAAATCTAACGGGGCGTTAACACGATGCAATCCACTGCGGCTGAAGTTGACATGAAAATAAATGCACAGAAAACAAAGCTTCTGATTGCAGGATTCCTTCTGACCGAAAAACATCTTATAACTCTCAATGGGGATACCCTTGAAGAGGTTGACCGGTTCAAATACCTTGGCTCCATTATTACAGCAACAGGCCAAAGCGAAGAAGACAGCCACAATCGCATCAACAACGCTCGTCTTGCCTTCAACCGCCTTCACAGCTGTCTTTGGTTCCGACATGAAATCACCTTGAGAATGAAGATCAGGATCTATCAAGCTCTCGTCCGCACCATCCTCCTGTATGGTTGTGAAACGTAGCCTATGCGGGTCGCTGATCAGTGTAAACTTGAAGTGTTTGATCATCAGTGCCTACGCCGCATCCTTCGGGTTCGCTGGCAGCAATTTGTCACCAACACTGATGTCCGCGCGCACTGCAAGACGTCCTCTCTGCCCCAAACCATCCGCTTGAGGAGACTACGTTGATTTGGCCATGCCTTTCGTCAACAGCCGACTGATTTCATCCGCCAAGCCTTTGACCCGCCTCCACTACAGGGCTGGAAGAAGCGACGCGGAGGACAGCTGAAGACCTGGATCAGGATGGTGAAGGAAAACTCTGAGCTGATTCTGGGCCCTCAACTCTACGGAATACGATGCTGGAATTGGGAATGGCTCTCGCTAATGGCTACTGCGGCGTCGGATTGTCGGACGTGTTCAACCTAAATTCGAGATGCAGCTAACTCAGCAGGTGGATCCGGCTCAACCGTTCCGCGGTGATAGCCAAAACAAACAAACAAACAACAGTGAAACAACACTATAATAATCGGTAGTGGTGGAATTTGATTATTTAAGAGGACGGCTCAACAAGAACTTGTTTACATTGGACTTGAAAATAACCATGCTGTACTCAGCTGGAAAGCAGCCCCACGATATGGACAGTTCTAGGAAAAAAACTTTGTTCATAGAATTTGCGTTTAGTTTTAGGCATAGATAGAGAGTAGAGGAAATTGTTTGACAGTGATTATAGCTAGACAAATGTATGTTGTGAATGTTTTGCAGACAAAACCATGAATTAAAGTTCAATCGAGCACTTGTCATGAAAATAATGATAGAGCAGAGATGGACTTCTTATCTCTATTCTGTGAGAAAGAGGAGGAAAAGAGGGCAAGAGTTTTTGTGTTAGTAGATGTAGATTCTGAACCTGGTTTTACACTCTGTCAAGGCAGGAAAAGGTGCACTGAACAGCTCTGGCCCAGATGTATGAAGAGTACTTGAATTGGAAGCCATGTTTAGTTTCAGAACAGTTTCCAATGGTTAGTTGGTAACTGGTTCTTGGTAGACAGTTGTTTTGTTCAGGTTCCTGACTTTATAATTTTGTAGCCACAGAGAAAAAGATTCTTCCCATGTTGACACGAAGAAAACATATGCAAGATTGCTAAAGAAAAGGTTTAATTTTTATGGAGCAATTCTGGTTTCTGATTGGTTGGTAACAGAACGTGAATTAATTTGATTTGTCAGTTTCTAGCAGCATTGTTTATAAATAGAATCTCCCAACTGTAAGAGACCATACCCCCATTATGAATCAAAAATATTGCAACAATCTTAGTAAGTATTTAGCTTTTATCAGAAACATGGAATTAAAATGTAGATAATCAGGTTTAATTACATGTCTCAGCATACTATATACCCATGCGCAAATAAATACACAAATCTGGACACGATGCAGTATCATCACCTTTAACCAAGCGTTTTTAAAGTGAAGACTTTGTTGGTTGTATCATGCTGTGTGCCATAATGTAGGAGAGTTTATCCACAAAGCAATAGCTCCAGAATGCCGGTGTCCCTCAGGGGTCCATCCTGGGCCCAACTCTTTTCCTGATCTACATTAATGATCTTCCAAATCACATCCTTACATCATTTGTAGACATTTATGCTGACGACACTACCATTTATGGTTGCACATCTAAGACAGTAAACGACCAAGTTCTCTCCAATTCTCTCTCCTCTGATCTTGAGCACGTAGTACAATGGGGAAAGGAGTGACTGGTTACTTTTAATGCATCTAAAACCAAGCTTCTCTCTTTACATCATCAACATTCTAATCCACATTTGGCATCAATTGAAATGAATGGCTCTCGTGTTCAGGAGGCCTCAAGTTTTGACAAGCTTCTGGTCTTGACCATTACTCCTGATCTTAAATGGAACACGTACATCAAATCTGTTGCCAAGGCCGCTGGAAAAATGGTGGGATCTTTCTATCGATCTGGTAAATATCTCACTGCTGATACTATTCTCTATCTATATAAGAGCCAGGTACGTCCAAAGATGGAATACTGTTGCCACATCTGGGCAGGAGCTGCTAGAAAGGACTTGTCCTGCCTTGATAGAGTTCAAAATAGACTTCGTAGCCTCGTAGGAGATGTCCTTTTCTCTTCGCTGCAACCTCTATCTCACAGAAGAGATGTTGCGAGTTTGTCTCTGATGTATCGTTATTTTCATGGAAAGTGTTCGACTGAGCTTCAATCTATGGTCCCCCCTCGCCAAACTTTCACAAGAAACACTCGTCTAGCTGTAAACACTATCAATAATTCCCCCCCACTCTTTATCGGTGCCTAAACCTAAACGTAGATTCCATGAACAAAGCTTCTTTCTTAGAACTGCACGCCTATGGAATTGTCTTCCGTTTTCCTGCTTTCCGGCTGACTACAATATGGTTGTGTTCAAGTCTAAAGTAAATAAGTTCTTGATGAGCCGTTCCATATAAGTTATCAAATTTACCAAATTTTCATTACTAATGATTACTATATTGTCCAATTTCTACAGTACACTCTTTAACCCTTATCCTTGAGTGGCCTCTGGGCCTTGATAATGTGGTGATGCCTATGTAAAAAAAAAAAAAAAAATGTTGGCGAAGACACCCGGGAGGCCAACTGAAACTATGATTATACACCAATGTTGAATCTACCTCCGATCTACAGTGTTTGCCGCTGGTGCATGAACTGACTGCCCATTACTGTCTTGGCCACTGTGAACTATTATCTGTAGTTTGCATTCATCCAGGAAACTGTGTATTCTATAGGGGAAGCCAGCTCAACCCATTCTTGATGACTGCTGCCAATGTCATTCTATACAGATGCAACTCACTATGGCTGGTTAAAGTATCTATTAGTGATTCCAATGTTTTTCCCGATTCCGATACAATTACCGATTCTCTACTATATTCCCAATTCCAATAGAATTAAAGATTCTGATTCCAATTCTTTATAAATCTCGAAATATTTAACTATAAAATCATTATTTTGTCCTGATTACCGTAAAAATCACATATTAAATGTGCGTATATTTTCTTAAGTGTAAAAACACACTTGTGTGTTGGGGTTATCTATAGATTTTAGTTTTATTGGAAGTTTAAATCAATAAATATTTTTATTGTATTATTGCTACCAACAGTGGAAGATTTTTTTTTTAAAAACAAAATCAAATAAAAAAAAGATAATTAAAGGAATCGTTTTTGGCATCGAAATATAGGCACAAATTTTTCTGATTCCGATATCCCAAAAAGTTCCGATTCCCGATTCAGATTAATGGTCCCAATACTAGTATATATATTGATCCGTCACATATGCTTTTTACAGATGCATAAACTCTGTTTAATTTGTTTTTTCTTTACAGCATTGGCAAAGAGTCTTATCGAAAAACATTGTGATAACTACAACCACCAGTCATATGAAGGGTTACTAGAACAAATCCAAACATTGACGAATCAGAAAGAAGAATTGATACGGACATTCCATTCTTCAGATGCTTCATCAGATCGCTGTGTAAAGCTTGAGAATTCTTTGAAGATGGCATACCAGAATTTGGTAAGTTTTAAACTTTCCTCACTACTTTCCTTGTAATATTAGTTACTTGGAGTACATTTATGAGTTATTTCCCTTCTTCAGGCATATTGTGTTGGACTTAATCCGTTACACCACAGGCCCTTGCAGAAAGACCTGTGACATAATGGATAAAGATTAGGTAAAATTCAGTTGTAAAGTTACAGTCTTTTAGAGGTTGAAGGTTTAATCCTCAGTGCAGGCGACACTCAAAATACAATCTGTGAATTACTTGAAACTTCTACCCAGTCATGGCTGACAGAACGAGAGCATGTTATACTCATGGATTAAATAAAAGGTTCTGTTCAAAATTCTGTGCAGATTACCGAGTTCAACAGAAAGATTTCTGTTTAAATTGTATTAAATGCTGTACTAAGTCTGATCGTCATTATCGCCCAACGTGTGTTGCTTACATTTCTGGAATTTTGAGTTAAGTATTGATTATTTGGATTTTTTTATCCTTTATTTCAATTATATATATATAGTCGAAGTACAACAGAATTGTAATAGTTTAAAAGCGAAGTGGGGCATTTTTTTTTTTTTTAAACCTTATAAAAAAAAAGATCGACTATAATGTAAAAAGAAACAGGATCGACTAAAAGTAAGAAAAATAAATTGAAAATTTTCTCTTTCTCCCCCTTTTAGTCGATCTTTTTCCTTTTCAATTTATTTTTCTTACTTTTAGTCGATCCTGTTTCTTTTTACATTATAGTCGATCTTTTTTTTTATAAGGTTTAAAAAAAAAAAATGCCCCACTTCGCTTTTAATATATATATATATATATATATATATATATATATATATATATATAGTTATCCACATACAGTACTGTTTCATTGTATCACAACTTACAACCATCACGTTGATAGTTGGTAGTTCTAACCTCTGGTTCATGAGATCGGTGCTCGTAAATGGCCTCAACAAATATCCATCAAATAAACACTCGCCCACCACTTTTTTACAGTGTTTAAGCTGATTTTTTATTTACAAACAAACAAACAAACAAACAGCGAGATGTATCTACATAAAATTTTATGCAAATATTTTGAGTATTTACTTCAACAGTGTTCAATATGTAAATAGAGCTAGGTAGTAAGTTTCTATTTGCTTGACTCTCCACGAAGGCAGAGTTAGATACAAGGTTAGTTTTTAATGTGATGAAAATCCAGCTCATCAAAAAAGGGAAAATTTTCTTAATCTAGAAGGATTTATCCTCTACTGATCGAGGACAGAAAAGGTGAAGTGAACTCAAGAGACACAAGAGCTATTTTATGCTCTGGTGCAGAATCATTATCCTTGAGCGTACAGACATTCAAGGATCCAAAAGAAAATTTTCTTTTGCGGTTATGTTGTCATATTTTATTGTTCTGATTGCCGAAGTGGATAACCAGACAGCTGAAGCAGGTTGCCAAGTTTTGGGGCAAGCAAGCAATGTTTAGGCCTCCTTTTATTGCCCTCTCTCCAGCATAGAAAAGCAGTGCTAATCCTGGAAAAGGCTGCTTTGTCACTAATGGAGGACACGAACTGCACAATTGCTCACAGGTTTGTGCTAGAACGGCCATCTACCATCAGCCTGTTACTGTGCAGAGCTCCAGCTAGAGACTTTGAGTAATACCCTTTACGTGTCTCCGTTGCCTTCACTCCATCGCCAGTGAACTGTTGCAAGGACATAGTGAGGTTATTCAAAAACAAAACAAACAAACCATGTTTAGTTGTCAGAAACCCACATAAATGGTTTGATTAAAGTGGTGAAGGCTTGTGTAGCGCCGTCCACATTTTTTTTAGCTATTAACCAAGTAGATGCAAATAATTGCCACAGAAACAGTAGACAACAGGCTTTATGTTTTACATTAGAGTTTCTTTCTCCTAAATATATATCTTAACAGAGATTAAAGAATACATTTCTCCTAGTGATCTAAATATGTCCCCACTGATAATAATTTTTTCTTTCATTTAATTATATAGGGTCGAATCATTGGTTACGAGCACCAATTATAATAAAACCATGTGCCACCTCACTCACTAAAATTGCTGCTGACACCAAACACTGTTTTTATGGTCTTCTTTTTCATCTTCTGTTTTGGCTGTGTTGTCATTTCTCACATTGGCGGCTACTAAGAGTGTGCGTATGGGTTCACAAGTATATAAAAATAAAATAAAACCACTCAAAATAAAACACAGAAAACACATTTTTGCAGATGTCATTGGATTCTGGGTGCATGTATGACACCATCATGGGAAACGTTTGTCAAGGCCTCTTTGTTGTCAGTTGATCAATTTATCTCCCCAATGGCTCTGAACTATAATCTACATTCTACTGTCAAACTCATAACTCCCCTTTGCTGTATCTGTCACCAACCATGACAAAGCAAAGATTATTTCTGTCATGAACTGTCGCAAAAACCTACTGCCATATCTAAAACTTCCCATAAAATAACTCTAAAATATTTATCCAGTCCGTAAAATAACTCTAAAATATACATCCAGTTTGTAAAATAACTAAATATATATCCGGTCCTTTGGTCGCATTTATTGCTGCACCTTGACCAACAATCCCATGTCAGTTTCCTTTTGTGTGCCTTTGTGAACAACTTCCTATCTATTGTTCTGCCGATAAACCCATTTCCTCTTTCTTTTGTCATACTTCTTTTTTTCTCTTTCTTCCCTTCTTCCCGGCACTTTGTATGGACCTTTTTTATGAGAAGGTGCAGCAAACTAAGTATTATGTTATCCGTTTGATGCACAGTTAGGAATTAGTATAGATTAGTATTTAATGCAAAAGTGAGCATAACTTTAATCATATTCAACCATCAGTTTGATATAGAGTACTCATTCTAATTCAATGGGCTATAACTTTTGTTAAACAGTCTAGTATTCATCTATTTATCCAACTGGAGGTTCGTTGGACATGTTTATACAACTGTAGGTGGTTGCAATACAGAACTGGGCCCAATCTAGGAAGCTACAACTTCTAAAGCAGGGAGTCAGAACTAACTTTGTGGTTAAGGTACACACCACGAATCCACCAAACCATAACAATGTTATTCCTCTGTATTTCTCGAGCACCATGGACATAGCTTTTGTAAACTTTTTTTTTTTTTACATGAGCATCACCACTTATCAAGGTCAAGAGGCCACTCGAGGATAAGGGTTAAAGTGTGTACAGTAGAAATTGGACAATATAATCGACCTCGAATAACAAATGAGCATGAATAACATTTGAATGTTTTAATTAGTGGTGGGAAGATTAATCAGAATTGGGAATCGGAAAATAAATTTCCGATGCCAAAAACGATTCCTTTAATTATCATTTTATTTGAGTTTGTTTAAAACAAAATCTTCCACTGCTGGTAGTAATAATGAAATAATAAATATTTATTGATTTTAAACTACCAGTAAAACTAAAATCTATAGATCACCCCCTCCCCTCCCCCACAAGTGTGTTTAAAGTTTGAAAAAATACATGCTCATTTGACATGTGTTTTTATAGTAATTAAGGAAAAACAACAATTTTATAGTTAAATATTAAGAAATTTATAAAGAATTAGAATTGGTAATTGTATTGGAATCGGAAAAAATATTGAAATCGTCCCATCACTAGTTTTAATATTAATTTCATTTCATTTACAGGAAAAGGTACATGGTGAGTTAGAACAATCTGCTGAAGAAAACAAATTTCTGCGACAGAAACTAAAAAATATCGAAGTTAAATCTACGCCAGGAAGTTATTCGTCAGTAGATTTGATTCAGTTTGGTAAGAATTGGTTTCTTTTTTTTTTTTTTTACTATGCATCAAAGCATCTCTATAATGTCTATTGGTCTTCTTTTTTTTTTTTTTTTCCACTTATCAAGTCTGAAGATCACTTCAGGATAAGTTAATGAGTGTACAGTGGTCAAGGGGAACGTGTCAGTCATCTTTAGTTGTGGAAATTTGGTAAATTGGATTACTTAAGGGGATGGCTCATCAAGAATTTGTTCACATTGGACTTGAAGACAACCATATTGTAGTCAGCTGGAAAGCAGAAAAACGGAAGACAATTCCATAGGCGTGCAGTTCTAAGAAGGAAGCTTTGTTAATGAAATCTATGTTTAGGTTTAGGCACAGATAAAGAGTGGGAGAAATTATTGATAGTGGTTTTAGCTAGATGAATGTTTTTTGTGAAAGTCAGTACTGGGGGGACCATAGATTGGAGCTCAGACAAGTACTTGCCATGAAAATAACTATAAAGCAGATACATGCTCGCAACGTCTGTTCTGTGGGAAAGAGGTTGCAGGGAAGAGAAAAGGGCATCCCCCACTAGGCTACGAAGTCTATTTTGAACTCTGTCAAGGTAAGATAAACTGCTTCTAGCAACTCCTGCCCAGTACTCCATCCTTGGACATACTTATCTCTTATACAGGTAGAGAATTGCATCAGCAGTGAGATATCTACTGAAGCGGTAGAATGATCCCACCATTTTCCCAGCAGCCCTGGCAATGGATTTGATGTACGTGTTCCATCTCAGATCAGGAGTAAAGGTCAGACCTAGAAGTTTGTCAAAACATGGAGCCTCCCAAAGATGAGAGCCATTCATTTCGATTGATGCCAGACAGGGATCAGAGCATTGATGATGGAAAGATAGAAGCTTGGTCTTAGATGCATTAAAATTAACCAGCCACCTCTTTCCCCATTGCACCACATTAAGATCAGAGGAGAGAGAATCAGAGAGAACTCAGTCGTTTATGGCCTTTGAACTGTTGCCATAGATTGTCTGTCACACGTAAGTTTGAAAAAAAATTTTCTTTAATTTTTATTCATTGCGGACTATTATCCTCATCTTTTTCTTAGTTGTTTCATGACGTTTCAGCCAACTATTCCTCTGGCCTTCGTTAGGTGGTAACTGCGACAGGATAGGAACTCTAAATCTCCTGACTGCATCTGCTGCAATTACTGCCTTCTGTAGTTATTGTCATCTCATCACGTTTCTGGCCAATGTGAAACGTGGTGAAACAATTAAGAAAAAGTTGAGGATAATAGTCCGCAATAAATAAAAATTAATAAATAATACTCATCTCAATAATGAATTCCAATTAAATAGTAAAATTTTCTTTGTTCTGTCATACTTAAGTTTGAAATAAAATTTTCTTTGGTCTGTCATGTTTAAGTTTGAAATCACATTTTTAGAAGCATCCACGTGTAGTGTCATGAGCGGCTCATTATTTGTCTCTGGTAGATGATATGGACAGCAGCTCATCACCTAAATAACTGTTGTGTTGATAATTCATAGCAGTAGCAACTGTCTATATCTCTTTGCAATTACATCTATTACTAGTTGTAGAAAACGGAAGCAGAGTTGTTGTGGTAGTAGCTGTAGCTTGTGTTTTGTAGTGGCTGAATAAGTGTAGCAGTCTACATATTAATATCAGAAAATTAATACAACGTACTCATTTTAGAGTTTAAAAAAATTAATACAACATACTCATTTTAGAGTTAAAAAAAATTAATACAACATACTCATTTTAGAGTTAAAAAAAATTAATACAACATACTCATTTTAGAGTTAAAAAAAATTAATACAACATACTCATTTTAGAGTTAAAAAAAATTAATACAACATACTCATTTTAGAGTTACAGGTTTATTTCTTTACCTAACATTACTTCACAGATAATTATTGAAACCATATTATATTCATTTTGTGTTTTTTTTTGTCCCAATTTGGAGGTAAGAGTCATGGCAAGTAACACCCAATGTGAGAGCCCATCATTCAAACTCCTTGTCTTAACATTCACAGTAAACATAAATTGGAACAAATACATTGAGGACATTGCTAAGGCTGCTGCAAAGAAGGTGGGATCCTTTTACTGTGCTAGAAAATTACTTATATATCAAAGAGTATCCTATATCTTTACAAAGCCACAATTTGCCCACATATAGAGTATTGTTGTCACATTTGAGCTGGTAAATATACAGCTAGTCTTTCACTATTAGACAGAGTTTGAAAAATAGTCTCAAATCCGATAGGCCCTGTCATGGCAATGTTGTATCCCTGTGTTTGTTTTACAAGTATTTTAATAGGATGTGCTCTGATGAACTCATAGCACTTGTGCCCCTTGATGCACATACTCTGACTAACCCAACAAGCAGCAAATTACCACCCTTTCACTGCGGATGTCTCTAGATGTTGGAAAACCTTCTACTTTAATAGTTTCTTTCCTCGGACTGATAAATTTTGGGAATTCCCTCCCTGTTTCCTGCTTCCTTGACTTAAATATAAAAGTCTAAATGTAATTTAAACAGACATCTTGCTTCTCAACTCCCCACAGTCCCCTGTTAGATATAATCTCAAATAGTAGTCACTAGACATCAGAATCCAAGCTCAGCAGTGACATGCAGAGGACTTTTTCAGGGCAGGTGCTCAAGTGAAAAAAAAGATGGCAAACATATAATAATGAACATGTCTCGCTGGGGCACAGGTTTATAATACATTCCTCTGAAAAGGTAACTTTCAAAACAGGAGTAAAAGAGGAAGGTGCTTGGGCACCATTAGCACCCACCCTCTCTACATGTCCCTGAATCCCATGCAAACAAGGCAATCAGACTATAGCAGATATCTAAAAAAGAGCATTCACTTGATTCCATTTCTCTAAACAGTTTACAGGTGGTCAATGTTCTGAGCAAGATTGGAGGTACAGACTGATTCGAAGTGCGGCTGCTGCGCAATAATTTTAAATAGATAGTTGGAGAGCGGCTTAACAATTTTTCTCAACTTCTTTCAGGATGCTTAATCACAGAATCTACACGACTCCTCCAGTCTGGGCAGTCCTGTGGGCATTTCCCAACAAGGGCGCCTCAGGCGATGAGCAATAAACAAATCCCTTTTCAGAGAGAAGGTAAAGCCTAAGAGGTTGGACCTCTTAAGACTAAACGGAATCATACTTCAGCCTGACAAAAGAAAAAACACTGTTGGACTGATTAACGAGGACATATTTCTGACTGGTACAGATGTGACAACACCACCAATCAAACTGTGCCAGGTACAAACGTACAGACTATAATCAAATATATATATATATTTTTTTTTTTTTTTTTTTTACTTTTCACAGTACAGAATAGTTAGGAAAAAAACTCTCTTTGCATCTTAAGAATGGATTTCTATATACCAACATTATTTTAGCATGGTCCATATTTTGCACGAGTACTGATAATTTCAACATTTTGTTTATCTTGTCATTTTTCAGGACACTCGACAACAGAATCCGCACGGCTCCTCCAGCTGTCTCAATCTTGCATGATTGCTTGCATATCCTTTATGCTCTCCAATACTGTGTCCTTTAATAGATTATCTAAGAAAAATTTCTATCTTGATTAGGATGACCATCTGAGGGCGGCCAGATAACAAGTTTGCTTTTTCTTCCTGATACCTCATACAATGGCCTGCTAGTTGTATCCTTCTCTTTTGCATTTTCAACAATACTGGTGATAAATCTCCGTATAGTTGCTGGCTGGTGGTGTGGTTCGTTCAAGATGTTGCAAGCCATCCTGAACATCCGTGTATAGCATCTGCCACAAGGAAACAAAGACAAGAAGAGAATTTGGCACATTTTTTTCCAGGTGAAACAACAGACATTTATTTACAAGTACTTCCAAAATAACGTCTTGTCTCTTGTTCAAAAGTATTTTTGTACTCTAATCTGCTTAACAAGATTCTGTCGTGTCGAACACGATACTCTTTGTTCAACCATGTTTAGGACACATCATTCTTTGCCGCTCTCAGGTCCGTGTGTAACACATCTATCTTTCTGCCGTCCTTGAGCCATGTTTTTTTTTTTATAATCTTTGTCTTTCTTTCTTCCTTGCTGCGATGTCACCCTGCACATGTTTTATTTTGATTTTATTATGCATGCATGTTCCATATATATCCTCTCTATGTCCTTCTTTCGCTAAAACATTTTTATACCCCAATCCATATGTTATAAAATTTCGTTTTTCTACATTTTCCATTTACATAGCTGTGTCTATGTTTTAGTTTACACTCTTCTATTCTCTGCATGTTTCATATATTTCCCTTTTTAAATGCATCCCCTGTTCCATAAATATCCTTCATTTTCTTCCTTCGCTAAAACATAACTTTTATACCTTAATTTATATTAAATGTTGGTGTGGTTTTTGGTTTTACACAAAGATGCTATCGTCATCCAAAGATGGCCTCTACCAAAGCCAAGGATCACACCACAGAGTATTGGATTGTAAATCACGTAATCAGTGATCCCAAAATTCTAATTGCATTTTCTAAAAATAGAACAAATACAGAAAGAGAATCAGAGACTTCACAAGGATGTCGAAATGTTACAAAATGGACTGAAGCAGTACGACCAAATGCAGACGCTTACAGGCATGTTAAAAGATAGTCACAAGTAAGTACCAAGATCAAGAGTTTTTTGTTTTTTTTTACAGAAATTTTTTTTTCAATTTTCTTTCAACTTTACAATCCACTCACTGGTTTCTCTTATTTCATGATTGTTGCGTTTAACCCTGGGAGTGAAATTTGCTTAATGAAAAGAAAATAAATCTCCAAAAGCTGCAACATTGTCCGGGAACCAACATGTTGTAGCCTCAGTCGCAAAGCAGACAGAAAATAGAAAAGAAGTTCAACTCGCATTTTTTTGTTGTACAACAACATTTATTTCCTCATTCTCTCATTACATTTGCATATGCGTGTCTGCGCTATGTTACAAAACAAACAGATAACAATAGAAATTGTACCTTGGATTTACTTTTAGTAGCCTCATGGCTTTTTGTGTAAGAATGCATTGAGATAGTCTGTCTATGGTTGACTAAATTTTTCGGGTAAAAACCCTTCATCAAAGACAGCAAGTCTTTCATATTAGCAATAAAAATATTACCTTCTTTTTATTAGTATGTTTCCGTTGTCATGAAATGCTGTGATTAAAACAGCCCATAATTCAAGCAGATGGCATTCTGGGAATTATATTGAAAATAACAAAGTTCTTTTAAAGCATCAAAGAACCTTTTAAATTTTGAATGAAAAATTGGAGCAAAAAGACATTACCAAAATAAAACAAAAATATAGAATAAAATATCTTGAGTGGAGAACCATTCTTGTAATAGAAAAAAATTGAAAAATTGGGATATGGATGTCATCGGATTTTTATCTGTTTGTCTGGAAAACATGACAGCTTCTTTATGTTAAGAATAAGTAGGTTTGAAAACACTTTTTAAAGATCGTGTCAAGTTATCATACTTGACTCACTGTCTTTAGGTTTTGGTTGAGTATATTTTTTTATTTACAAGAAATGGACTGTTTACAAAAAAAATAATAATACTTGCATGCACATGTCTCATTTTCTTTTCGCTGTTTTTTACTTCAGTTTTTTAAAGAATTTAATGTTACATTCAATACCTATGTTATTTCTGTTTATCATAAATAAGAAATCTGCAATAAGTAAAATATAATATTCATGCATATATTACGCCGGGCAATGCCGGGCAACCTGTTCATTATCTATATTTTTAAATTATGTCCAAAGCAAAGACATACCATAAAACATTAATCATTTCAGAAAAATCTGATGACAGACAATGACAATGTCCAGCTGGTGTCAATGAAATAAAAAAAAAACTTGTTCAGAGCATTTAAAATCTTTTAATAATCAAGTGTGAACTCCCTGATAGGAGGTATGTAAACGTTTAGTGAATTAGTACAAAAAGGTTTACAAAGGGAAGAGGCAAGTTAACTGTCAAATGTTTTTCTTTACACTAGTTGACCAGTGAAAAAAATAAATTAGAATCAATGTTAAACATGGGAATAGGATTTATAATCCATTCCATGGCCCTTAGTCTTATGTTGTAACTGAACAACTTCTAATTAATACATAAATTTGTGTTTGTGTCAAGAAAAAAATTGGAAAAATCATTTTGAAATCGGAAATTAGGCTTAAATTTTTCAATTCCAATACTGATTCCAATACCCCAAAAAGTTTTATTTTTATGATTCTCGATTCCGATTAATTGTTCCAACACACACACACACACACACACACACACACACACACACACACACACACACACACACACGCACACACACACATATATATACGATTACTTAATTTAGTCACATAAATTCATATACGAAAGTATAAATTTATGCGTAAACTTTAAGTATTTACTTCAACAGTGCTCAATATATATATATATATATATATATATATATATATATATATATATATATATATATATATATATCTCATAGAACATCAGGAATAATTCCTGTTTGTTTTTCTTGTAATTCGTTTTTTCCATTTGGTGTGTCAATTTTCAAATATTCTCTTCGAGTGTAAAAAGAAATTTGCCATAGTTGCGAATGTTTTTGACTTCCATGAGTCGTCTTCAGGTGAGTGATGAAATTAAAAATAGCGTTTGTTGAATTTATTGAAAATTCAATTAAAATCGTTTAAAAACAGTAAAAGCACTTAAGCATGCCTTCGCCTTCATATTGAGCCTGATTGGTGGTCAGTTTATTTATGCAAACGAGTAGGTCTTCAATGATTGGGAGGTGCAGGTTACAATGTGAGACAGCTAAAATGATGGTGTCTTTTATAAATATTTTTGGAGGTGTGTGTTGAGCAAAAAAAACAAAAAACAAAAAGTGGTAGTAGCAAACAGGCTCAAATTTGTACCACGAAGGTGGAAAAGAATGTGAAAAAAAAGACGTGACGCCTTTGCTGTTGCGTCCATCACCAAACCGGAAGTGTCAAAAGTTTAAATTAAGACTAGTAAATTGAAAAGAGGGGATGACTTTCGAAAATATCGGCGAAAAAAGCAACCCCTCCTTGTAGAAAAGTGCCCAGTTAAGGACGAAGGAATTAATGTTTTTAGCCAATTTTTCAATATTTGTTGTCCGAATGGTCGAACTTCAAAACGATACTAATCTCATGAAAATCCGTCACCTCTGTCAAAAGTTTTAGGCAGACATATGTACATACATTTAAACAGACAGGTGAGATTTTATATATTTGACTAGCGAGGGGTACCCGGCGTTGCCCGGGTGTTTGGGGGGGGGGTTAAAAAAAAAAAGTAAGTATGAGGATCAAACCTGAACCCTTGAGGCAAAGTTGTAAATTAAAGTGTGAAAAAAAAAAAAAGTGTGATGTTAACCATTGCCCCACCGCGAGATGCTAATGGAAACACGTTTGAATTTATTTAATTAGTTGGATTTAGCAGGTGCACGTTTTAATGAGTTAATGAGGTCAAGTTTGACTGCGGGATAGTATTCATTTACTGCTGAGTGCTTTTTTTTGCACCCCCAAGATGTTATAGGAAAAAGACTAACCCACATGCGGCGAGCGACAAATTTTGAATATTTATCTTCCCGAAATCGAGCAAATTAAATAGACAGGCGAGCTTTGTTGTTAACTGTGAAATATTAGGATTTATATGTGATATAAAAAGTTTTAAAATGTTGTGAAGCAAGCGACCGCTTCTCTGAAAGAAGCCTTTTGTAGATACACAGAAAAAGCGAACACACATACATACATACATTTCGCTTTTATATTTATAGATTATGTGACAGAAAGAAAAAAAAACAATTATTTTAGAATTTCTGGTAGGAAAACTGTTTTGCATATAAATTTAACATGATAATTATTTCCAGTCATTCTAACTTTTTAATCTTGTCTAATCGCTCAAAAATCGAAAATGAAACAAAATATTCATAGAGCTTAACATTTTCGCCTAATTGTTTGCATTTATTTGATGCGTTTCTACCAGCATTTATTTAATTTTCAATTTTGAATGGTTATCAAGGGTTCTTGAGTAGGGCTGATAGAGCAGTCATTTTTATTCTAACTTAACAGAGTTGACACTAAGTTCGTTTTGAACCAAAAATACACTTTAAAATAAGTTTAAACACAAATAAAATTATCCATGTAAGTAGAAGAGTCTTGCCTTTGGTAATATTTATCTGTTTTTCATCTCATTTTTGTTCTATTAGTTATAACAAATGTCCAAACCTCAATCTTCTTTTTAGGGTGTGTATATGTTTTAATGTAAATATGATTTCCTTTTTTGTTTGGGAAACTTCTAAATGTATATTTTCGTTTATGTATTTTATCCAAGATGTTGATAAACTCATTTTTAGATTTGCATTAATATTTTCCACTTGTGTCCAAAAACGAAAACATGCTATAAAATGTTGATTTTTTTCAGAAGGAGAAAATAACATTGAAATTGAAAAACCATTATACATAGCATTTTATAATCTTTTAATAACCAAGTGTGAATTTCTTGAGAGGTTTAGTCAATAGATGTGAAAAGGTTTGCTTAGAGAATAGTCAAGTTAATCTCTGAAGGTTTACTCTGTTCATAGTAGTTGATCAAATAAAAGAAATTTATTAGACTCTGACAATCAATGTTAAATTTGGGAATGGGATTTATAACCAATTCGGTGAACCTTACTTTTCTGTTGTAAATGAACAACTTCTATAAAATAAATAAGTAAATTTATGTTTGCTTCATTTTTTTTTCAAGAAAAAAATTAGCAGAATTGTTTTGAAATTGAAAATTAGGCTCAAAATTTTCTGATACCGATTTTGATATCCTTAAAAGTTCTGATTTTTCCAATTTCAATATTCTTAAAAGTTCTGATTTTTCTGAATCTGATTAATCATCCTATCATTAATATATATATATATATATATATATATATATATATATATATATATATATATATATATGTATATATGTATTGAGTAAGATGATTGATAATTTATAATTAAAATTAAAAATCATGATTTTGTTTGTTCTTCCTTATGAAACAGATTTTTAATTTAAATTTAATTTAATTTAATTTAAAATAGCTCTAGGTCATATATGCCTATCGAGCTTATTATATATCTGCATTACAACGAGCACAGTTTTCTTTTCTTTTATTTTAATTGTATTAATTTACTAATACATTAAAATATACTCTGCTTTTTAGACTCTTGTTCTAATCCCCTAAATATATATGTATGTATATATATATATATATATATATATATATATATATATATATATATATATATATATATGCATATAATTAATTAATAAAAACGATATAAAAATTCACATCCAAATTGCATGGTTCACTTCGGATTTTACCATGCAATTTGGATGTGAATTTTTATATCCTTTTCATTAACTTCCCTTACTCTATGATACTTAAATACTTAAAAAACTTGTAATTGTGATTTTCTATGTCTCACTGACTTCAGCAAATAAGGTGTAAACCATTATAACTATCTGCTAATATTTTCTCCTCTGAAGAGATGGTAGACATCGAAATCCTATGGGATAAGGAGTTATATTTCAAATGTATTCTTTGTCTTACATAGAATAATAAAAATATTTTGATTTGAAATTTAACAATTTCACGTCATAATTTTAAATTTATTGAATGACTAAAATTTGATAAGTTTATATATATATATATATATATATATATATAATTCCAGGTTAAATGTATCCAAAGAAAAAAAAATGAATTTAATGAGGTTATTAATAGTGCTAAATAAAGAGTAAGATATATTTTTTTAATTTAATTTCAAGTAAATATTTTAGATTGTAACTAATTTCTTAATTGCAATATTTAAGAAATTTTATGGTTATCCATTCTCCATTCAACTGCTGATTCTTCCAGAGGAAGGAACCTTGAAGTCACCTGAAGAGGTCATTATGTTCGATGTAGTGTATACGTGTATGTGTGTATATATATGTATCATCCCATCACTAATATATATATGTGTGTGTGTGTGTGTGTATATATTAACCAGATGCTGTAGAAATCTTTCTCATTCTCACTAAAGTAAATTTAATTAATATTTTTTTCATTTTACCAACTTTTGTCTTTTTTAATGCCAGTTCGCTGATCCGAGCCAATAATCATTTGATGTCTGAAATTGAAGAATCTAAGGCACGGCATGCATCTGAGGTGCATCAACTACAGTGGAACTATGATCAGCTGCGACAGACTATGGCGGCTTTGGATTGTGTTTCTGAGAATCCTCCGACCGAGGCTGGATCCTGGCTCTCAATGGCTGCGGAGTCGATGGACAAACCTTCTGTGAAACTCTATGACAGCGACGAAAGAGCTTCCCTCGTTCACTAGTTCACATCAACAAGCAATACTTTGAACATGGGTGCATATCTGGCTGAAAACTATGCCTACTAAACTACGATCAACAGAGGCGGTGTTTAAAATTATTTTCTAAAACATTCATAAAATGTTATATTGTAATTTGACAAATTTAACAGCTTTAAAAAGAACACAAATAACTATATTATCCTCCCCCTCTCTCTCTCTCTCTCTCTCTCTCTCTATATATATATATATATATATATATATATATATATATATATATAGAATAAATGACACAAAAGTTATATTCCAAAATTATTCATGATGTTGACCATCTTATAACTTATTCCTTTAATTCAGTTAACTTATGCAATTCAAAGTCAACTGAATTAAAGGAATAAATTATAAGATTGTAAACATCATGAATTTTGGAATATAACTTTTTGTCATTTATTCTCTATATTCCTCTGTAATTACATTGAGCTTCTTAAATAAGGATTGATATATAATAAGAAAATATATTTCTACAGAAATATATATAAATATAAATATATATATATATATATATATATATATATATATATATATATATATATATAATCTCATATTTTAAATGAATACAGTTTTTTCCTTTTATGACTCTTATATTATCATCAAAACAGATTACTCAACTTGAGTGTTATTTTCACAATGTTTCGGCTGATGTAGCCTCTGGCCTTCTTCAGGTGTATCATGTTGAACTCCGCAAAGATCAATGTAATTAAAGATAAAGTCTTGGTAAAATTCAGTTGTCAGTTACACTCTTCTGGAGGTTTAAGGTTCAATCTTCAGTGCGGGTGACACGTAAAATATAATTGCAAATTACTTAGAAATTCTATGTAATCACAGCTGACAGAATGAGAACATGCTACCCTCGTGGATTAAATAAAGGGTTCTGTTCCAAATTCTGTACAGGTTCTTGAGTTCAACAGATAGATTTCTGATTTTGACATAAAGATTCTTAAGTTTAACAAGATACACCTGAAGATAGTCAAAGGTTACATTGACCGAAACATTTGAGGGATCAGTGTAGTATATATTTGTTTCATGCAACTGGAGGGAGCATATACTTGCTAGTATATATATCAGCAAGAGAGAGAAAAAGAGTATAATATTCCTATTAGTTATTTTGATGTTATTTAATTTCTTATATATAATGTCTGTGTGTGTATATACATATATATATATATATATATATATATTATATATATATATATATATATATATATAAATTCTTTAAAAATGCTATATTAATATATTGATATAAAAATTATTTCTGAAAAGCTTTCTCGTGAAAGAATATTATCTATATTATACATCAAGATAAAAATTCAATACAATTCATAGAAAAACAGAGCTTATATATATATTTGTAGTCATCGACATATAGTCCTGTTTCATTGTATCACAACTCATCAGTGCCACTAGACCAGCACCACTCCCAAGCCAAGGATTGAACTTAGAACCGTCGTGTTGACAGTCAGCAGTTCTCCCACTCAACCACGGAAGCGATGCCCACAAATAACCTGTCCAAATGTCTATTTAAACAAACATCCGTCCACCACTTTTACAGTGCTCAACCGGTGTGCAAATCAAGTGATTATCGGTCTTACAAAATATTATTGGATGTAATATTTCATATAAGACTATCTCAGCTAAATAAAATTGCTCAATATACTAGATAGAGCAAATAAATCGTAATTTAGGAATTTAAAATTTGTGATTTTAAAAAGTTACATTTCAAATATAGAAATTTTATTGTATGCAAAACAAAGGATTTAGCATACACTTTCGATTTGAAGTTCAGCATCCTTTTTTTTTTTTTTGCTGCATCAATATCCAATTTCCCTTATTCTAGCAGCTAAAATGATTTAAAAACTTTTAATTTAATTTTCCATGTTTATTACCTTTAGCAAATTAGGTGCAAACCTTTTTATAATATTTGCTAATATTTTTCCTCCAAAGAGATGTATAAACATCGAAAACTCATGTTTTACTATACTGTATTCTTTGTCATGCATACAATAAAATTTCTATATTTGAAATCTAACTTTTTCAAATCACAAATTTTAAATTCCTAAATTATGAGATATATATATATATATATATATATATATATATATATATATATATATATATATATATACATATATATACATATATATATATATATATATATATATACATATATATATATATATATATATATATATATATATATATATATATGTGAGGTGCCTTCAATAAGTTTCTAGATTTTGTTCGTATGGGCACTTTTATTGATAATACACACATAAAACTTTAGTCCCCTTCAAAGTAATCTTCTCTGGCTGCAATGCACTTGTTGTACCATTCCAACAACTTCTGGAAAGCCCCATGGAAATCTTCTTGTGTGAGCGTATAACTGACCCTCGTCACAGCCTCTTTCATCTCCTCAATTGTCTCACAACAACAGCCTCTAAGGTTTTCCTTGAGCTTAGGGAATAACCAATAGTCACATGGAGAAAGGTCTGGACCATAGGGAGGTTGAAGAACTGTCTTGATTCCCATCTTGGTCAAATAGTCTGTGACAAGGATGGAGTTGTGAACTGAGCACTCTTGGAACAAACTTTGTGCAAATCTTCCGCATCTTCAATTCCTTGCAAATAATTGTGTGTACAGTTCTCATTATGACATCAAACTGTGCACTTATTGGCTCTATAAAAAGACGACAGTCCTTACCCACGAAAATCTTTATTTCACCAATCAACTCTAGTGTTCCGACTTCCTTACTTCTCCCCCACCTCTCATGATCTCTCACAGACTTCTTACCTTCATTGAATCTCTTATGCCACTCAAAAACTGGTACTTTATTCATGCAAGATGGTCCAAAAGCAGTCTGAAGCATTCCATACGTTTCTGTGGCAGTTTTTCCAAGATTAAAACATAATTTTATTGCATATCGTTCTTTTAATGTGTACTCATGTCCAGATTGCATTTTTGTAATCCACTAACTGTGATAATCAGACTTTAGTAGGGTGTATTCCAATTCCTGCTGTAGCTGTTCATTTGAACGTGAAGTCATAAAAATTAGTTGGTAATCCCATAAGATGTATAGCAATAACATATTGAATTTTCAAGAGTTTATAACAATTTTAAATGCCTTTATAAAAAAGTCTGGAAACTTTTTAGAAGCACCTTGGATGTGTGTGTGTGTATATATATATATATATATATATATATATATATATATATATATATAATAACAACAACAACAAAAAATATGTCCCTCTGAAAAAAGGTCAATGCAAAAAACAAAGGGCAGGTAACTCCCTCACTTGTTATGTAAGCAAAACAGTTAAATACAACAGAATTGCTAATAAAAAACACATAAACAACCTCAATAGATCTTATATATATATATATATATATATATATATATATATATATATATATATATATATATAAGATCTATTGTTTTTTATTCATTTTATATATATTGCTTTCCTTATTTATATTATATATATATTGGTTTTTTTATTTATTATATATATATATATAGCTTTAAGCTAACTTCAAAAGACTTCATTCTAAGAGTTTTTTTATAATTGTTTCAATGTAGAAACAAATAAATTGACTTTGGAACAATTGTAAAAACAACCTATTAGTATGGAATTATTTTGCGAGTAGCTAAAATGGCTATTCCTTTGTTTGAAAATATACTTTTGACAAGTAAGCTAAACAGAAATGTATTTTAATATCCTGATGATTGCTAACAGGAATGAAATACAAACATATATGCAAAGTACATTTTCCATAAGTCTATTTTCATGTTACTACTACTAAGCTCTAATTATATATTGATTGCTGTTGAAATAGATGTGTATGTAATATATTATGTATATCTGCATAGATAATTATATATATATATATATATATATATATATATATATATATATATATATATATATATAAAAATGGTCATTTTGACATTTGCTTTTCTATTTTCTATTTAATTCTATCACCATTCAACCCTTTTTTTCTCTTCTTCTTCACTCATTTTTCTCAATTACGCCTTGTCTTGGCAGCTGAGTCTAACACATATCTTATTTTTCTTTTAATAATATTATTGGAATTCTTTCCTATTTTCCTTGTACCTATTTGTGAATTATTCCACAGATTTCAGCCTTTTGGATTATTTTGGACCATCTTCCAATTACACGATTCCCTTGGATTTTACTTGTGCGAATGGAAATTTAACTAACTTTCTTGGGTTTGCATTTTTGGATTTTACCGTCATTGGATACTTTACCTTTTACCAGACTATCCATTCACGTGAAATCACCTTTTTCTTCACCCTATTCCCTCTGCTTCACATTTTGTTATCAAGTAAGATCTTTGACTTACTTGCAGTTTCATCAAATACTTTTGCAAGCAAAATCCGATCCCGCATTTTGCTAAATCCTACCCTCTGATGAGAAGGAAAGTATTTCTTCAAAACTCCATGGATTAAGGACTATCCACTTTTTTAGTGTTTCCTTTTCAAATTAAATATGTTTTTAACTCTTTTTCAAAGAGTTTTTAACATGTTTTTTCTAACTATTTGCTCTTATATATCTATATATTATTTCCTGTATGCACACATAAAATGATGTATTACATACACATTTGTTTTGGTATTTATGAGTAAAAATGCTGGAACAAATAAGAGAATTTCAAAAAGCAGGTAAGAATGTGTGCATGAAGTCAGACATTAAAAAAAACAAACCAGTGCAGTTCCAGGAGAAACTTGAACAATATACAAGATGGAGTGATAAATTTGTCATTCTTAAGAAAACAACACAACAACTTTATTTTAAAACTTTTATTGAAAAAATTAATTCAGGTAACTTGATTATCTAGTAAAGCTGACATCTATTCAATGTAGCCACCTTCAGCCTCAATCACCGCCTCGATACAGGTCCAGAACTGGGAACATGCTGTTTCCACAAGTGCCGGTGGGAGCTCGGCGAATACTTGGTAGATAACGGCGATCAGGCTGGCTTTGGTGTTGTGAGAGATCACATGCGCATTCTTGTCTGCTCTTTGAAATTTTCTTTTCTCCGTCTTTTTTGTTCATTTCTTTTCGTCGCCTAAAGATGATTCGATGAAGAATCGATAACGTTAATGATACATATGAAACATGCAATAAAGTTTTTGATCTTGAGACAAAAAAAGATTATCAAAAAAATTGGAAAGATAAAAAAGGTATATAATCAAACAGAAAAATTGTTATCTTTTACATAGATTTGAATAAGAATAAATTTTCAAGAGCAGAAATGATGCTCAATAATTAATATTAAAAATATCAGTTAAAACTATTAATAAATAAATTAGTAAATAAATTAGTAAATAAATTAATAAATCAATTAATAAATAAATTAATAAATGATAGAATAAATAAATTAATAAATAAATTAATAAATAATTAATAAATAAATTAGTAAATAATTAATAAATAAATTAATTAATAAATTAATAAATAAATTAATAAATGATAGAATGAATAAATTAAAAAGCAAATAACTGAATAAATGAATAATAAATAAATGCATTAATAAGTAAATTAATAAATAAATGAATATATTAATTAGTAAATAAATAATTAAATTAATTAATGAATAAATAAATGAATTAATAATAGAAAATTAAAAATAGATAAATAAATTGCAGATTATATCATGCTATAGAAATTTTGAAACAAAATAACTTTTGCAAATGTTCCTAGACAAGTCGGAAGTAAACATAAGTAATTTAGGTTGCTTACTGTAAGACTCCTCATCAGAAAGTTGAAACAAAGATACACACACACGCATACACATACACGCACACACATACATACATGCACACACACATACACGCACACACACATGCACGCACACACACACATACACGCGCGCACACACACACTTTAATGTTTAAACTCATTTAAAAAAACTTATTTATTTACATGTGATTTATCATCATGAATTTTCTAAAATCTTTGAGTGACAGAAAATCTTTTGTTAAAAATATGAAAATGATTCCATTTGCAAGATGGGTGATGCTGACAATCAAAATAAGAGATGAAAGATCCAAAAAACCATCTTCGTTGCCAGCATCATAACCTGTACAACAAATGCCAACATGTAAAACGTTACTCCGAATATGATGATGAAAACATTTTCTTGCGCTTCTATAGCTGGAGATCCATGCTAACGTGAACGTTTCTGATTGTGATTTACATGACAAACTAGAAATGGCCGAAGCAGTTTACAATTTTAAAGCAAAAAAAAAGAAAGTTAGAAAACAATCGATACTAAAGCATTCAAAACCAGGGTAAATTAAGTTTACTATTATTTGGATAACCATTCAATCCTCAGTGTGACTGAAAAATACAATTTCAATTTACTTAGGACCTCTATCCAGTCATGGCTGACAGAACAAGAGCATGCTACTCCTGTGAATTGAATAAAGGTTCTGTTTGAAATTCTATGCAGATTCCTGAGTTCGACAAATATTCTCGAGTTTGACAAGATATATCCGAAAAAGGTCGGAGGTTACATTGACTGAAACGTGAAAAATAACACTTCAGATGAGAACCATAGTCCACAGAATCTAAATAAGACAAATAATCATCCCTCATCTAAAATATTTGGCAACGTTAAAGTTACTATAAAAACACATTTTATTCCTATCACTACCTAAATAATAAAATAAATGAAGTTGAAAAATCTTCCTAAAAAGCATAAATTAAAAGAAGAAAGAAATAGAATGAAAGAAATAAAATTGATTTATTTACGATTTGAAGAAATTTATTAAACCCATTTTTAATGCGTACGAAGAGTAATATTCATATTATTTGGATTCTTTAACCTAATGTTCTCATCTTTGTACCTTGTCGAACTTGGGAATTTTTCTGTTGAGCCCCGGAATCATTACAAAATTTCGAATAGAACCTTTCATTTAATCCATGGGGTGAATATGCTCTCATTCTGTCAGCCATAACTGGTAGAAGTCCTAATTAATTTAGTGTCTCCACCATGAATTGAACCTTCAATCTTCAGAAGAGTGTAACTTTTAAAACTGAATTTAACCAATTACTTTATCCATTATGCCTCAAGTCCTTACAGACAATTCTAATATGAATTTTAACAGCTTTAAACATATTTCATTTCTCGATGTACTATCTTAGTATTTGTCACTATACATCATTTTTATTAGGACATATTAATACTATATATATGTGTGTGCATGTATATATATATATATATATATATATATATATATATATATAATAAATTCCACAGCCAAACAATGTCGCAGCCCACAAAAGCCATGAGAGTCAACGAACTGGAAGTCCAAGACTTGAGTTTCGCCCTCATTTTGGGCTCATCAGTTAGACACATCCGAACTCAGGATTCGAAACCCAAGCCTCTTGCATGCGAGGCAAGCGCTCTCCCAACTGAGCAAAAGTAAAAGTTGGCAGAGTACTTGCCTTGCATGCAAGAGGCTAGGATTTCGAATCCTGAGTTCGGATGTGTCTAACTGATGTGCCCAAAATGAGGGCGAAACTCGAGTCTTGGACTTTCGGTTCGTTGACTGTCATGGCTCTTGTGGGCTGGGACGTTGTTTGACTGTGGAATTTATTATATATAATCTCTAACATTCTGAAACTAATATATATTTATTTATTTTTTTTAATTGAATCTAACCTTCAATCAGAAAAAAAAATGAAAATATTTAATGTCAGTACTAATTGATTGTTTGACTATGATGATTAGCCATTTCCAGTCTGTTCTGTAAATCACAATCCAAAACATTCGGGTTTCTATGAATCCCCAGCCATAAGTACACCTATTTTTCGTCCTAATCAGAAATGATTTTATTAAACATAATCGACCAAAAGTGCCTCATAAAAATTCTTCACAAAGTTCAAGTTCGAGCCATGGTGGAAAAACACACTGAATGAAAAAGGACAATTTTCTATCAACATTCCTTTAATTTTTTTCCCATCATAATTGTTCGTTTGCTTTATAAAATAAAAAATGTTTTACTATTCTTATGTTTGTTGTTATTTTCAAAATGTTATGTCGGGTTTAGAGTGGTCATCAAAATTCTTTGACAGTCACCAAACCTTGGATCTTCTGGATCTTTGTATGATACTGAGTTTGGTTGTCACATGTATGATCTATCTGCAGCTAACTGGTGGATCCGAGATTTCATTATTTTGCTTAAAATGCAGATTTAGCCATAATTCCTTTTTCCTTCTGATGTTACTTCTTCATCAAACACTGAATCTTTCAAAGACTTTCTGACTTTTTATCATCCTTCTGCTGATGCTGAAGAACTCGGAAATCATATTTTTCCAACAAGCGTGGATTCCAATGAAAACATTGTGTCAAATATCGATTTTGAAAAGTGTCCATAATCTGCAACCATAGAATTGACAGGAGATACAGATTATTAGAGTGGAACTAGCAGGCACTCCCACATGACAGATAACTAACAGCATAGTTAAAGTCAACTGGAGAGAATGCACTCTGTTTCGGGCGTACATCTCTACAGATTTTATGTACACTGGCCTTATCCCTCTTACTGGTCTGGATCCCTGCTAAGTTTAGTTGACACACATATAATCTATCTTCAGCTTGCGGATCCGGGATTTCACTAATTATCTTTAAATGAAGATGTAGCCATCATTCTTTTTTCTCTCGGTTGTCATTTCTTCATCAAACACTGAATCTTTCAATGACTTTCTTACCTTTTTTTGCTATCATCATCCTGTTGAGGCTGAAGAACTCTGAAATCTTATTTGAACAACAAGTGTGGATTTCAATGAAAACATTTTGTTTCTTTTCTTAAATATCGTGTTTCAAAATTGTCCATAATCTGCAAGAATAGAATGGATGAAAGATATAACTCATTACAGCGCAATTAATAGATATTCTTGCATACCGGATAACTAGTTGGGGTGAATGCACTTTGTTTCAGGACCTATTACTTTACGGATTTCTTGTGGACCCTCTCCCCTCATACAGTGCTGATAGATCTACAGATTTCATGCACCCCCCCCCTCCTCTCACTGATTTGGGGCCATTGCTATTTGGTCTACTGGTTAGTAGATATAATGCTTAAGTAGCAATCCAAAAAAACCATAGTAATTGATTCTCATTTCTTTTGGTCAAACCAATGCTGTAGCATTAATCTCTCCAAGTTCGGCATGATTTACTACGCATTTTACGATAAGAGGATCCACACTGCTGTAATTTCTTCCAGCATATTTTTACCATTCTTCATCCTTTGACTCTTCTACATCACCCATCAGTCATGGAGATGTCATTCACACTAATTAATCTTAGAATGATTTTCACAAGAAATCGTTGGCAGTCCTTTAAGATTGGTCGGTTTTTCCTAGTAGCCAACCTTCTTTTCTAAGCAGTCATTACGTCTATTGCAAAATGTTCTCCTATATATATCAAAACGTCAATGATCTTTATATAAATATGATCAAATGCACCTAAAAATATAAATTTTCTGACTGCTGGAAAACCGCTTCTGTGGTACCAGTCTTCAAGAATTCTGGTGAAAGAACTGACTCACTAAATTATTGTGCATTTCTCGAGTTTCGATGGGTAAAATAAACGGACTTTTTACACGAAACTCGAGAAATGCACAATTAAAGTGTGTAAACATTCAATGCGTAAAAAATCAATATGGCTGTATAGTTGCCATTTTGTTGACTAAAAAACAGCCTTGATCTTAACTTGGATGTCAATTTTTCGAAGATTTTCAACACATACCAGTATGTAAAACGTACGTTATACCAAATATAATGATTATTTCATAATATTTTTAAACGAATTATTTAAGTTTCCTAGTTTATTTGGCAGTTGAACTCATTGTACTCTTCTGCCATGAAGACCTAAAAGTCGAACAAGGCAGTGATTGAAAAGCGTTACTACTATTGAGACAGAGAAATATGTTTTTTTTTTTAAATATGTTAAGTACACTGTTTGACTACTTTTTCATTGTTTCTGGCCGCAGTCAATCATCTGAAACAAGAAACCCTGTTGCGATAAATTATTGGAACTCAGTAGTTACTGAACATGTACACAATACTCCAGATAGAGCAGATTCGTTATAACATAATTTTATTCTTAGCAAGTCTTTAGTTGAATCGAACTGTATTCAATAACCTAAATAGAAAATGTGTAATTTCTGTAAGGGATACAGAAACGGCTGACGAGAGAGGGAGATACAGAAAATTTGATATAAAGATGTTACACATATACTTTCATTTCTATTTACTTCCAAGCAATGCCGGGTAGCCGTGCTTAATTAGCAGTATCAGAATTTTGGGGGAATTTTCAGCCGAGTCGCCATTTTGAATAGACAGCTATCTTTCTATCAGATTTTAATAATATGAAAACGTAATTTAAACCCGTAAATTTTATTTCAATAAAACGAGCAAAGACCAAATTTTAATATCATAAAAGCTTTAATAGAGAAATAAACAATTTTATTTATTTTTCCTTCGATTTCTTCACTTAACATTACACGGATTGTCGAACAATAACATTACTTGAATCTTACGATAATTATTTTAACGGCAAAATAAAGAACTTACCTGGTTAATGAGTAAGATATGCTTTCTTTTAATCTTCCTGTATGAGAATTTATTCATATTTATGTATTATAATCCATGTATTTTTTAAATGGAAGGATTTTTCCAACACATATCATGACAACGCGTGTCTTTCAAGAAAGTTGTAAAGACACCGGATTTAAAATTATCATTTACTTATGTACGGAAGCCTATAAGTGTAAAAAAATACTATCTCGATATTGGATTATATTCCTTCAAATTTTCCACTTTTAAAGGTTTTCGGAGGCGCTGAAAACGGAAATAACCATTTATATATACGGCAAACGAAACTAGTAGTTTCCAAGATAAAAAATTTTACAAATGGTCACAAAGTGGGGGGTCACTTTTCTATAATGATGTGACGTCAAATGGGCACCCACTTTATGGCCACATTGCAATGAACAGATTTGGCCGTAATTTTAAAGGAATTTTCGAGGGTGGCTTCATATTGACCCTATATGAATAAAGGGAGATAACTTGTCCTTTTTTTATTTTGGCGCCTTTACGCTATCGTACATGAAAACTGGGATTTTTCATTTTTGGATTTACACGGATTGCGAAATGACGAAGATATGCAATATTATTATTTTTTTTTAATATCTTAAAGAAATACCTGAATTTTTTTATTTATTATACTATAAATCTGCATTATCGGGTTTCGTCTTTTTTTTTATATCGAAAAAAAGGAAACCAGGAATTAAATATAAAAATATACACTGACCGAACATTAATGACTGGAAAATTCTAAACAAAAATTAAGCTTCCACGTAAAAAAACAAAAACAAAAAAAAAAACACGTGGTTATCGAAAAAAGAAGGATTTACATTTTGGACTTTACCGGTAAATTTACAGATAAGTGATATTTCTTTGTTGTTTTAAATTTGAGTATTTTATTTATTCATGTTTTATCTTCAATTTGTGATATATAAAACGTGTCGACCAAAATTAATTATTAAAATTCTCATAGACATTTCAAAATGGGGGGGGGTGAATTTATAAAACAACGTTTGTCTAAAATATTATATTCAGTTTATCGGAAAGAGCATAAAATTTTACATTCACCCTGAAAAAAACGTAACAATTGAACGAATAGGAAAATTTTGATAGATTTTTAAAGTTTAAAAATTGAAAAATATTCATCTCATAAAAATCAATTGATTCCATTACGTAACAAAATGGCTCCCAGAGCGCACGCACGCACTTTGTAAACACTGTTTTTTAAACAATGAAAAATAATATTTCTATTATTTTTTAAACAACTTAAATAGTTTATTTTGGAAGCATATTCTATAAAGAAAATAAATAACCCACTTTAGAAAGAGAAATTACGAGTTTTCTATATTTTATTCGCAGTTTTCTGTTAGGGGTGTCAAAAATTCCCCCAAAATTCTGATACTGCTAGTGCTTAATATATAATTTCTTGTTTTTAGGTTTTTTGTTTTTAATATTTCAAATAAATATTGTTTTATTATTGTTTATAAATAGTGGCAGGATCGTCGTTTAGTTGTATGAATACTCTCTAACCCCACATCGAGCAAAAAGGAATAACATGTGTAACACCGCTACTCTCTGAATGTAAACAGAACGTTTTCGCAAGTAAACAAATGAATAATAGCAAAAGGGAATAAAGTCACCCGCTTTATTTCCTTTTGCTCAGTATAGGGTTAGAGAGTATTCATACAACTAAACGACAATCCTGCCTAAATAGTTTTCTTTTCGTACAATTTAAAAAATATATTGTCTTTAAATAATTAATGTACATTTATACATTTATTTACATTTATTTTTTTAAAAACCAATAAATGTGAAAACCCACACAATCTATTACGTGCATTGCTGCCAATTACGTTCGTTTAATCAAGTTGCAGAAAAATTAAAACTGTTACATAGAAAGTTATACTTCCGACCCCCTCCCCAAATACATTACAGTAAATAAATATCTATTATAAAACTCAAATCGTCTTGCTTGGGCATTGAAACCATTCATTCTATTTACAACTTCCGGTTTGAAAACTTCTGTGCATGCGTGATAAAATAAAAACAAAGCCATGAAATCTTTTTTTTTAATCAACAATTTTTTTTGCATTTAAAAAATAATCGATTTTTGCGTTTAAGATAATCGTTTAAAATATGCAAATAAAAACAAAACTAAGTCTCTTCTGCTTTTATATTTCCATCGGCATTTTACAAATTTTATTTGTATTTTTCATTGCAAGTCGGAATCGTTTTCAAACAAAAACAAAAATATGTTTACGATTTAATCTATTCTAAAGTCTTTTATATATTCTGTAATTGACAGTTTAATGACGTTAAAATTACTCAGATCAGCTTGCACAGTCGTTCAAACCGTGTTAATTAAAGAAACTACTTAACTATCAACACATAATAGTATCCAACTTTTTTCTATAAATGGAACATAGCAAAAAATCGTACAATAAGTAACTGTTACCAAAGCCAATAAAAGAGACATCTCAAAGTTAACTGGTTTGTTAATAAAAAAAACGAAGAAATTAAAACCATTTAACCCGTAAATCCTATTTCTAACTGTAACTGTAACCACTTGAAGTCCAAAGTAGTAGGATATCCGCGGGACCGTTAAAGGTAAATTTAACGAGATCGCTGATTAATAGAAAGATGTCACCAGATCACATCCTCACATACATAAAATAACAATATAGAAATAATAACACTTGACAAAGAACTCGAAATCACTGTATTAATATGAAATCATTTCATGATCTGGTGACATCTTTCTATTAATCAACATTTATTTACGTGTTAGGAATATTAATTCAAATCATCTAACGTAAGTGTTTTCGTGTAATGAGTGTCCATAATGCAGGACTAATGAGGATTTCGTGAGAATAGCATGGAGTTTAAAATTATTGATCATTATGAACAGAGTGTCACACGTGGCTTGAAATTAATGCGATTATTTTCCGAGATAAAAACAGTCATTAAAGCATGTAAGCGAAATGCGTAGGCGTATGCATGTGTTCATCACATAAGAAGACAATAGTTCGAAATAACATTGTTTAAAAGAAGAATTAATTCTCATTCGATGTGGTAATTTTCCATGATGAGAATTAAGGTTCCTGTGTGTGTGGCGTGCAAATTCAAGACGGGGGATTTTAATGCCTCTCAGTGACGAAATTATCCTGACATCCAGTCTTGGGGAAATAAATTGGAAAAAACTGATTTGATTTTCACAGCAAATCCTTATATAGAGACGTTCTCGAATGTTCCAGCCTGTTTGCTGTATCACTATGTATGGAAACCTAACAGTTCCTTTGTTCCATGTGAGAAGGTGGTCAAATCACAACATTGTGTGCTTACACGTTCTGATACTCGTGGGCGTTGGAAACGGTAATTGCTGTGAAAATGTTCCTGATGATTGATGAGCAGTTGGTACACAATACTGAAAAGAAACCAGGTGGACTTTTTATGCATGGTGACGATTTTCATTCAATTACTGCCTTGTTCGTGTTACGACGTGGAACCAGATCAACGTTAGGTGTTATCACTG